>NW_022196904.1:159058239-159144590 GCF_008632895.1 Mastomys coucha | reverse complement strand
TCTTAATGTCTTTGTTTTGTATTTTTATGGAGTTGAGAGGCTGCAGGTGTGCTATGGTGAGTTGTCTCATTCCTTGCATTTCTCTGTTGTATTTTGTGTATCTGTTGGGATGGATGTGTCTTCTTATTTTACTTTATTCCTTTTCCTAATATTTTGTTTTGATTTGTCTTATATGAGTCCTTCAGAAAGGTAGAAGAGGAGTGTTCATTGCTAACTATAGTGTCCACTTTTACTTGGTTGTAGTAAAAAGTGGCTTTGTGTCCCCAGTGCCTTACTGGCTGTTTTGACATTGCTTTCAATAGACACTCTAGTTCCCTCATTTGATCCAGAAGTAGTGCCATTGGGGAAAATGAAATTTACAGATTTTTATAAAGGCTGGGTTGTAAATATTGCTATGTAGGGAGATAAGAAGTGATTGAGAAAGTATATAAAGGGGGAAGACTGTGAATGGGTAGAAATGTATATGGATCCAGCTGTAGAAGATAGAGTACCATAGATCTGGAAGTAAAGAGATTTTTGTAGTTCAAGAAAAGGGAATGCCAGACTTTGAAGTCTTTTCTTTTCTTGTCTGTCTTTCCTTTATTCCTCAATTTTTCCCTTCCTTCCTTCCTCATTTTTGTAATCAAGCAATTTAAAAAAAAAAACACAGCTCAGTAATTTAAAAATGCACATAAAAATTTAAATTATAGAAAAAAATTAAGCAACCAAGAATTAAAAATAAAAACAAACAATAACATAAGAATAGCAGCTATTATGTATCTGGTAATTTTTCCCTTGTCATTTGTATTAGTTTCTACAAGTTGGGAATGACAGAGAGTCTCAATAATTCAGACAGTGTGCCCATGCAGAAGAGAAGAATTTTGTGTGCTGACATTGCTTCATTCAAAATCCTCAGGCCAGAATCTGCGTACTCTGGCCCTGTCTGCTCACGCGCAGCCGCAGTGAGTGCTGAGGCAGTGGCAGAACTGTGCTTAGAGGGGGGTTTAATGGTGTGCACAGTATGGGCTGGGCACTTGATGTGAGCATCTTGGCAGAGTGGTACACCCCTAGACTTCTCACTTTATTCATCTATTCACCCAGACTCAGCCTCTAATCCAGCATCTTACCTAGATTTCCACATGTTTTATTTGTTCATTAGTTACTGAATCTGTCCATGATATCCCTGCCATATGAACACCTTAATTACCTGAAAACAAACATGTTGTTCTTGGCATATTCTTCCTCCTTCCCTCCATACTTCTCACCTGCTTCTGGCATACCAACTTTGATTACTTCCTAGAAGTACCATTATGTTTCCAGGAGTCAAATACATTTTTTCTTTCTTCCTTTCTCTCTTCTTCTTCTTCTTCTTCTTCTTCTTCTTCTTCTTCTTCTTCTTCTTCTTCTTCTTCTTCTTCTTCTTCTTCTTCTTCTCCTCCTCCTCCTCTTCCTCCTCCTCCTCTTCTTCCTCCTCTTCTTCCTCCTCCTCCTCCTCCTCTTCCTCCTCCTCTTCTTCTTCCTCCTCTTCTTCCTCCTCCTTCTCCTCCTCCTCTTCTTCCTCTTCCTCCTCCTCTTCTTCCTCCTTCTTCTTTTTTGAAATAGCATTTGGGCTCATTCTTCTTTCTTTCCAGCTCCTTGCTACCCCAACCAGTCTAGAGTGTTCTTCCTCATAGAACAGTGTTTCACTCTGACTTGGACCTAGCTTCTCTTCCTCAATAAGCTTGCCTTATATTTTCCATCTAGTATTATATGACAAATGCCCTACAATGTTTTTGATACTGAGAAGAAATATCCCTGAGCGAGTACTTGCCACTTGGTTTTATTTGAATTTATTTAGATCATTGGCATTTTTAAAAAGTCACTAAGTTTCTGTTATTCTAGTGGATATTCAACTATCTTCATAGTTAATAGTGTAGCTGATGTTCACCTATTTGTTAGGTAGGTTTAGGGCCTCCTGCAGCTTGATTTTAACATTTCTAAGATGAATTTAAACTACTGTAGGCATTTATACTAAATGAAAAAGATGCTTTTTACTTGAACCTTATTCTCTGAGATGATAAATATCTTTGTAGAAGCTGCTAGAAGCAGCTTCACTGTTAGTTGTCATTGCTTCTCACAGTGAATGCTGAGTGGCCACAGAAGCTGAGTGTGTGGGTTCTCATATCTTTCAGGTCTGTGTGACAGGCTAGGTGGACAAAGAAAGGGCCACTTAGAGTACACATGGTGGGACTCATGGCTCCAGCTGCATATGTAACAGAGGATGGCCTAGTCAGTCATCAATGGGAGGAGAGGCCTTTGGTCCTGTGAAGGCTCGATGCCCCAGTATAGGGGAATGCCATGGCCAGGAAGCAGGAGAAGGGGAATGGAATAGGATTTATTTTCAGAGGCAAAACCAGTAAAGGGGATAACATTTCAAATGTAAATAAAGAAAATATCTAATAAAACTGAATTTAAGAGAGAGACAGAGACAGAGATAGAGACAGAGACAGAGACTGAGACTATCACAGTAGTTCAGGGGGCATTGCTCTGCTCCCTTAGAGGGATGTGACTTTGAGCTAGGGCAGCAGATAGTCAGCCTTTCAGAAGCCCTTTATGGTTCAATCAAGAAATTGGTACAAACATTAATTATTGCTGATAAATGCTGTGCTTTGCTTGTGCCTTTCTTTCCTAAATTCTTTACATGTCATCTTCATTTCATACTGTACTTTTACATTTGTTTGTTTGCTTATGTGTATGTGAGTATCAAAATTAAACAAAAAGACACCTTGTGGAAATAGGCCTTTTTCCTTTTACCATGTTGGTTTCAGGACTATCAGGCATGGTGGCATAAGCCTGTGTCTGCTAAGCCATCTTTTTGGCTCCTTTGTTCTTTATTGTACATATTTAACCATCCCATGTAATAAATATAAATTAGATGAATTTATACACTTGAAAACTATAGAAAAATATCATTTCTAAAGTTGATTCTTTAAAATTGTAAGAAGTGTTTAAGTACAGAATTGATTCCAAAGAAACTGTCTTGTGCCAACCCATATTTTCTGTGGCCACTAGTTCAGTTGATTAGATCATGGCTAATGAGGTCGAGGTCATGAGTTCACTTGCTACAAAGTCCAATTAGCTTTGATCTGGACTGTGTGGGCCTAGATAGCATCTCCAATTCCAAGGATCATGTCACAATGAGCACTCTTGGTCAGGGGAGAAGATGCGCCTTTAAAACCCCTCATTACTAGCAAATATACATTTTGAATAGGAATTCTGAAGTATCCCCTTTACACTCAACAAGGAAATGCCATTATGTTGCTATGAATTATATCTAGGATTTTAGTGAGTAGATGACTATGAATATTTTTCTCAGGCATCAAAATAATTACTTTTTCATCATAAGCCATTTGAATCTTTCTGTAATTTTATACTGCTGCCATTAGACTGCATACAGCTTGTATATCACATGTCCATCTGAGGTCATTTGTAGTCTTAGTTTTTATTCAATAGACTTCCGTATCTGCTCGGAAAGTATGATCTTCATTCTTCTGTTGTGTCACACTGAATTAATAGGCAGTTAGTATTTGATCTCTGACTTAGACCTCAGAGTCCCACTTCTATGTGATAATAACCACATTTTGCTAATGACACTCCTAGAGGAGAGGGACTCTGATTGTTATCATGAACTTTCAAGCACCCAATACATGACCCTACAACCTGCATACTCTTTGGAAGTCTGGTCTCTAAGCCAATGTTACCAGCATCCTCATTTCATATAGACATAATGCACAGGGTCTCACTCAGGAGGTGATGACAGCACTCACAGATGCGTGTAATCACTTATGAGAATGTGTAATCATCATAATTTGCTGAAACTAAAGTGTTTACCTGGTTCTTGCTGTGAATATTGACAATTACTGCTAGCATAACAGCCTTAACAGTGTGGGTTAGCAAGTAGGCATGGATTTCAATTGAACAATTGAGACTACTTTACCATGCTGGCTGTTGACACAGAATCATTGCTTTTGACTCAAGGGAAAGGGTAATAACTCCATCTGTTCTTCGGCTTATTTTATTCATGTTCTGGAGGAACCTAAGCTTTATCTCCCAAATATATTTCCCCCAAATCTAGGCCATAGTTATCTCTGTATTAATTCTTAAAACTTATAATTTCCAGTCATCTGTGTTACTATGATTGAACTAGCCAAGGAATATCTCATGCCACAAGCAGAGAGTTCTCTTGCAGCCACAATCTCTTGGTTAGTAAGAAATCAGATCTTTAAAATAAAAGTAGTTTTCTGCTTTTTTCTTTCCTCTTTTTACTTCTATCCTTCCACGCAGTCATGCACCATGCTTGTCAGAGTGGGAAGAATGTTGGTATCTAAACTGGCAAAATTAAGAAGTCTGTTTTATAATGACTTTTTAAAATGTAAGCCATAAATGAAAGTTGTCTATTGTTTAGAGGTAGTAGGTTTTTAAGATGTAAAGGTGTTTGTTGTTTGCATAGCTGTGAAGTCTATGGATTGACTCTGTCAGTTCTTGTTTGAGATAGTACATTTGTCATCAACTAAAGGAAGACATTTCCCAAACTATCTTCTACAAGTCCCTTAAAAAGTATGAGTCCCTTTAAAGCATACTTTGTTTATACAAATGGAGAAAAACTTGTAGCAGTCTTCAGGAAGATCCCCAATTCCTAATAGAGCTATTGAGGTTTTAAAAGTCCTGTATTTGGGAGAAAAGAAAGCCAGTATTTAGGAAAGAAACTCTACTGAGTTTTACACAGTATACTTTGGAAAATGACACTTTTGACATTTGTAATTTATTCAAAATCCATAAGCATGCAAACAAAATGGGACTCAATTTTCTAAGCATCGCCTCTTGAAACACCTGTTGTTAGTACATTGTCTGAAGACCTCCACTTACCTCTCCCATTTACTTCAAATGATTAATAAGAAACCACTTCAAGTTATTCTTTTCCTCCTTACATAGTACAGCTGAGTTTCAGAATTTGCAGGTGAAATTAGGTTTTCTTATTATCTTTAAGATCCTCTTTCCTTAGCAGCAGTGAGTTCATGGGATTCTGTAACCAGTAGGAGAAAATGCTTTCTTCATTTGTGCTTCTACTGCTGCATAGTCGAAGATGTGCGGGAGCAGGAGCAGGAGCCAGTGTGGACTTCCACTTCCCATTTAGAGCTCACCAGCTCACTGGCTCCATAGGCAACCTTCTTGGAGGGAGAAATGACCTTGTATGAGAAGAACTTGGATGTCTCTTCACAATTAGAGAAAGGCTTCTGGTGTTATCTACGTATAATTCCCATCTCTCCAAAGATGAAAGGCATTCAAATGTAGCTGCTTGTTTAGAATGTCAGAGTTAGAAATATTGAGATCATTCCTTCCCATCCCTTTTACAGACAAATAAACTGAAGCTCAGCTGGGTGGAAGTCACATGTCTCCTCCAGTGTACATTGCTTTTCAGTAATCTCCAGATACTGACTTATTTGAAGTTTTTTGAATGCCGATTTCCTTTCTTTTCCTTTCTTTTCTTTTCTTTTCTTTTCTTTCTCTTCTCTTCTCTTCTTTTCTTCCTTCCTTCCTTCCTTCCTTCCTCCCTTTCTTTCTTTCTTTCTTTCTTTCTTTCTTTCTTTCTTTCTTTCTGGAAATTTTATATACAGTATTTACATAGCTATTGAAGAAAGAAACAAAACTTGTAATTTTAATGGCTAATTATTAAAAATCACTATTATACCTATTTATGGTTTTTATTAAATTAGCATCTAGTCCTTTAAATGTAGATATATTTTGTAAATATTTAAGGAAAATTAAATATATTGTTTGGGTAGTATTAGACTGTGCAGGAAAGCCTATATTTAGTGAGTTTATGATATTAGATATTGTCCCATTGCTATATTATATTTTTTAATTTGATTTATCATATGAAATTTATGAACTATTTATTTTCTTAGTTTACTCCTCCCATAATCTTGTTGGATTTTATAAAGGCAATCTTATTATTGGCATGATATTCAAAACCTTTATAAAATGCAAAGTACATAGTTTAGAGATAATATATTATGGACCTATACATGAGGCACTAGAACCTGGAAAAGGGAATGAAAATGGTTAAATCTCAGCTCTATTGGCTTGGTCATTCTAATGAATAAGCAAGTAGAGAATATTCAGAGTCATGCTTAACCATGGTGTATGCCAAGGCAGCATTAATTAACTGAATTAAATGAGTGAGACTCCTGGCATTTATGTAGAACCATAGATTGAGCTTTGAAGAAGCTTCTGCCAGTAAACATATACATATACACATACACATACATACACACATGCACATACACATACTCATACTCATACACATACTCATATACACATACACATACTCATACTCATACACATACTCATACACACACATACACATACTCATACACATACACATACTCATACACATACACATACTCATACACACACATACACATATTCATACACATACACACACACATATACACACGCATACATATACACTTCCACATTCATTATTGGGTACATATGGGAATAATAGCAAGATTTTGCTTTAGCTGTAGAAATCATATGACAAGTTATTTACATGACTCATAGCCTTTGGCAGTTTGTCTCAAACAAACAAAATGGACACAGGACCTCTTTCTAATGTGCATAAAGCTACCTAGAAATTTGGCTGTTTCAGGAAAGTTCAGTTAAATAATAGACACCTGACAGACAGACCATAACTGAGATATTTCCTTGAATGTGTGTAGGAGATTTCGGAGGAAAATAATATTGAAGCAAGAAATGAAGGGGAAAAAAATGAAAGATGCATTCAGAGTTTATAGTATGAAAAACTGATTATAGTACCTGAAGAGCCTCTGTTTCTAGTACAGAAGAACTATTTGCTTTTCTCTTGGTATTTAAAAAAATCATTCTTCAGAGCTGAGTATGATGACACATACCAGACAGGCTGTGGTGGTGCTGGTGCTGGTGCTGGTGATCCATTCTAGGTACTGATTTAGGAGCTTAAACATTTAAACTTAGTAAGACTTGTAGGTGTTACTTGTGTGTTACTTTGTTTTCATTTGGGCTCATGAGATACCATTTAATAAGGTAATGTTTGCTTCCCAGAAATTAAAATCAATGTGAGGATGTTATAGCCTACTTCTAATATCACCGTGGGGTGTGTGTGTGTGTGTGTGTGTGTGTGTGTGTGTGTGTGTGTGTGTAATTAGATCAAGATCAAACTTAGACAATTCATCACCTTCATTTCCTAGTTGTGGTTTTATTTTTTTATAGTCACTTAGACATGGCATGTCTTAACTACTATGTGTTTATGAAACAGCTAAGCCAACCTTAGGGTTCATGCATGGTATACAGTCTGTAACTTTGGTTACCTGTACTTTGGTGCCTGCTCCCTTCTCTTGTTCTGTGACTATTTCCTAGCCCCTAACACATTCCCAGCTAGAAGAAATGTGAAAGCTAAAGTAGCTTGCTATCCACAGCCCTATTTTCCTGCTGAACTGAGGGCTATGTAGACTTCATGTATTGATTTGCAGTGCACGTGTCTTATTGATCTCTATTGAGAAATTCATGAAGAAGGCACACCTGAAAGATGGAATGACTCTAGTCCCTTGATATATTTTTTCTTAAGGTCTAGTAGCAATGTCCATATTGACAAAACTGCTGGAATAATTAACACATGCTTCTTTGTTCTGTCTTACATGCCTCTGGCTTCTCTATCAGCTCTTCTTCAGCTTTGAGGGTCCCACTCTGAGGAAGAGGAGAGAGTCATGACTGAGGAAATGCAATTCTAAATTACAACAGGAACTCTAAGAACCTGTTACTATCCTTTAGAATGGTTCCTTCTTACTTATTCATAGATGTAATTTATGATTATAAAATCATAAATTCTTTCCATAAGATTCAGAACATGAGCCGAGTTTGAGTATTAAATATTTGTTTCATGAATGTTTAACTTTAGACAAATCCTTTGAACTGATCCAAACTGTATTTGAACTGATCCAAATTATTCAGATTATGTGTGAAACATGAATTGTATCAGTCAAAGAATCACCATACAAATTAAAGAATACATGAAAGTGTAAAAGTAACTTTTATTTGACACATGTAATTGTTCATCTTAACTGCTGAATAAACTCATCCTTTCTAGTTCTTTTTGAACTCTGGCTGTTCAACTCAGCTATTCTGGCTCAATGTCCTTTCCAAGCTGACTGATTCAATCTGACTTCTCTAGTCTTCTCACTGAACAGCCTGTCTCTGTAAAACTGTCCCAATAAAATTGCTTCCTCTCTCTTTCTGCCTGGCTCTTGTAAGTCACCTCTCTACTGTTCTTGTTCGAGAGTTGGGCATATCCTTATCTCTGAATCATTCTGTCAATGCTATCTCTGATTTATCACTTTGTCTGCCCCTAAATTAAATGTTACTCTCAAACATGGCTGATTCTGTCTACAAACTAACCTTACTTCTATAGTTTGGGATTAAAGGTACATACTAACTGCTTGTCTATATTCCAGCCAGACCATGCTGTAACTGCAGAGTATATCTGTTCTCCAGCCAAATCACATAGACCTAAAAGGTTTTTGGATATGATTCCTTGCCAGAGCAGCCTTGTTGCTAGGTTAAAATTTCTCTACAACTGTGAAGAGTGTGTTGTATAGCAAATAGTCAACAACCATGAGCTGTCTTTAGCTGTTACTATGGTTACTGTGTCTGTAATTTAGAAAGCATTGCCATAGGAGGCACACTTACTTATCACTCTTAGACTCTGAAAGAGAAACAGAACCATGTCTTGCTTGTGTCAGTATTTATTGCTCTGTATGTATTTATAACAATTCATTTGACTATAATTTACACCAACATCAGGTTGTCTTAATTAATACATTATTAAATGAGTCTGTTTTATATTCAGTGGACATAAATGAGCATGAATTTCTCTTTCTTTTACTATAAATGTGAAATCAACTTGGCTATCTTTACTTTATTAAACATAGAAGACTTCTAGTTTGGGAAATTATAGCAATGATAAGAATTTTACATATATTTTAAATGGCATTTTCAGTTTTTTAAAAATATTCTTTAAAAACAAATACTGATTGTACATAACTTCTTGGTTAGGGGTGCAAACATATGCCCACTTCCCCTTCTTATTGCTGGGGCCACATCTAGTATGTACATGTGCAGCCCCCATGAGTGCTGACACAGTCTCTGAGTTCATATGTGCATCAGTCCCGTTGTGTCTGGAAAATGCTGTTTCCTTGGACTCACCCCCTTCCCGGCTCTTCTACTTTCTTTTCCATACAGAGGCCTGGGCCCTGAGGGGAGAGTTTGATGAATACATCTCATTTAGTACTGAGTGGTCTCTGCATTTTATCTTGTGTTACAACAAGCTTCTCGGATGATGGCTGAGTGAGACACTAATCTATGGTTATAGCAGATATATATGGGTATACCAGATATAAGTATTGTGATGGGTTAAAATTTCTTATTGAAAATTTAAAAGTCTTAGCTTTACACAATTTTTTATGATTAACAAAATATTAAAAAATGTTTATTTAAATTTATAAAGCTAAATATTATGGTCAATAGAAATTGTGTTTTAAGTTACTGTCTATTCATTGTGCTTACTATGTATAGTGACTGTATTGTGTTAAGATTATAGGTAGAAGTTAGGTACAGTTTCATGCAAGTACAGATATATGAGTAAATAAGCAGTCAGTTTATTGGAAGCTGTGTTTTAGCAGTACAAATTGGTTGTGGTAAGCAAAGATGAAGAAAGTAAATCTGAGATGAGGACCTTACACTGAACTTTTAAGGGTGATTAGGACAAAGGAAGAGATTTGGGAGAAGTAAGAAAGCTCTCCAAACAAAGCAAAAAGGCTGGAGAAAATGGTACTTTCCTAAAGGAAAATGATGGCCATTGTGCTGTTATTGAAGTAAGCAGTTAACAGGTCCATAACTGAGTTCTGAGATTATGTGCAAACCAATCCTGGTGCTTCCTGTAAGGTTTTGAGCAGTTTTTGAAGGCAAGGAAGACTTTTAAAAGCAGCAATCATGGCAAGATTTTTTAGTAAAATTTTGTTTCCATATTTATACTTTAGAAAAATTCCCATGGCAGCAAAATTGGAGGAAAATTGGCAGAGATCCAGGTTTGAAGAAGGAAAACCAATTAGAAGGCAGCTATAGTAAATGGCGTTGTGAATTAAGGATTAAGAGGATGGAAAAGCATATTGTAGAATTCCGTGTTTTATATAAAAGAAATTTCTTAGGATTTACTGGCTTATATCAGCATAAAAGAAGCGTTAGCTCTAATGTCAAAAACTGGAGTTGGGGGTGTTAGTCTCTGCCCTGAACAAGGGCATAAAAGAACAAAAACCTTGAGGGTACTTAATAGCATAGATTTTTCTCTTTTTTTTTTTTTGTTCTTTTTTATTGAAAATAGATCTTTTCTCATATAATATATCCTAATTACAGTTTCTACTCCCTCTCCTCCTCCCAGTTGCTCACCTCTGCCCTCTGCTCTGGATCCAGTCTCTTCCTGCCTTTCACTAAAATAATGCCAGGCTTCTAAAAGTTCAAGACCAAACCTAACAAGATAAAATATCAGATAAAGCAGAAAGCAGTAGGCTAAGGCAACCCAGCAGAAGGAAAAAAACCCCAAGAGTGGGCATAAGAATCAAGGGCCCACTCATCACACACTAGGGAGTCCCATAAAGAATACTAAGCTGAAAGCTGTAATATATATGCAGAAGACCTGGTGCAGACCTGTGTCAGCTCTGTGGTGCTGCTTCAATCTCTTGAGTTCATATGAGCTTTGCTCAGATGATTCAGAGAGGCTTGTTCTCCCAGTATCTTTCATCCCCTGTGGCTCTTACACTCTTTCCATCTCCTCTTTAACAGTGTTCCCTGAACTCTCTGGGAAGGGATTTGATGAAGACACTCCATTTAGTGCTGTGTGTTCTAAGTACTCTATGTGTAATGTCCAGCTATGGGTGTCTGCATCTGTTCCCATCTGCTACAGTAGGAAGACTCCCTGATAACAACTAAATAAGGCATAGGTTCAGCAAAATAGCATTAGGAGTCATTTTTTGATCCATTTTAGGGCCTTTTCTTAAGTCTCTGGGCTGTGTAGTCCCTGGTTCTTAGTCACCCAAGCAGTGTTGGTTATGGGTTCTGTCTCATAGAGTGGACCGTAAGTCAAATAAGACATTGGTTGGCTACTCCCACTTGTTCTGTGCCTTATTGTCTTAGCTTATAATGCAGACAGGACTCATTATAGGAAAAAGGTTTTGTGGCTGGGTTCGTGTTTACATTTATCTTTTTGTAGCCTGCAGAGTTTCTTCCCACACCAAAGACAGAACATAGAGGTCAGGGCTCCGTGTAGGCACCAGCTCATCTCCATGTTCAATGAGTTATGTGGGTGTTTAGAAATAATTGTTGATTATTAGAAATTCAGATGTTAAAATTCTTACATTAGAACTTGAAAAGAAAGTTTCCTAACTCTAGATAGTTTAACATGAGCACATATGTGTCATGTAGTACATGATAAAGGCCCGTGGTTTCCATTA
This sequence comes from Mastomys coucha, assembly GCF_008632895.1. Lineage (NCBI taxonomy): Eukaryota > Metazoa > Chordata > Mammalia > Rodentia > Muridae > Mastomys > Mastomys coucha. Next base: position 159,133,032 of record NW_022196904.1, on the reverse strand, counting down.
AATTAACAAGAAAAGCAAGAACCACAAACTCTAGCATATTGAACATGCCAGGAGTATGGAGATTAGAAAAAGGGGGGACACTGAGTGTTAACAGTGAATGTAAGGAGTGGAAATGAAGTGTCACAGAAAATGAAGCCCTGACCCTAGTTGGTACCCAAAGGATTGATGCCTGCCCAACAGTCAGGCATGGCCACAGTAGGGATGGAGCTACAGAATAGCAAGAACTGGAAATGTTAGTTTATCCTTTGAATTTTTAAAAATATAAGCATGTGAAGTGTTTGTGGCTGTACATTTTTATATTTCTGTACTTTTGTAACATTTTGTGAGCTTTCAGATATTACAAAATAAAAAGAAATATAAAAGTATCTTATAATGTAAGATGTCATCAACTGAAAGTAAAAAAAAAATCAGATAAGCTTAATCAGAACAGACAAAGAAGAAAAGGGCAACATGGAGTGGTCAGCAGTGTCATTCTGCAGATAGGTCAAAGGGCAGAAGGGCTGACAGGAGCCTTTTAGCCTGGTATTTACATTTGGTCACAAGTGACCTTATTAAAAGCCATTTCACTGAAAGGCTAAGGTCAGAGGCTGGACCAGACTTTTTGGGAAGTGGAAAGTAAGTACATGAAGAGTGGCACAGTCATTAACTAAGTATAGAGTGTGGAGGGGAGCGCCACGGGATAGAAGTGTGTGCTGTGTCTGCTGCTGATCCTTTGGCGTTAGGAAGAAGTCCATAGACACTTCTTGAGCTATGAAGGATAGTCACTAGTCATGAGGAGATGGGAGGCGGCCTCAGAGGGGGACTCTCTGCCAGCTCCCTGCTGTTACAGATTCTAGTCTTCCTAACACTCTCATATTCCTGAGGTTTCAAATAAAAGGAAGGAATTTGCTTAACATACTTATAGAGAATTGACATATTCTTAGTTGGAGATGTGCTCCTATAGTGGGTAAATGCACTGCAGTACAAAACCAAGTTAAGGTTCTCTTTAGAGAAACAGACGTTTAATTTGGATATCCCACCATTGGTAGGAATAATATTTTACAGAAAAATATAAATTTTAACAGGATTCAGAGGCTATATATTTTGATGTATTTTAAAATATATTTGCATTAAAGAGAACAATCATGATGTAAACAAGCTAATAAATTTCTCCTTTGTTTTCTTCTTCTAAAGCCGAACAACAACTTATCCCTACACAGAAACACAGATGTATAGCCAAAACACTGGAGGGAATTACTTTGACACTCAAGGAAGTTCTGCACAGGTGACGACCGTGGTGTCCTCCCACAGTATGGTGGGTACTGGTGGGATTCAGATGGGCGTCACAGGAGGACAACTCATCAGCAGCTCTGGAGGAACCTATCTGATTGGCAATTCAATGGAGAATTCTGGTCATTCAGTGACACACACAACTCGGGCCTCCCCAGCGACAGTAAGTGTTTAATTTCCATTAGCTTCTGTGGTTTCTATTGTACTGTTTTTCCCATACATTTGAGTTAGACGAGTTGTGTGAAGCAGTTTTCCTATCCTGGCACCTTAGAAGATGTAACAGGTAGCATTATGAGAAGAACATTACTGACATGTATGCCCCAGTTCAGTAAGTAGGAAGTTTTTTATCAGTTATAGAAAGCTAGATTTAGATAAATGAATTTTTCTAATGCAAAAACTTTGTTGTGCTTGGGGCTCATGCCTAGAGTTTTAGCACACAGAGATTAAGGAAAAACTGTAATGTCAAGGCCAGCCTGAATTATATACCACCTGTACTATATTTTATTTAATATATTAAAAAAACCTGGCTTTCTTTTACAACACAAAGCCACATGTGCTTGATATACTTATTGATATTAGCACTTAAAACAATTGTGTGTATACATGCCTGTCAGTCATCCTAGCTCAGGGGAGGCAGAGGTATGAGGATCGGGAGTTTGAGGCCTGCGTGGGCTATGTCATGTGACCCTCTGGTCACAAAGAAAGCCTCTGGAAAGCGCTGATAACAGGTGATTCACACCTGTGATAGTTGTCTGGTGCTGATCACAGTTATGAACAAACGATAGAGTGAGGCCATATCTTCGCATAGCACTTTTCAAGTATTTAAATTTAAATATGCATTTGACTCTCATACTGCATATGACATGTCAGTATGAGAGTATTATTTTATTGAAATGCTGTCAGAAATATAGGAAATCATGAGCCATTTGAAACCATCACGCTGTAACCCCAATTATGCATAAAAAAGAGTGATCATCTAAGATAACAATGGAATTGACTTTCTACTTGAGCTATAGAACTCATCATGCTGCTGGGACAAGGCATGTAGCTCAGTGCCATCATGACAGTGGTCCTGAGCTCCTACCCCTAGCTCCGCATAGAAGGAGGAGTATAGTGCTGGGGATCTGAGTGAAGTCCACACACTTTCCTCATGTCTCCATGAAGCCGGCTCTTGAAGTGTAAGGAGGGAGGGGGGAGCTGGGGAGGATGGCAGCAGTGAGAGAGAGAGGCTTAGACTTTTCGCTCTTCGGGGTTCTGCATGATGTTCTCTGAGTATTGTAGTAATGATGCTTCCTAATCAAATTTTAAAGTATTTTTAATTCACTGTTTTCCTAACATTTGAACAGCTGTTCTGAGTGTAAAGGGCTTTTTTTCCCAGCCAATATAAAATTAAATGAAGAGATACTTGCAGCAATCCCACTATTTTCTACATATTTTCAAAGTGCTTTTTTATATGTATTGTTCCTTGCTTCTAATAACTTTACAATTCTAAATTTTCAGTCATACAAATATTAATATTGATTGAAAACTAAAGTTACTACTACTCAGCCATATCCTTTCTAGCTGGGCCACTGTATTAACACTGCACTAAAGAATTAGGAAATATAGATAAAACACTACGTTTATGTGTATTCCACAAGGAAAACGGCCCCAGCAGTTAATAGCATGCCTGTTCAGATATATGTCAGATGCCATTTGCAGTGGTAAGGGAGTTCCTGTGATTTCTCAAGCCTTGTGTACTGTCTCTTCTTTGTTTCACCCATTCTCTCATACTGACATGCCCTCCTGGAACCCCATCCTTTCCTGCTCAGCCCTTGGAGCCATTTCCATTTGCCTTCATGCCAGGTTTAGCTACCTAAATATCCCTAGGAACAACTTGATTAATGTTTGCTTAATTTATAAGCTCTGGTGCTAAATTATATAACTATTATATTCCAGGTCATTTTAATATACAGTTATACATACTAAAAAGAACAACTGCATCATTTTTTTCAACCGTGGATGCCTTTGTTTTTCTATACAGAGTATGTAAGATGTTACTCCCAGAGTTTCCAATGAACAGTTTTGGAAGCATTTATTATTATATCAGTTTGTCAATTAAACATTTTTACATTAATCCTTCCTTTAAAACAAAAAGCATATGAAAGTTGACTATGAAGAGAAATTTTGTATCTGTGGGCTCTCATTGAAATCCATATGATAGTTATCTATATATCCAAACCTAACTGTATGCATGGGTTTACTATGTTTCCTTAAATTTATTACTGAGTTACATATTTGATTTGCATCCCACTTCAGTAATGCTGCATATATTAGCTCAAATCACAATGTGATTTCTCTTATTGTTGTATAGTTTTATTTTAGTATAGCACACTAGCAAAATATAAGTGTTCTTTAGCCATGGAACTTCCCTACTCTTCTCCTCTTGCCAGATGCTGAAAACAATACAGTTTTCCATTCTTTTGATTTTTAGAAATCAGGTATGCTTTTACTAGGTGCTGAGTCACCAAATGACTTCCTTGCTGTCATGTTTTTTTTTTTAAGTCACAATAAAACCTTAGAAAAGCATGTCTATGAGCAGTGGCAGCTTGTTGTTGGTCGAGATTCAAGTGTGTCTCTCTACAATGAGGCATATTCTCTATGCCATTTAAGTTCAGGTTTTTCTGGTTGGTCTTGCACTTGTAATATGTAGCATAAATAATGTAACTGATATAGGAATCACTGATGTTTTAGCCCAAATCCCGACTGCAGAAAATAGAGTCACCTCTCTACATCTATGTATTTTATCTGTGTGGATTCAGCTAACCTCACAGAAAATACTTGGGAAATAATTGGTGAATATGTACATACTCTTTGCTTGTGATTGTCCCCTCCCCAAGTAGTATAGTATATTAATTATTTTTCTAGCATATTTATATTGTTTTACATATTATAAGTAGCTCAGAGATTATATAAATGATCTGGCATGAGAGATAGCTCAGTGGGTAAAAGTATATTCCATCACACCTGATGGCCTACGTTCGTTCCTCACGACTCACATGGAGAAAAGAGAAAGTTATTTCCACACGTGTGTCTACACACACACACACACACACACACACACACACACACACCTTTTATTTTTTTAAAAAAGAAAGTAGAGTGTTCTGGTAGACTATATACAACTATTACTATATCTTTGTATATAGGAACATCTGGTATCTGATGAACATCATGGAAAACGAGGGACAACCATAGTTAACTGTGCCATTACTGAACAGCAGAGCAGCAAGTGCAGTACATCATTAATTCACCCCATTCCATTGATACAAAATAATTTAAATCATTTATGACACTTGAGAAGAGCAACTAAACACCATGACTCATTTCCTTGCTAGCAGTATTCTACCTTGGTCCTCAGCATAACTTCATTGATGATGCTTTTACACAATTTATTTGTGTCTGTATGGAAATATTCTCATTTAAGATTATTGGGAAAGACACCACTTTCTAAGGGAACTTTAATGTGCAAATAGCTTCGTATAACATGCTAATGAAGAAGGGTGATGAGTAAACATACAGATCTTCCCCTGGGATACTTTGCTGCCCATGAATCACTTTTGTTCCACAGAATCCAGAGTGTCATCTCTGAATTATCAGTAGGATTTTATTTCAAATCTAATTACCTTTGCTTTATAACTTTAGATGGAAATAAAGCTTTATTGGGGTGATAATAGTTCATATTTGGCTTGGGATAATGGCAGTGACTTTTATGTTATATTATGGTACAAACTATCAGTATTTCTATTTATTGAAAATACTACTGTTCCTTTTACTTACTGTATCATATAGTCAATAAGAGCCCATATTCTTATAAATTATATATGTATATGTCTTTATATGTACATATTTTTATATATACATATATAAAAGACATTTTCTGCTGATACTAAAGACTTTTAAGAAATATTAACAGGTTTTTTGGAGTCCAGCTAAGTTGAAATGTGAATAAGTGTTTTAGTTTATACTCAGTTTAAATTAGGAATCTGTTGTTAATATTTCATAGACCTTAAGTCCCAAATGGGAGTTGGTTGTTGTCTTGAGTCTGGACTTGCTACATACACACCTGCCCTCTGACTGTATCACTACTTTTTCTTCATTGTGCTTGAAATTCTTGTTTTTATTCTCAGTTAGCATCTTCATTTATAGAATTTTGAACTGTGATTTGTAGGACAAAACTACAAAAACTTGTCAGTACAGTGATATTTTTGTTCCCACCAAAGCATATATCTTATGCTTTTCCAAATAGTGAATAGGAATATGTTTTAAGAAGCTTAATCACTCCTCTGTTAAGTAATTTTTGTGTTTTATAATCGGTATTGCTTTTATTTTTCTAGATACTATTATTTAACTAGATACTATTCCATTAAGCATTTTAAGACTGATATAAAATTTTAGGATTTATGTGTAATAATATTTATATACATTTAAAAGGTTTTGGCAAAACTAGATCCTGTCGAAAAGCATGAGGAAAATATATTGAATGAAATATTATATATTTCTTCTAGTTAATGTAAAATATCATATACCTTAACTATTTGGAAGAAACTTCAGTGGTTATCTACTACTATGTGATAAAAATTTAGATTAGCTCATATAATTTGTAGGAATCTAAGGGTTCATTTTAAAATTGTCAGTGCTCTTTTTCCCCTGGGCTTTAAGTGTCCATGAATCCAGTGTAAGGCATGCTCTTTCTAAAACAATAAGTATTTTTAACTCCCCAGGAAATTTGCCTCCTTATTCCCTTGTGAATATTTCAAGATTTCAGTTAATTTTTATATGAATAATTCATATTGCACATTGAAAAGGTCAGATAACACGCGTGCTATGACTGCCTCTCACCTCCATACTCTTTTGTCTTCTCAGAAGCGCTCAATGCTACCGAGTTTTTAAGTTTCATTCTAGAAACCTTTCAATAATTTTACAAGCAGTATAATTGATCAGTTTTTTTCACATAAATGATAACAAAAATAATTTCTTTTTTGCCTCTAACAAGGACCTTTTTCATATCAGTGTATAGATGGCTTTGTTTTATTTGTGAAAATAGTTCCATTAAACATAGCCAATTGGTCTATTTCTCTTGCCTAAGGGAAGATAGTTAGTGGTGGTCTTTGGGCCATAGCTGTCTGGGTATAGAAAACAATGTAGCCATATAACATGGAAATTGCTTTTTTATGTAAGCTGGGGAAAGATAATTTTCAAGTTGTGAATATGAATAACCATATATGTCAAACTTTTTGCTATATGAAAATTACTTAGTGTTCCAACTAGCTCAAGTGCTTAGGAAACAGGACCCATATGAGCAAAAGCACACATGACCTCAGCATTTCTTGTTAAGACCAAACTGAGCCCTCAAGTGAAACTTTCAGACAGAATACCAGGAATCTTCTGCTTTCAACACAAAATCATAAAATGACCAAAGCTTCTGGAACCTCCTTTTTAAAGTACCTAATAAAGTGGGACTTGGAGTAGCCTGCAGTCTTCATTTCTATATCCATATTCCATGCAGCTCCAGCCTCAGCAGATGAGAAGTAGAGGCAATAATTTCACATTTAAGGTGTAGGACATTCCTGTCCTATATATATCGATAAACCAGAAATTTAAGGCAAACAGAATGGTGTGCCTCCAGTCTTCTGTGAAGATAGAATTTTCCTGAATTGAGACAAGAGTTTATAGTAATGAATAGTATTTGGAAGAGATATAATTTGTATTGGCACTGCATTTCAAGAGCATAAATATATTGTAATGTTCCAGAAATAGCTTCATTTTACTTATACAAACTGTGAATTAGGAAGATTAATTTAAGCTTATAAAAGGAAAATATATTGTATCTCTCATACCCACTTGTATTGTTTTTGGCTTGATCTTCTTTAGATTTACAAATCAAATTTCAAATATACTAGTTGAAAGTACTATAAGCTTTGAAGGAAAAAAATCACTAACTTAATGTTTCATTCATAAAAATTTGGTTTATAGATAAAGAATAACATATTAAAACACACTGTTTTCTATAACATCTAAGTCAGCATTAAATCCATAAAGTTTACTACTGCTCCCCAATTTAGTGAGGAGATGCAGCAGATGCATGTGGGTATTGAGCAGTTCTGTTATAAGTAGGGTTTACCCATGTGCCCATGTTTATAAGTTCAGTTTCCACAACATGGAGTGTAATTGCATTTGCTGTGTGCTTGGCTACAGTTGTGTTTACTGTCCATAAAAGTAGCTTTTTTATTGTGTTGTAATTTGCTTATATAGATAGGGTTCAACTCTTACTATAGTAAATTTCATAGGATAGAAGGTTTGTAATATAGCCACAGATGTTATAAATAATTTTACATATTCATTTAATTTGAGGGGTAAAAGTTTGGTGAGTTTTCCATTTGACTTATTAAAAAGAGAAATATAAGATCATGTTACTCAGTGTTTTTAGACAAATACTTTTTGTATAGCCGAGATCAGACTACTGGTCCTCTGCCTTCAGACTACTGGTCCTCTGCCTTCAGACTACTGGTCCTCTGCCTTCAGACTACTGGTCCTCTGCCTTCAGACCTCTGGATGCTAGGTTTATATATGTGTGCTACCACACATAACAAAGTTTGATTTTTTTTAATATGTGCTCTCAAAAGTACAGGAAAGAGTAATTAAGCAAGAGCCGCAACAAATTATAAGAATGAAAGGGAAACTTAAAATCAGAATTTGAGATTTGATGACTGTATCTATTACATTATCTGTATCATATAGTTACAGAGAATCAAATGAAACCATTTTAAGAGATTTAGTGAAGTAGCTTCAAACTTTGGCACCAATAGTTTAAAATGTAGGCCGTGTTAGGAAATACAGTGGGAGCAAAGTTGTAATGTGTAGTTGAACAATGATACATTTTTATCACTTTTTATAAAAATAATCAAAAGTACTCTGAGGTACTAAGATTGAAATTAAACCTTGATCCCAAGTTTCAGGCAGTTCTCCTTGATTAGACTGTTGGAAGTTTAGAGAATGAAAACAAGGTATAAATTTAATTAAAAACCCAAAACTACTAAAATCCAAACTTTTAAGTTGACAGTGACTGTTTTGGTTTTGTTTTTATGTATGAGTTTGAATTATCTCTTCTTCCATATTTGTAACATCTCACAGAAACACTGTGTGTGCGCATGCATGTGCACATGAGTATGTGGATGCTTTCTGGGCACTGAACTGAGTTAGTTCATGTTTATGCTACACTGTGCTCTATCACTGAGCAATCCTACCAGCTTCATCAGTCATCTTAATGACTTCGAGCTGTGTTCCCATAGACTACATCAATGGAACTAGCTCCATTTCTGAAGGCTAGTCTCTTCAGACAATAGTGGAAATCTATACTTAATACCCCAGACTGTATGTTTCAAAGTATTTTGGTTAGTTTTATCCTCTCTCTCTCTCTCTCTCTCTCTCTCTCTCTCTCTCTCTCTCTCTCTCTCTCTCTCTCTCTCTTTGTATCACTTTTAAAGTATCACTTTAAATTTTTAAAATTTTTATTGATTAATTTTTGAGTCACCAAAATCATGGTTGTCTTCTAGTAGTTTTGCTAATGTTAAGTGCAAAATTGCCTAAAAAGGTAAAGCACAAACCAAATAATACTTAGATGCCACAGTCTCTCTTTCAATAGTGCACTTGCCTGCTTATGCTGCTTTGGTAGTAGCAACAGTTTGACTCTGGCAAAGAGGAAGAAAACCCGTTGATTTCATTGGAGTGCAGTGTTCCTAGTATAGACTCAACAGAGCATCACCAGACCCCATTCCCAGAGCTGCGACTTAGTGACTGTGGGCAAGAGGCCCAGGATTTGCAGTTCTAACAAATTATAGTAATTACTGATATTGCAGTGAATATACAGACTACATACAACAGTGAAGTTGTTTTAGTGCTCAGAATAAACTGGAAAAGGCTAGGACCATTTGCAAATGAAAGCTTGATCTTAAGCCCCATCAACTTATTGCTATTTCAGCAGAGTCCTAAAGGATAATTCTAGCCCCTGGCTTCTCTAGTAGATACATCATCATAGATAGGTTTTATTAGACTCAGAGATGGGGAAGCAGAAGGTTCACAGAGTGATCACAGGACACCCAACCAAGACAATGTTTTGATCTCACCATCATCTAAATGTAAGTACCAACTGTTATCAGAACACACCTGATTAATAGACATTTCTGATCCACACATTTTCTTCTTTTTCCCCTAAGTACTTTCAGAAGAACTTCAGGTAATAAAATAAAATCACAACCCAGCTTAAACCTGTGCTCATAAATTTTACAAATTCTCTAAATTCATAAAACTGTCAATGAATTAAAATTGGAAAGATTTCATATATTATAATGTTTATAAGCCCTAAAACTTTTTTGTTCTAATTGCTTAGCTGCAACTGTCATCCTTCAATATTTTCTGAACAAAGATGTAAAGTAAAATTGGCTAGATGTGTTTCTGGACATCTTCAGTCTTTTTGAAGAGTTAAATCAACAGCTTGTTTTTGAATCTAACAGTCAGCTTCTTCTGAATATTGTATCATCTGATCAACACTTTGCCTGAAGGTAGAGTTTTAGGAGCACTATTAGAGCCAGTGCCTTAGCATCCTGGGTAGGAGGAAGGCAGTTCTTTATGCATTTCTCAGACCTCTTGGGAGGAAAAAGCTCTAAGTGGATCTTTAGAAAATACTCCGCCACTTGCCCTGAACTGCTGATGGTTTAACAACTTCATGTAAGGCTTTTGAAGTTTTTCACATCCCATGAGACATGCCTTTATATTGATACTCAGATCTTTTGCTTATAAGTGCACATCTATATGCACTCTTATATGACTGTCTTTGTGTCCGGGTGCATATACATGACTGAAACCAAAACTCCTCCAAGTAATACCCATACCATGTCTAGTGCTCTTGATTACAGCATTTTCTAACCTCCATTATCTGATCTAGATTACCCTTCAAAGGCATGCCCAGGTGCTCACCTAATCTACGTACATTACTCCCTATTGGCATTGCAGAGGCTTATCTTCTAGTTGGTTCTAGTTCCTGTCAAATTGACAATCAACATAAACCATCACAGAATATAAAGAAAATGATGTTAAATTTAGAGTGATAAATTTTGGATTCCAGTCTGACTCACTGACCTTGCAATCTTGATAGTCCTTCAGTCCCAGAATGCCTCACTTTTCTTATATGCAAGCAGACTTAGTCCATGGAAATATGCCTATCTAAGATGAAGGCATACATATGATATTGTGTGAGGTGGTTATGAAAATCAGATACGAAGAGGCTGGAAATCCATTTAAGAATCAAAGTAGTCATAAATAAGGTGATATAATTGTTCAGTTGTTTATGTACATGTCATCACATTTACATAAGTGTACCTGAATGCCTATGTCAACACATGTCAGGGGGTCTTCTTTTCTGTCCTGTATGAATTATATGAAACCCTTACAGTCTCTTCATTTATGTTGTCAAGTAGATGTCCTTGGCATTATGAATCCTCCGAAATGAGTACTGTGCTCTAGCCACTCTGTTACTCAGAGCAGAGAAACGAGCACTGCGCTCTAGGCTCTGTCTTACTCAGAGCAGAGAAATGAGCACTGCGCTCTAGGCTCTGTGTTACTCAGAGCAGAGAAACGAGCACTGCGCTCTAGGCTCTCTTACTCAGAGCAGAGAAATGAGCACTGCGCTCTAGGCTCTGTGTTACTCAGAGCAGAGAAACGAGCACTGCGCTCTAGGCTCTGTGTTACTCAGAGCAGAGAAACGAGCACTGCGCTCTAGGCTCTGTGTTACTCAGAGCAGAGAAACGAGCACTGCGCTCTAGGCTCTCTTACTCAGAGCAGAAGCGTTTGAGTAGGCTTCCCTGGAAATGGTTTTAGAGTTTCTTATTTAATTTTGTGTATTTGAGTATTTTACTTGCATACATATCTTGTACCATGTGTGGGCATCATGCCCATCAATTTCAGGGATGGCATCAGATCCCTGTGACATAGAGTTATAGATGATCATGAGCTGCCCGATGTGGGTGCTAGGAATTGAACTCAAATGTTCAGCAAGAGCAACTTGTGTTCTTAACTGCTGAGCCAGCGTTCCAGCCCATTTTACTGAAGATTTGTAGAAAGAACTGAAGACTTACCATATTTTCTAAAACATAGTCACAGAAAACCTCTTTCTAGCACCCCATCTTGTCTATCCATTTATTCTGCAAATGAGCATTTGCCTCTGGCATTCTCAGGGGGTTCTGATCTCGAACCTTCTCAGCCATGGAACAGCATCCTTAGGTGTGGTAGCAGCTCAGCAAAAGAAGAAGCCATCCCCCTAGAAGCATTCTTCTTTGTTAGTAGTCAGCAAGAATGGTTATTAGAGCAGAGAGTAGGAACAGTGAGGTGTTACTTCTGTTTCATGGACACTCTGCACTCTTTGAGAAATTACATTACTGGTCTCTTTTTTTTTTGAGTATGACCAAAGAATAAAATACAGTTTAACATCCTAGCATCCTTTGCCCCTTTTCTCTCCACTCTGGTCCACTTTTCAGGACATAGATGGGTCTTTTTTCTCAAGTCCCTTTTGGGATGTTGATTGTTGTTATTATTATTGTTGTCATTGTTGTTTGTGGTGGTGGTAGTGGTGATGGTTGTTGTTGGTGGTGGTGTTGGTGGTGGAGGAGGAGGAGGGAGAGGAGAAGGAGAAGGAAGAGGAAAAAGAAGAGTAGGAGGAGCCGGGCGCATGCCTTTAATCCCAGCACTTGGATGGCAGAGGCAGGCAGATTTCTGAGTTCAAGGCCAGCCTGGTCTACAGAGTGAGTTCCAGGACAGCCAGGGCTACACAGAGAAACCCTGTCTCAAAAAACAAACAAACAAAAAAAGAAGAAGAAGAAGAAGAGGAGGAGGAGGAGGAGGAGAAGGATGTAACATACTATGGGTCTCCATGCTTTGAGACTGCCACCCTCTTCATGGCTCTGGGAAGGTGAATATTTGGGTAATGAAAATGTTTTCAGCCTGAGCTTTGAGCTGTGTGTTTATTACCATTCTATCTATCTTTTTCATTAGATAATAAATGCCGCAACCCACTTCAGAGTTCTTCCTTGAGGTGTTGCTGAATCTTTGTAGAAGCAATGCTGAATTTATTATAATTCCTTCTGGATGGAAAATATCTTATCCCACCTGCTTCTTCTGATTTTCAAATCTCAATTCCTAAGAAAACACAGACTATTCTCTTACTGTTCTAGGCTACTACAACATTTGTATATTTGATGTCTTTTTAAATGTGTTTTCTAAAATTCATGCATCTTTTCTTGAATTAAAAGAACAAAATATAGGTGTGTTTATTGTCATATGGACATTTTTACTACATTTGTGACTATGTAAGTAAAATTTTTGTTGCTATGACAATTAAAAGGAAAGGAGAAAGAACAAAGGGAAATTTATATCTCACAGGTTGAGCTGTGATTGGCTGGTTCCATGTGCTTATGGCTGAGTAAATTACCTTGGGGTGGCCAGGAAACAGAAAATAGATAATCAGAAACCACTGAGTACTTGTAAGAACACACACTCAGCTTCCTTCTTCCTTTACATTTCTCCCTTTACATTTCCAACCCTTTTCAAAATAATTCCAGCAGCTAGCAACCAAGATTTCAACACATGAACCTCTGGGGACAGTTCATATTCAAATCATTACATTTTCCCCGTTTCCCAAAAGCCCATGACTGCCTCATAATGTGAAATGCATTTAATCTAACCACCAAAGTCTCTAAAGAGCGATTTCCAAGATTGCTCAAAAGTCTAAGCTTAAAGTCTCTGAAGGCAAGGTCTTTGCTGTGAGCCGGCTCCAGAGTCTAAAGGTGTTGTGCTCCCTTCCCTTCGTGCAGCTGCCCAGCGGAATTAGATAGAACATAGAGAAGAAGGGTAGGACCAAAACAGCACAGCCAGTCTTAAGCCCTACGCCTCCTAGGTCTGTCATCTAGACATTTGTATAGTGGTGTAAGCTCCAAAGCACAAGGGTCGACTTGAGCCTAACAGCTACAGCCTTAATACTTGCCCCTTTTTGTTGTTGTTGACCCTATTTATTGAGTGCAGGTTTCCTACACAGACATTCCTTGTTCCTAGAGAATATCATGCTCTCAGGGGGGCTCCATTTCATCTTCTTCACACCTACCGCTTCACAAAGTTTGTCCCCTTAGGAGCTACCTGTAGGGATTCTGACCCTGACACACATTTGTCAGATTTCCAGGCCTGCCATTAAAATCTGCGTCATCCATGACCTTAGAACTGTTATATTCTGTATGCCTGCACAGCTTGTGTCATGTGGACAGCATCGAGGTCTGACACGAGCTTAGGTCTATTGTACTATGGCTTTAGTAGCTTTGGAATGCTCAGATGGTTGAATACAAACTGAAAATTCTTTCCTAGGCAGTCCTATGGAGCAAGGACCACTGGAGTTGACTTCTCAAATGTTTCAAATATGTTGAAACTTTTCTACTCTTGTGCCTTAGAATGGATATGGTCTTGTCAATCCTTTAGAGGCCCCCAGGGTATCATATTTTCCAAATGCAAAACTCATAGCCTCTTAATTTTTTATGTGATGTTTTAATTTTGTTATTGTTGTTATGTATATGTGTTTGTGTTGGTTTATATGATATATGCACACATCTATTTTCAAGTGTGGGTATCTTTTGTTCCCACAGAAGCCAGAGAATGTAATTGGATATTCTACTCCATCATTCTCTGTCTTAATCCTTTGAAAAGGTTCCTCATTGACTCTGCAGCCAGCCTGAGGGCCAGCAAACCCAGGAATTCTGATACCACAGGAGTTACAGGACTGGCTTTCTGTGTGAGTGTGGACATTGCAGTCATGTAAGCAGTAGCATGCTTGAGTAGTCTCCTTTTTAGTGACCAGGTAAAAGAAAGAATTGCTTCTGTCCATGGAAGCTTTTCCTATTTTGCTCTTTTATTCTAACCTGTGGAATACCTGTCACATTTAGAGTGCATCTTCCCTCTTAGTTGTTCCTCTGGTGAGCCTCACAGAGCACCCAAGAGGTGTACTTTACCTCTTCTTAGGAGCTTCTAGGTGCTTCTCAGTGTCGTCAAGTGAACAGTCAAGATCTCCATCACAGTAACGTTCAGGCTTCTATCCTGGACATGCTGCCTTCGTTTTCCTTTCCCTACTATGAGCACACCTTCTGCTTTTTTGCTTCCTTACTCACTTTATCTCCGGCTTCTTAGCACACACTTTCCTCTTGTGTTCACTAGGGAATACTTCTCTTTTAGTATGAATTTTAAATTCAGGGAAAATGGAAATGATGAGAAAATCTGTGCAGATTTATAACTCTTCTTAAATATATTTTGTGTGAATACAAGGTTCACAGTTTTGATTGTATTCTCAGAAGTTGTTATCTTGTAGGGATAAATTATAAAAAAACCAATACTTCCCAGTCAGTGTATCTGTGCTGGTGGATGCAGGTGGACCTGTTTCTCCTTATCATTTTGCTTTCTTTCCCGGAGCTCTTTGATACTGGCTCTTCCACTGCCTTGAGGGGACCATATATAGCCCAGTAGAAGCAATCTTCAGCATACAAAAACATAAAATACCAGAAAGTATCGAGGGTGGATTGGTTCTTTTCCTGACAACCTGGCCTTGCAGGGAATTAGACAACACCACAATAGCAACTTTAGTAAAGAAATAGATCCCTAAGGACACCAGTTGCTAGCTGATCTCACTTGAAACTGCTGCCTCTCAAACCCTTGGTGAGGATTTATTCTTGAATGTGATTTAGCTGTTATAATTCTGATAATTTTTGCCTTTCATTTAAACCTATAAAATCACAAGTTATGGCTCATTTTGTATTTATTAAAATGCAATCTCAGTTCAAATTTTCACCCTCAAACTTAAAAAATCGTAGGCAATTTAGCCAAGTACAATTTTGAGCAAGTTCTTCTTAGACATGTTTTGTTATCACATGAGTGATTTCAGCTATCTTATGCTCTGTCTTTTCTGAGATGTAAAGCAGGCTGAAGAGATGGCTCAGCACTTACGAGCACTGACTGTGCTTCCAGAGAACTCAGGTTCAGTTCCCAGCACCATATGGTAGCTTGGCAGCTCATTACTGTCTATAACTCCAGGATCTGACACCCTCATGCAGACATACATGCAGGCAAAACACTAATGCATATAAAATAAAAATAAACAAAATTGAAAGGATGGATTTAATTATAAATTTTTCATTTACTCCTTAAGCTACGTTGCGTATTGTAAAATGTGACCTCTTTAAATGTAAACAATAACACTTGTTTCTGTTTGTTTTTAAGTTTAATATACTCTGTTACCATCTCAACTGGTGGAGAAAAGGATTTAGAAGGCACTTAGCCTGGTTTTATGATCTCAAAAACAGCTAACTATAGAATAAATTATTGCACATTTGTTATGAATTGATAACTGCTTACACTGAATTGTCAATATATTCATAGTGTTCAAAATAATGAAAATTATTTTCTCAAAATGCATAATGAAGATTTTAATTAGCTGGTATTTTATTCTACATCAGTTTCCAAATGTATACGTTTTAGTCCCTGTCTTGATAGTGTGTGTCATAGTGTTATGAGCAGCAGGACAGGTGTCTTACTTATAAGGTCATCAAGACCTTGGGTTTGTCCCTGGAAGCTTTTGCTTAAGAATGCGTTTGTGACTGCCCATGGTGTACTGGGATTACATTGAATATAACTGATTCTGTTCTTGTCCATTTTTGTTGGCTCTGAGTTATTTTCTCTTCTACTCCTTTTTCTGCTGTTATTTCTAATATTTCTGCTTCATCATCATGTCCTAAAATTTAATAGAGCCCATAGCCATATCCGAATGCTCTCCTGACTGACCTTCCCCTTCAAATTTTTCTGCTAGAGTAAAAGAAGGATTTACTAGCTTTTAGAAGTCTTGTAACTTGCATTAAAATACTAATGCATTTTAAATTCAGACTCTGTTTTATGATTTTTATTTTGTGACAGAATAGAACAAATATTAAACATGCTTTAGGTATGAGGCTATATAGAGAGGGACTAATACCACACATCTTGAACCATGCAAGTAAAAAAAGTTTCTTATGACTAGAACAATCTGCCAGGATTCTTGATCCTTGGGTCTCCATATTGATTATAATTGCAAAGTGTTTAGAAAGGATTACTCTTGTAATTGAGCTTATTGTTAATGTGCATATTATATTTCATTCTCTAGGGATGGAAAAGCTGAGGGGGACACATTTAGTGATAGCTATTCATTAGCCATCATTGAAGAATGAATTAGACTTTAAGAATTGATCAAAAATTCTCTGGTCAGCCTTTTATTACTATCTTGTCTTGAGCCCTTTTTTTTAATGACATTTATTATCAGATTGAAATGGCGATTGAGACGCTGCAAAAGTCTGACGGTCTGTCCACTCACAGAAGCTCTCTCCTCAACAGCCATGTAAGTTGCCTCTTCATGTACACTAATCTCTTGCTAGTTCTGCATGTGTTGCTTGCCTCTAAGTGCTTGTTTTATTTATTTACTTATTTATTTTGCTTCCTAACCTTCTTTTCTCAAGCCTCTTCATACTCTAATTATTTAATGCGTGTTTTCCACAGTGGAGTATCTCACAACAGCAGTGTGCTGCTTTACCAGGTGTTTGTACTTCCTGTCTAGGTATACAAAATTTAAAGTTAATGACAAGCCACTATTTATTTCTAAAATGTAGTTAATAGTGACTTTAAACATTTAAAGAGTTTGTTAGCCACATATTTATTTCCTCTAAAGCAAAACTTTGTAGTACATATCTTTATGTCTGAGGCACAGATGCAACCATGTCTACCATGGGACTGATAAGAGTCTTTAAATGGATAAGTGGTCACTATTGTCAAAAGCAGTGGTAAACTATTCCAATGTATCTACTGGTAAGAGTGTAAAGTAGGCAGGTCACAGTTATAGACAAACTCAATGTCCTAAACACTGAAGAAAAAGGAAACTGGGCCAAAAGTGAAGTTGTCTGTAAGTCATGAGTTGCTCATACCTAAGGCAAGCAGAGTGGTCTCTGGTCTCGTTGCTTCCTGGCGTTCTCACTGTTCCCAGGCATCACTATAACACTGGTAAGTTTTGTGAAATAAACACTGTCATCATCTTTTCAAATTTGAGAAAATCAATGAAAATGCTTCCTATAATATAAGGAACCATAGAAGGGCATTATTTTTAGAAAGTAATTTCTGAATTATGAGGAAATGAATGTGCATATGACTTAAGTATTATAGCTATAGCTACTAAATTGACATTAGTAACATTTGAGTAAGAATTAGAAATTTCCTTCCTAACTATTTTTTTAATTTAGGGATAAATTTATTGTTATTTCTTAATGTTTCTTAGTATTTTTATGACTAAAAATTTTAAAAGTAAGATCAATGAACTATCTGTAGTATTTTTAACAGTCATGTACTTGCTAGGCAGTGGTGACATATGCCTTTAATCCCAGTACTTAGAAGGCAGAGGCAGGCACATTTCTGAATTTGAGGCCAGCCTGGTCTACAGAGTGAGTTCCAGGACAGCCAGGGCTACACAGAGAAGCCCTGTCTTGAAAAACAAACAAACAAACAAAAAGTCAGTCATATACTTTATAGGAAATACGTCACTGTATTTTTTTAAAAAAAATATTTGAACTTTGAACTGTCAGATTTGTATTCCAGAGTATCCCTTCCTTCTGACCCTCTACTGCTGGTTTTTGGAGGAGGTATTTTGATTCTTTCCCTTTGCAACAGAAGTATCTTGGCAGACAAAACGTGAGCCAGTTCAAAGATGGCTATGACCATGGTGAAGGTTACATACAGATAGAAATTTTAAAATAAGATTATATGTTTTGTCACCTCTTTTTAAAAAGCTATTTGAACACTCTTTTCCACTCTTTGTTCTTAAATATATTCTGCTTATTGGAATGAGTGTCTGGGTGTGTTAAAGGCTAGTCTACCATATGGTATTAGGATGGATTTGCCAGTTTGTATATTGAAAATAGCAAGCGAAAATGCTTATCACTTCCAACCAGAAATGTGCAGGCATATAAGTATTTCTAAAAATAAATAGAAATTTCTAGTTGCTCTTTTGAAATTTTCAGTTTTCTAAATTGACTCTGAAAGTCAATTCTTATTTCACTTTGGAGATATGAAATGTATCATAATGTGATATTTAAATTTAACTTCAGTCACCCAACTTTATTGATACTTTCATAAACAATATTTTAGGTATATAACATATTTATGAAATATGTCCATTTGTTTGAAACTTTTGAAATATATTCGATTATTTAAAATTATTTTCTTTAGTTAACTTGAGAACTAATGTTCCTTATTAAATGACTGTAAATAAAGCAGCTCAAAGAACACAATGATGTGGTTTCCCTGGGTTTGAGTTTCTATTGCATAGTATAGCAAAGCTTCCATGTGTTTAAGCCTACTTGCTGTATTAGTAAGAGTGAACACAAAGCTTGCTCCTATGGTAGCAATATTTGTTTCCTGGACTCACTCATTTTCATCTCTGAAGTAGTCACGTTTGTTCAGAACTGCATGTAGAACCCAGTTTTGTGAGCAGAAGCCACAGGACCAGTGTTTTCCTGATGCCACTGGCTTCATTTCTCCTGGAACGCAGAAAATGTTTCCATTGTCTTTTCCTTGGGATGTTAATGATGCTCCTGACTTTCACTGGGTTTTCCCCAACAGCTGGAACAAAATGCTACTCAGTATATGTCTTCATGCTTTAGTCTGTTTATAATGTTAACCTGGTGGTATTATGTCAGCATCATAGACGACCAGTAAATATTCATTAGCAAGTTAAAGCTAAAAAAAAAAAAAAAAGATATTTATGGTTTGTCATCTAACACAGTCCTCCTGCATATAGAACAGTGCTGGGATATAGTAGTAGGCGCATACTAAATATTTGCAGAGTGATGCATATAAGAAACAGTAAAAGGGCATGGACCTTATCTTTAATGTTGTCGATTTCCTTTCTCAGTCACATGTATGCCTATTTGGAATTCATACATAGACTGTATTGGTTTCTCTTTTTGTCCCCAAATATTCTTCCATCAATATGTATGTATGCTGGTAGTGAGTGCTCTCTCATGGCTTTCTAACTGAATGAAGAATATGTGGGTCACTTTATAATTTTCCACATACACCCTAAAGATTAAGAATAATTTATTTTCTTTCAACTTAATCCTTTAAAAAATTGTACCCCAAAGTGATATCACTCATCGCTTTGCTTTTTGGAATGTGCTTTATTTTAGTTTTATAAAAATTTTTTGATTCAATATTTTTATGTTTATATTTTATTTTTAAATTTTATGTGTGTGAAGATTCTGTTAATAAATTTTATAGATCTCCCTAAGTCCAAAGCATATCTAATTCTTTTAGTTGCAGACTTAAGCTTGTCTTGTACTGTCAACTGTAATTAATATACATTTTCATTTAGTGTTTGTATTATATCCAATTTAGGGTACTTTAGATGGTAAATCTCAGCCTAGAATTGTTGTTAAATTAATTGTTATGAGCTTCTATATAGTGCACTTAAGCATGTGTTTCTTTTTAATTCCACTTAAAGTATATGAAACCCCTAGGCATTTATGTTTTCTGAATCTTCATAATCTAGCAGACAGTTAGATCGTAATGCTTACACGCTTAAGCTACTGAAATATATTCAGCTTAAAGTAAAATCTTAGTTTTTAGTCTTTGCCCATTGCTGTTGTGGCTATATTGTAAATAAAAGTCAAAATAGGCCTGTCAAAATGTATAACATCAGTTCAGTGATCTTAAAGTGATTCCTAATTGATAATAATCCACCTGGAATGCCAAATGTTACATTTAGGTGTTAATTAGGCAATACATCATTTATTTATTTTTATTTGTCAATCAGTGTTTTGCTTTAGGAAAAATAGGAACTATTCATCTTCTGTAATCCTTTCTGATGAATACAGATTAAATACAAAGGTTGAAAGATGCAGTTATCTTGTTTTCTGCCCTTAGATAAGTATATGTTAGTTCATTAGTATAATAATTAGGTTTAGAGATAAAGGCTAAAGGATTCTATGAAATTTTACAATCTCTAAAGTATTTCCCAAGCTTGTAAATATATTTATTTTATAAATAGTTTGTTAAAAGAATAAAATAAGAGAAACAGATAGTTGTATTCTAAACTACTAAATGTTCAGAAAATTGAATTCTAAAGTTCAAATGCATTTTGTTAAAGAGAAAACTGCATAAAATAATCTATACTTTATAAGAATTATTTGCTTCCTTGGGTAGGTAGCATATGGGACATAGCATAATCTTTTATATTATATTACAGATATATAACTGCTTAGTTTCTATAATAATAATAATATGTAAGCCTATGTTTTAGATTCAATATCTAATTATAATTTCATCATGTGTCAAAATCAGAAAATTAAACACTAGTATATAAAATGTCAATGAAATGTTCCAGCTGTATCTCCATAGTGTATCGCTTCTATAGTAAGTTTATAAGATAAAATCCACAGGTGTGGTTGTTGGCAGTCTTCCCAGCAGGGACTCCATGGCAGCAGACCAGTCACCTCCATCTTCAGGGTTTTTATTTCTATGGGCTCCTCTTTCCTTCCCCATGCTCATCATTCTTATGCAAGGAATAAAGTGCCTCTTTTTAATGAGATGGAGGCAGAACAAATTTAGCGCTTCTATTGCCATGTTCTCGTCAGCAAGATGGCTGTCCAATCACAGCTGGATGCTGCTTAGGATGCATCTGTATGCCCATTTGTATATGTTCGTATTGATGAAATTAATATTTTCAAAAACTAGGTTAAACATAAAACATTTTGGGGAATGTAAGCAATATACAAAGAAGTAAGTAAGTAAGTGTTATAAGGAGAGACTGGCACACAGCTATGGTAGTATTAAAAGTTTCATTTCTGTATCTAAGTAATTATTTTCATTTGTTTATATTACATTAAAATTGCTTATTGGTTTACTTTTATTTGTATATAATGGTTATAAAGTTCAGATTTTAAAATTAACTTCCATTACTAGGGGAAATGTCCTTTAAACTAAGATTTTCTATATAAATGAATCACCTGCTCATTCACAAAGGGAAGTATATAGAATTATTTTACTCCCCTTTCTTAATCGTGTTATTATGCCTTTAATGGGAACAGGCAGACAGACAGACAGACAGACAGACAGACACACACACACACACTCATATATGCATCTTAAGTAGTTTCAACTTAGATGTGTTCTACAATGTGTACTGTGTATATGAGACATTTGTTACATTATTTGCAACTGCCAAAAATATTTTCACTTCATACAAAATCCTTTCAGGAGCCTTTTTTGTTTTTCTTTGTTAACCCTTGATAACAAGGGTCTGTGTTCCTACTTTTAACATGTTAAGAATACCAATAGAAGGTGGCTCTGTCTTGCTCTATCTCTATCTAGTGCCTGTGTGAAAGACAGTAGGGCACTTAGGTGCAGTATAGTTCACAGTGGCTACTTGAATTCACTGGAAGTGCTTTCATATCCTGTTAGCTCTCTGAGGCTCATGGATGAGATTTGAACCAGGTTTGTATTGCTGTTGTCGTGTCTTTCTTCCTTGTGTTTTATATTTTAAATTCTTGAAATTTAAAAAAGGAAATACTCTAAAGAAGCCTACTAGCCCCCTGATTTCAACCTAAGTAACCTAATGCATGAGTGAGTTTATTCTGATGTTCCATATTAAACGTATGTTTGGAGAGAACCTATTCTGTGCGTTATTTTCAATACATACACTCATATTTGAGTGTCTCTGGAAAATGTTTTACTTATATGAAGGCTAAAATTAAATACTATGAATAAATTCTTTATGAACTGTAATATTTTCTGTCGATGTAAAAAGAGAGCTAATTTTGTGTAACTCTAAGTGTTTCATGATGTTAAATTATATATGACACAATATTAATATGTATTTTAAGTTTATTTATATGGGTATATATTCCTTAGGAAACTATGAGTCTTCCTTAATGGGACATAATTTTATTTTTATAAGTATCTTCTATGCATTGTGGTATATTTTCTAAGCCGTTAACTACTACAAATTTGATGATATATATTTAACTATTTCATGATTACTTGGGGATATTTGAAGTTAAAATGCTCTGGAAAATTCAGTTGTCATAGTTCAAAAAATAATCAAGATAATTTGATAAATTTTTGTAGAAACCCTTAAAGTTCAGGTTCAAAGTTTAATCAAAAGTCTTAAACTAGACAGATAAAATAGAATAAAATCTTTGACTTACTTGAATGCCCAGGTCATTATTGCCTTTAGCCTTTGACTAAATAGCCAGAGGACAAGTATAGTCACATTCATCTTTATTATTTTACTTCCATAATTCACATTTAACTGCAATCTTGGGTTCAGTGTTTGCTCTTTACTATCCTATGTATAAATGCCATGCAGGTTGTTGAGACAAATAATAGGAGGCGTCTGCTGCTTTGCTGAACTCGGTCTAGAGTAGTTAGCAAACAGGAGTTAGAAACCACCCTCAGACACTGAGATAAAATATAACCTTAGGGGCATCATTTACATTTACTTCATTTCTTTTGCAAGTAAATGAGTAAGTTGAGATTTAATAGTAGACATCCAGCAGAGATTTTTCTTGTATTTCTATATTTAAGCACTATTTTTAAAAAACTTGAACATGTAAACTATAGGCAAGGAAAACATAATTTAGTATTTAGCATAGCAGTGTGCCTTCCAAAAATTTGAGGTACAAAGACATTTCGACTTTGAGGTAGAGAATTGATGATTGTAAAAATATTGCCTTTCATCATCTTAAAGTTATTTGTAACTGCTAGCAAGTGCCCTTCTTGGGAGGAAGAATGACTACATTTTGCCTATTTGTATCATTTGTCCCAGTAGATAAAATGTTATTTATTATCTAATCATTATTTGAGATAAGCAAATTATAATTCTGTAAAAATGAATAAAATCTTACCTCATAAAAGAAGCCTACTATCTCTTGTAACAAATCAATGTAAAAGATGAATTAGGTGTTGTGTTGCCAAGCTTAGTTTTATTTTAATAACAATTATACGTGATATGTTTATATT
This sequence comes from Mastomys coucha, assembly GCF_008632895.1. Classification (NCBI taxonomy): domain Eukaryota; kingdom Metazoa; phylum Chordata; class Mammalia; order Rodentia; family Muridae; genus Mastomys; species Mastomys coucha. The sequence continues at coordinate 159,109,611 of NW_022196904.1, read as the reverse complement.
GTGAATTTTGATCAGTGAATACTGTTATTTTAATTCCTTTTCAAAAAAACAATAAAAGGAGCACATATCTCAAGAATATAGTCAATATAGGGAAATTTTAATATCTCTACTCGTGCTGGAAAATTTGAAGAAAAGATACTGTCTAAACTGATAACTGCTGTGTTTTCCAGAGCTTAGAAAGTCAGATATCCCAGCGTCTGAATTATCACAGCTTATACTAAGAGTTAATGAAGAGACTCCAAGTAGCTGTGCATACTGTACCTCGCTGAGGGTTTGGCATTCCGTGAATTCTCTGCTTATGCTCTCTCACCTCAACAGCTGCAGTGGCTGCTGGACAATTATGAGACAGCGGAGGGAGTGAGCCTGCCAAGGAGCACGCTGTACAACCACTACCTTCGACACTGCCAGGAGCACAAGCTGGACCCGGTCAACGCCGCCTCTTTCGGAAAACTAATAAGGTCCATTTTTATGGGGCTACGAACTAGGAGATTAGGCACTAGGTTAGTACTGACAGTCAACATAATTAGTTCATCTCTTTGTTTCAAATTAGGGCGGTGTTGGAAAGTGAGCAAAAATGTACTTGATTACAGAAAAGATATGTGGAGAAAAGTATAGAATTGGACCCCCCTTTATAAAGTCCATAGGAAAATGAACATTTTATTCAATGGCTATCACCCCTCAGGTTTTCAAACTACATAGAAGTTAGAATCCCATTTGTTTAAGATTTGCATATAAATACAGTGACATAGTAAACGGAAAACTAAGCATTTTCTTATTGTTTCAAAATACACTTAGTTGTTTTTATAAAAACTATTTGACTAGCATGAGTTAAGGCTGAAGGTTCTACTTTATTTTGTGATTCTAAGTCCAATTAAAAGGACTTGGTAAAGTTACAAAGTGCACATATTTGAAGTTCTTTCTGATGGTTCTATTTTACCTCTTCTTAGCCTTCTAAGCTTTCCAATTGTCTCTCTTGTTCTTGATTGTGCAAACAGGCGTATATGGGAGTGAACTGTGGCTTATTTTCATTATAGAGAACACTTACCTGAGGAAGGGACTTGCTATCTTGTAGGTTTCTTTCCTTCAGAAATGAGTGATTTTTTCTAAGCAAGCATGATGAAAAGAAAATTTAAAGCCTTGGAGCTTCATTTCTATTTTCTACATTTTTTTTTTACAAATTGAGAACTCATTTTAAGCAGTTAGGTAAAATACATTTATCCTTTGGCTTTCTAAGTCATATGGTGATCATATACAAACATGAAATTAGAGATGCCATTCTGTACATTGAGTAATAGCACATTAGTTAGAATCACAGCCTCAGAGACTTACTGTACAAAGGATTTTTTAAAAATCCCTGGAAAAGAAGCAATATACTAATAATTAACATCATTAAGCATTTATACTGAGAGGAAAAGCTAATGTTGTCAGAGAGAAAAGACTAATGTATCCTTACTCATTTCCAGATACACAGGTAAGATCCCTATAACAAAACACAGTTTAATATGGGAAATACAAACCCATTTGTTCTAGCTTCTTTTGTTACTGTGTTGAATCATTGTAGCCAGAAACAACTTGGAGAGGAAGAAGGTTTCATGGTTTGCCCTTGTTGGTCTCAATGTTACTGAAAGAAGTCAGGACCAGGAACTAAAGACAGGGACCTGGCGGTGTGAACCATGGAGGAATGCTTCTTGCTGCCTCCCTCCGTCACAGGCTCTTGTTTAGCTGCTTCCATATGCAGACCAAGACCACCTATCTTTACATGATGCCACTCACAGTGGACAGCGCCCTCCAGTATCAATTAGTAGTCCAGACATCCTCCTAAATTCGCACAGGCAGTTTCTCAGTGGGGGCTTTCTTCTCAGATGACCCAAATTGAAAATTAAAAGTTAAGTATGAAATGATTTCTGTAGTATAATTTTTATAGAATGTGATACCTTAAGAGTCAAAGAAATTAAAAATTGTGACTTTTTTTTTTTTGCTAACCCAAATGAAGTAGACACTTTTGGAGAAGCATGACCGGACAAAATGGTGTGATCTAAAATCACAAATAGTATGAAGAATGGCTAAGAAACCCTTCATTCAGATTCCATGCTGTTTCCGCAGAGTAAAAAATACTCTTCTGTCCTGATGCAGGAAGGCCTCTTTGGCATGAGGGCCCTAAGTCCAATTTACCAAGGACAATCAGCTGTGTTTATCACCTATTTCACTGGAGAACAAGTGAGAGAATTTTTTCTACTCTCCATGGCCCATTTCTGCTGTTTTCTGTAATGCCAACTATCATACTTTGGGGCAGTATGCCCAGAACCTCATTACTGTGTTAGTTTTAGAAGGGTTGGTTGTGTTTGAATTGTGAATTTTTCCTTTTGCTTGCTTTGAAGCAAATGTGCAACTCTCAAATTGCTGGAGGTTCAGTTCTTTCATAAATATATTCTTATACCAGTTCTTCAAAAGATAGTATATTATAAATTGCAGAATGTGCTTCTCTATGCAGACTGAAGAAACTGGCTTTCATTCCTTTGTAAACAAGAATTTTTTGTTTCTCTAGTATCTGCACCCCTGCCTTGTCCCCTCAAAACAAAAGCAGGAAAATCATTACTTAGAAACCTAACCTACTGTCTCCTAGCTGATGGCTCAGTAGTTACATATACAATGCCAATATTTTTAAACTCTAGGCTTTAGTCAACATTCTAATAGCTGTATTGTTGTACTGCTTTTGTTACTGAAAAGATTTCAGTGGGTCCTATTTTGAAGCTCTTTTCAAATGTTGAAACACATCTTTAAAATAGAAAGGGACAAAATTGGAGTTGTTTGGGTTTGTGACTGAGTAGACTCTGTATTCTGTGAGTACATTCTGCAGGATTGAAGCTTTTCCTTTCAGTTCCCAGTATGAGGTGCTAGCAATTGAGCTGGACAGGAGGCCTAGAGGACTAAGGAGGGAATAAGTGCTGTGGGTTGAGTTTAACCCAATAGAGTGTTTGGAAACTGGAAGGATGCTAATTGAGGAAGCTGGTGGTGCAGGGTAAGACTTCAGAGACTCTGCTGTGGAACCTGTTCTCGACCTTTCACTCCTATTCCAAGAGATGGAAGAAAAATCAGTGCAAATCAAGAGGCAGATGAAATTCCATGTGGTTGTGTTTTAAGTAAACCTTATCTGTCAACAGAATTGTCTAGTGAAGTTATCCAAACCAGAGCAAACTGCCGTTAGCACTTAAGTAGACAAAAAGCAAATAAAGCCATTGAATTTCTATCAAAGGCAATTTGAAGGGCACCTTGTGTTAGATCCCTTATCCACAGGGGTTAAATCTGACTGAGGGTCACCCTTGGTGTGCTTCTCTTTCAGGCCATTCCAGGTAGATAGAAAGAACTTCCTCTCACTCCACCCACAATGCTAATTTGTAAGAAACTGAGTCTAAGAGTAGAAACATCAGCTTATGTGTGTTTTTCCCAGAACTAATGGCTCCTGCTTTCTACCCTTCCCTTTACTCCAAGGAACCTCTAGTTTGTCTAGAATACCACAGGGTGTGGTTTGGGTAGGTTTTGTTGTAGTACTTTTCTCTAATTTCGATGGGTTCTGTAAACATAGCTAATCTCTAAAGTGGAATGTATTAAGTTTTCATTTTCATTTCATTTTCTTGAAATTATAGGGATTTGAATACCTTAATATTTCTTCAGATATATGGCTCATCTAATGTATGTTTGTTAGTTTTAGAAGTAAAATTATCTATTTTCATTAAAAATATTTAATTCACACACCACTTGCATTTCTCTTTGTAAATGAAAGAAAAATTTGAAGAATGCTCACAGGCATATTGCTATATATAGACTTGTTGAAAATTGGTCTCTGTGCAAGAACTATTTAAACATATTTAAAACATTTAGAATGCTATTTTTACAAGAATTTGCAAGTTTCATTCAGAATAAAAATTATCATTTCTAATATCAAGCATGATATTTTTTATTTCTGAGGAAGTTGAAAAATTTTTATTTTAGGAGGACCTCACCATTTGTATAAGAACATATCCCAATTTTTTATGCTGTACCTAATAAGTAAACAATAGATATGAATCAATAAAAACAGAGACTAATAAAATATTTTTAAAAGATATATATTAAGTACCTTCATCCTTTGTATGTTTCAAAATAATAAAAATACCATATAATATAACAATAATACTATATCACTGTTTCTAAAATAAACACAAAAAGAATAATTAACCCAAGACTACAGAATAAAGTTGGGTTGTTTTTCCTCCTCTGTGTTTATGGCAAATTGCTGTCTAGTGTACAGTGATTTGTGCTGTGGGTGATCTGTGATTGGCCCAACCTTTTAAAATACCTTCTAAATTAAATTTGAAATACATATTAGAAAATAAATTAATGTGAGTGGGACAAATAGGCTATCTATTTTTATTTCATTTTCTTGAAATGAATATATAAATAAAGTTTAAAGGAACTATATACCCTTGAGGTCTTGAGCTGATTATTTTGGAACCTTATTTTGATCTTTGGAATGTCACTAAAGTAATACAGCAACACCCAGAAAGGATAAATTATAAGTGTGAAATGTTGGTATAATATTTTAACCCAATTTTTCTGTGTGAAGATAATGGCTAAAATTAGTTTTACTAATTTTCCATGTTTTCATATTTATTGTTCTTTTGTGAAGAGGAAACTCCAAGTACCATTACTATGGGATTCGTGTGAAGCCGGATTCTCCTCTTAACCGTCTACAAGAAGATATGCAGTACATGGCTATGAGGCAACAACCCATGCAGCAGAAGCAAAGGTATAATCTGAGTTCTTTAACTCTGAGCAAATAGAACGGACACACACAGGAAGGGGTGCTGCCATTGGCATGCTTTTGCTGTGAATTGTGTTACAATATCATTTACAATTTCAGTGATCTCTCTCAGTTTTAAAAAAATAACTTAGTCTTCAACATTTTGAGCCTTCTTAGAGTTAAATGTGATATCCCTATACTGTTCATACAAGGAAACGACATACAAAGACCAAGGAGTACATCTAGGCAGATAGCACCTTTGGAGAAATTGACTTTTAGTATCCATGAGACATACTATTCTTACATCATTCAAATAATTTTGTTAAGTTTTATTTATTGCATATGCAAATGTGAGTATGTGTCTGTGTGTGTGTTATAAGAGAGAGAGGGGGGGGCAGGTATATATATGAAATATATTTGTGAAGGTATGTGTATGGAGGTCAGAGAATAATTTTCAGGATTTGGTTCCCTTTTTCCACCGTGGATTTCATCCAGGGCAGGTCATCAGGTATGCATAGCCTGCAGCTTTACCTTGTGAGCCATCTTGCCCATGTCAGCTAATTCTTTCTGACCAAGTCTGAGTTCTTGTAGGATCTTTGGAACTTGGAATCTAATCTTCACCAACATAGACCTTAGAGCTTTAAGAGATCTTACATTCATGTATGGATGGATGAATGGATGCGTGGATGAATGAATCATAAGATAGATGGGAAGATGATTGATGGATGCTAGAATTATAAATCATGGAACTGAAAAGAACCAACTCTGTCTGATCTGTGCTCATAATTCTGGACAATCAAAGCATTAGCAGCCATGTTTTTCACAAAGCTTAAGTGGAATATACAGCCCATTGCACTGTTGTTAAAAGCTTTCCAGTCACTTGTGACTCTTGTCACAATTTACAGTAAATAAAAATTTTGCAAACTTGCCCTTTTTACCAGTATAGCTTACTTACGCTCTGTAGTTATAACAGTCCTTTCCTGCTGAAGTGGTAGAAGTAGTAGGAAAAAGGAATAGTTTCTCGGGGTTCTTCATTATTCTAAAATGGTTATGTGTATAGGCAAGCTCTCCTTATCCACACTAGTGTAGTATGCAGCATGAGTTCTAAGTCATAGAAAGACAACATCACATAATAGGCTTTCCTCTCTTCAAGAGATATTGATTAAAGGCATACTATGTGCTGAGTCCTAAATTCATGGGTAAGACAGTTTCTACTTTTGAAATAAAAGGTGTATGGGGAATGAGGGGAATAAAGTAATGCAATGTCTTGTGCCAAAATCCAGTGTTAATCAAAGAACTGTAAAATACAGAGTAATTGAACAAACTCTGGGAGAGGGAGAATTAGGAAACATAACAGAGAAAGTGCTACTTGAGGAGGGACTAAGAGTGAGAAAAAGAAAGGACTCTGTAGGTAGAAAGGAAGTGTTCCCATAAGCACATGGAGGTAAAGGGTGAGGTCGGCAGTGGCCTGTGCTTTGATTAAGTTGCTGTTGCAGAGGTAGAGTTGCAAAGATGCTTGAGTAGAGTGAAAGAGGCGATGTCTAGAGCAGTTTGAGCGTACACTGAGGGACTTAGTGGTACTTGCAGGTAATTAAGTTTGAGGGTTTGTGTATAGAAATAGCTTTAACGCTATTTAAAGCTTTTAAGCAAAAGAATGAAATTTTGATTTTTTTCTAGAAAGATGACTTTTTGATTTGGGTCAAGACATAACTAAAGGGAAAAACTGGAGGTAAGGCCTCTTTGTTCAGTCACTTCAGCAGAGTCAGAGTTGCCATATGTGTTAGCCCAGCAATGCAGTTCAAGCTGGCCACCTCATTTCAAAGACAAAAACAAATACATATATTCTCAATTTTGTTTTTAATCACTAGTTATTAGTTTTTAATCTATAGGTAGAAAAATGAATTTAAAAGGACTGAAGAAAACACAATAAAACATGTATTAGTACCTTATATGGTAACAATAGTTTATGTTATAATAAACTATTAAGATCTTAAGCTTTGGGTTATTTTTCCACTTATTAAGAACAGAATTTATAGCACTTTCTTTCTATTGTGCTCTCTGCCCCCAACTTAGCAGCAAAACAAAGTAGATGATGGTGAAATCAAGAAAAGCTTGATTTAGAAATAACATATTCAAATGTAATTACTAACAGAAGCTTAATAAATTGTGCCTAAGACAAGTAAAGCCAGTTTCTTCCTGTGATTTATCAAGAGGAATTCTAGTAAGCTTGCATGAATGTAAATGTTTCAAAGACAATCTTTTTAAAAAGTACCTAACCCTCAAGAAACCGGAGATCCCGGGGAGTTTAGAGGTCTGCTTGGGTGGGAGATGGGTAGTAGGGACAACCTCATGGAGACAGGGGGCTGGGGAGGAGGTATGGGATGTGGAACAGGACATGGGGAATAAAATCTGGAGTGTTTAAATAAATAAATAAATAAATAAATAAATAAATAAATAAATGGTAAATAATTTTAAAAGCCTGAACTGAGTAGGTAGAAGTTGATTTTATTTTTTTGTTTTCTTTTCTTTCTTTTTTCTGAAATATCTCCTACCACACAGTCTCCAGAGGAGCTCTAAAGGTTAAGGAGTCATGAAAATCATATATATGTGCAGGTGGTAATAATTGCTGTAAGAAAAAGGCACAATACAAATATGTTTATGGAGATATAAAATTCTTATTAGTAAAATCTGCCAGTATCAGTGGCTTGAGTAGTCTGCCTTCTCACCAGTGAAGAATATTAGAACACCAAAGATGTACTGAATGTTATAGATTTTGTTTTCTCTCCTGGTGGTTTTTTGTTTTGTTTGGAGATTTGGGTCTCACTATACAGTCCCAGCTGGCCTGTTACTTTTATGCATACCAGGCTGGCCTCAAACAGAGATCCACCTGCCTCTGACTCTTACCAGTGGGATTGAAGGTATGTGCTACCATACCTGACTAGGGGTTTGCTCTTGCAATAGCACCTGGTGAATGACAGCAGAGTTCTTGCTGAGTACTCGGGCTTTGCACTGCTATACCCGAAAGGCTTCAGCTTGCTGAAGGACTATATGTCTCTTTCCTTGAGTGTAGACATAAGGGTCAAATTAAGAGTTTGTTGAAATAATGAAAAATAATTATTTTTATCATTTATCCGAAACTTTTTCTTTGGTGATACAAGTCAGGATTGTTCTCTGTAGTGGCTGTCCTGGAACTCTCTGTAGACCACAGAGGCCTCAAACTCTGAGGAATCTGCTTATCTCTGCTTCCTGAGTACTGGCCTTAAAGACGTATGCTTCTACTTCCTAGCCCCTGATATTTTTTTAATATCTGGATAATTTCAAGATTCAAATTATTCTAATGAAATTAAAATTTATAAAGAAAATATACTCTCCTGTTAAGATATAAATGGTGTGTGGAAGATTTAAAATATTTAATAACAGGTAGTGGTATTAAACAATTCAGTATATTCAGATTAAATGTCCCAGGATTTATTGACTGCACCTATAGTTCCATTTATAATTAAAAGTCAAGTATGTGTGTTCATTATTTTGATAATTTAAGTTTGGGCATTCAGTTTTATATATCTAGTTTGAAAACTTGATAGTATAAATAACTTCCATGTCTGTGCAAATCAAAGCTGCTGTACAGAGCATAGCCAATCAGAGTATAGCCATACAGAGTGTAGCCATGCACCAAGAGATAAATGAAAAGAAGCTATGGTTGAGAAGCAGATATTACAGAGTCCATATTTTCCCATACTTGAGTGATGAATCAGTCTTCAAACCATTTATTTAAAATAAAGGACCAGATTAGAGCCTGCTTGATTCAAACGCAGTGGTGGGATGTAGCTATTGACAAAAGAAAACTATAAGTAATCAGGGTCATGTGTTTCCTTGGGACTTTCTTGGTGGGTGGCATGGTGTGTGGACCTTCAGGGAAGGGCAAATGAGCTAAGGTGCTTCTAGCGGCCCTTATTGCTGTTCCTCTGCTAAGCAGAGGCAGGGTACCAAAATGCCATAAATTCCTCCGAAAATAGTGTCAGCTGTGGGTAGTAATAAGGAAAAAATATGTAAAATAGCTTCTGTTGAAAGAAAACTTTGCATTTGAATGAAGTGGACTCCAATTTTTAAGGAAATGTACTCATGTACTAATTTTTCACCCTAATTAGAGAACACATAAACTAGGCTGTCAAGGGCAAAGGAGAGGGATAATTTTCAGTACTTAAATAAATCCATAGGAATTGTTGGCACATATATTTTAGCTATTCTTTCGTATTCTTGTTTCAGAACTGGTAGAGATAAACCACATGTTTTTGACATTGTGCCTGACCATGTCTGATCCCCTGTGTCCACTCTCAAAATACTAAAATTTATTAGTTCTGAACAATTTCATCTAGTTGTCAGTTGCTTACAAAACAGTAACATCACATGTAAAAGACAGCATAAGATGAACAAGGGTAGGAAGAAATAGACCAGTTTACAAGCAAACAATGTCTACATAGGATAGGTAACTCCCCATATAGCAACCTAGACAAGAATCCACCCTCTTAGCTTAATACGTGAATGAGTTCTACCCTTGAAGACACAGGTAACTTAAATTATGCACTTACAAAAGCCTTCATAGCAGAGTTTGGAGGTTCATGGCTCCCTTCTTTTTCTTCCTCCCTGTCCCTAACCATCTCTTTCCATTTCCCTCTCACATGGAAGAGTAAGGCAAGAGAATTACTCCAAGTTTGAGCACAGCGTCAATTAGCTAGTGGGACCTTTTCCAAAAATGCACATGAAATACAGGGCAAAATCACATTGTAGTGAGGATGTTTTAATCAAGAGGGAAATGTGTCATCTTTGCATTCACATGGTCCCTTGCTAGGAAGAGGAGCTGGAAAGACAGAGCCTTTATGGTGCTGGAGGAAAGATGAGAGAGCTGTTGTAGAAAGGCGGGCAGCAAGACTCCATACTTCAGATGTGAGGGAGGACACCCAAGGACATTTGCAATTAGTGCATTCTTACTGTCAGGAGCTTAGGACAGGTGAAACAACTCTGCACTTAAAATGGAGGATATAGATTTGATTGTAGATGATGTCAGCACCCAGAGCCTCAGTTTCTTCATCTAAAAATGGAAACATCTAAAAAAAAAAACTATCATTTTATAGTTCAAGTGGAAAAAATAAAATATTTTAAGCTGGAAACATTGAAGTGTTATTCTTCTTCATGATACCATGCTGTTATAAGCACTACAGAAAACTCTTCAGTAATCCTTTGCTATGTTGAAGGCGAAAGCACCCTGGAAGTGTGGTGGTATGGCTTGTTTGTCTGTTTTTCAAGGCTGGTAGTTCCCAGCTTTGATATTAAGTACATCATACTTTCCCTGGACCACAGATTCTCTGGGATTATTACAAAGCTAAACTTGGAGGACTGGGTCATTCCCTTGAGGCAGATAAGAGTGACAGAAGTCTTAAGTGAACAACTGCTCTGTTAAGTGTATGATTTGGTCTGAGACGACATTGAGGAACCCTGATGCTGATTGCTGAAGTAGTTAGCATTAGTACACCACCATAGTAGCTCATGATGTCATGATCCCTTGTTCCACTGAAGTCAAGAGGATCATAAAGAACTACTCTTCAAGCATTAATTAACTCAAGGAATGTACACGACGTCTAGTAAATAGTCATAGTCATCATTTAGTACTCTTCTAAGTGTTCATTGAACTTTATAATGCTCTTCAATCTCATTTTATATGATAGAGCCCATCTGGAAATTACATTGTAATTTACTTACAAGAAAGCCCCATTTAATTTTGCTTTAGACAAAAATCGCATCAATTTATCTTTTCCTAGACAGATCCTTAGGTACTTTTCCTTTTTGTTGACAGCAGGTGGAACAGGATTGTGGTTCTCTAAATAAAGACGTGGAAGGTATATTTTAGGACCTCTGCACAGAGCCAGCTGTAAACAAAAGAAGTGTTGTGTACACTCACATGCACGCATGCACACACATGCATACACACATGCACACTATGTTTATAAGAATATCACTGTCCTAGGTTTCTAAGTGTGTAAGTTGCTGATGCTAAGAGGGCTCAGTAAAGAAATTCAGGAATTCAGATTTGCCTCTTTGAACATTATATCCTCAGCACCTACAAGAGCACATTCGCTAAAGAACAAGTGGTCTACATCACTCACTCTCAGTTGAGACAAGGGCCCCATTTGACCTTACTTTATTTTATTTTCTTGCATCACTACAAATATTAACTAGTAAATAGCCAAATATTCTGAGTTACCAAGAAGAGTACAAATGAAATCCTATCTTTAGTAAGCAAGGTTGATATTATGAGTCACTTTGATATTTAATATGACATCGTAGGCTCATTTACTATTCATAAATAATGGACCTTCTCATGTTGACTATTTTCTTCTGATTCATCTGTATTTATGTCACTTGAATCATTTCCAATATCAACCTAGGACAGTTTTTCTAAAGATAATTACAAGACACCAGTAAAATTGAAAATTCTAGCCTCTTGTTATTAATAAGTAACCACTTTTTATTTGTTCATGCAAATTAGTTTTATATTTTTATGAATCATGAGTACAAATACAACCTGCTTATATATATAGTTGTGTTGCCTTTCACTTGGGCATTTTTCAGCTGCTTTGAAAGGACTTTCCAAATGTTTTGTGTGGTGTGTTGAAACCTCTTTCCAGTAATGGTGACTGTGTAATGCTCTTTGCCTTCCAGTAGCCTTCCTCAGTGTCTGTGCTTGTGATGTTATTGACAGAATACTGTTTCTACAGTAGAACACAGCTGTTCAAGTCCCAAATAACAGCTACAGCCAACCTCATGGGGGGAGATTCCTAACAGTTTTCCAGATTTTCTTATTAGTGACAGGTTTCAAACGTACACTCAGTTATTAAGACATCAGAGTGTCTTTCATTTCTTAATCATTAACAGTGTTCACTTTGATTTCCCATGGAGTTGCAAGCTGTTAAAATGATCATTTGCTCCTTGCTAATTTTGAAACTAAGAGCTATTGCCTCCTTTAATAAAATGCAGGTCTCTCCTATGAACATGCATAACTCAACAGCCCTAAGGGTCTGTGACAGGAAAACTTAACCTAGAAATAATTTGGAAAGTAAATGGGAATACATGGAGGGTATAGTTCTCAATACTGAAGAGCTTGTTATTTCAACAGGATTTGACACACAGGTTTGGTGGTAGTGTGTTTTCAGTCAATTCCTCCTACCTTTTACAGTGTAGTATTTTTGATGATTATGTAATGAAGAGTAAAGAAAGGCAAAAAAAAAAAAAATCAAACATTCTTAATAGTAAAAAATTTCACCAGAATTAAGATAATGTAGGATTATTGTTAGACCAATAAAATATTCAAAAACTTAAAAATATTAATGTTTATCCCTTACTTGTCTAAAACAACCTGCACAGTGCCATATCACATGCGGTACTCAATTAATGCCTGATAAGTTGATTATTTTACAATAATTGATAGTGTTATCTTAGATGATCATTTAAAATTTATATATATTATAGGAAAAATGAAAATTTATGTGGTTTTAAGAGAATATGTGCTATCTAATGTTGGGTATAGTTCTACAATATGAGATTAAAGGTGTCTGTTTTGCAATAAGTTCCTGTGGACTAGGTCCATGCAAGCTACTCAGGAAATCTTTTAGAAGGGGTAAAATGAACTCCAAGCCCCACTCTCAAAGACATCATTTAGTAAGTGTTGAGTAAGGGTAGGCTCTTACGGATAACATCCTAGACATTGATGATAAATCTTTAGAATGATAACATATATCATCCTTAGCCATCTCTTCAAATAAAACCAGCAATCATGAATGAGTGTTTGTTCAGCCTGTTAAGTGTGACTGTCTTGGTGCTCCTGCTTTCAGGAAACCCAGGCAACTAAAGTAATTGGTCCTATATTCCCTTAGAATCAAGAGAATGAACATCTGGACCTCCTGAATCCAAAATTTCCAACTTTGAAGATGTCTTCCAAGGACTGACTAAATGCTAGGCAGTAATGCAATGAATATGTGACTGTGTGGTTATTGCTTTAGACACAGTGTAGAGAGCAAAAGTTAGTATTTCAGAAGAGCTCTTTCATGTGTTCCTACTTAGACTAGCCTTCGTGGCCATGAGCCATCTTCCATTCATTACTGGCACAAACCTATCCCAGAATTTGTCCCCAGACCTTTCAGCCTAAGGCTCAAAAATTTCTAGCTTACACAATTTGTATTACTACCAAAGTTAAGTACATGAAAGACATTGTTGCCTGTCTTTCAACCGACTGTTTATTCTGCTGTTGTTACTGTTGTAATTATAATAAAAATGCTCATTTCCTAGTTCTGTATTTTCTAGGTTTCCTCTTTTTTCCTAAGTATTAACTCAAAGTATTTTCAGAATATTTTTGTATAACTTTTTTCTTCCCATAAGCTTCTTTTCATGTTTTATATCTTCCACATAATATTGTACACCTAATTAGTGCTTATTCCACAGTCATGTGTTAATTGTAATTCATTGTGGTTTGATTGCTTATATTAAGATGTAATACCCCTTTCTTTTAGAGTCTTCCACTGCTTATGATATTGGCCAACTCTGTCTTTCCAGGGGAGCAAATAATTTTGCTTTTAAGTGGTAGACTTGCTGAACCCTTTGTGAAGATAGACTACTGTGTATAGCATGTATCCTTGGAAAATGTGCAATCTAAGAGTAATAGCTATCGTTTCTTTTCAGGTTAAATTTCACTTACTTTTCATATTTATGTCAGTAACACCCAATACTGTATAGAACAAAAAGAATATGATTAAAAATAGACAAAATCACAGACAGTGCATAAACCAATAGTAAAATTCAATAACTGAATTTGTAGGAAAAATTGCCAGGTTAAATCACTTAAATTTAACCATTTCATCTAGTATATTTAGCCCTGAGTAAATATGGTTAAACAAATATCCTATTTTATTATTAATAAGATTTTTTGTGTCTAAAAAAATTCAGCTCAAATTAGATTAAACCTTGAATGAATCAATAAGGAAACAAAGCTTTCCTCATGGAATCATTCAAGTCTGCTACACAAACAACCAGTCCACTACTGCCCACATAGGCATACAGCACACCTGCCTTGAAAAGATTCTCAACTCTCTGATGACTTGCTGGGAAGAGCAGCATTGGAAGTGACAGCCTTGGAGCATCGCAGTGCCAGTGCTCTTCCTGGTTCTGAGTATGGCTACCGGCTGCAGTTCTCTTCTGTCCTCAGAGAACAACAACCGCAATTCTGTTCTTGAGGGAGATATCTCTAAAGCTCTAAGGATGATGTTGGCTCTGCCCTCTTTCATCCTCAGTCCCCTCCCTTTCTGTTCAATTACTAAATCATTTCTTCAGGCTGTCTAAGAATTGCTCATATGGTGTTCATTAGGTCCAGTCATCTACTACCTTTTGACATTTGACATGCAGATATTTTTAAATGTGTCCTTTTCATGTGGAAGGACTTTGACATTCGTAATGATGTGAATTCGTAATTCACATCAGTTGAATTAAAGAGTTAGCATAAGGTTGAAATACTCGGTGGTGAAAATACTAAGTTCCTTTTTTAAAAATCAGTACAGTTAGAAACAGAGGGATCAAAAGATAATCACTGTAGTGCAGAAGATACTTCTAGACAATAAACTTTATGATCTTTGTTTTTTGTGAATTTTTATTACAGTCCTTTCATTATCTTCATTTTGCATAGTATTTTGCTACTTTTTGATATAAACAACAAAAAACATGCAAATATAAAATACAAAATTCCGGCAGCAATTGCTGTCATAAGGGATAGTGACTATTAACATACCCTTCTAGAACTTTCTCAGTTTGTAAATCACCATCAAAACTAATGAAGCTCTTAAGTTGACTCCTTTGTTAGCAAAAGCACATTGATCCCTTTTTCTTTTTCTTTTGCTTATTCTTCTCTTATATATATTACATCCTGATTGTAGTGCCTCACTCCCCACCCCCTTCAATTTCCACCCGGGACCCACCCTCTTCACCCCTTCTCAGAAATAAGCAGGCCTTCTAGGGATATCAACCAAATATGGCATAACAAGCTACAATAAGACCAGGCACATATTCTCACATCAAAGCTGGTTGCGGCAATCCAGTAAGAGGAAAAGAGCCTCAAAGGTAGGCAAATGACTCAGAGAGAGCCCTGGCTCACACTGTTAGGAATCTCACAACTCAAAACTATATACCCATAACATAACATATATGTAGAGGAACTAAGTTAGATGCCTAGGTTTTGTGTGCTTGTGAGTGTGTGTGTGTGTGTGTGTGTGTGTGTGTGTGTGTGTGTGTGTGTATGTATATGTTAAATATGGGAAATGAAGAAAAGTACAAAGCAAAAGAAAAATACATACCCACTGTATATATAGTCTGTGCTTGCTTGTCTGGATTGATTTGCAGAGGCTCCTAGAGGCTCATGCTAATGCTTGTGGTGGTGTGGGAATGGTGATGGTGGTAATGGTGGTGCTGCTAATAATGCTGATGGTAAGGATGGCGTTGTGTGTGGTGGTGTTTTGTGCTGGTGGTGCTAATACTGGTGGTAGTACTAGTGCTGCTGGGGCTAGTGCTGATGCTTGTGCTGACGGTGTAATGTGTGTGATCGTGGCAGTGGTGGTGGTACTGGAGCTGCTGGGATGATGCTGGTGCTCGTAGTAATGGTGGTGATGGTGGTGCTGCTGGTAGTAAGGATGGCATGGTGGTGTGGTGATGGTTGTGCTGGTGGTACAGTGCTGGTAGGGTAGTGTTGTGATGTTTGGCCTCCAAGAAGTCTGTCCCTTAGCCGCTGTAGCACATTTTCTCTATTTTATCAGCAAAGAATACACATAAAGTTTGGAAGTAGAACCTAAAAGTTCTCTGACTTTGGTTACTTTTTATGCATATATGATTTTCTCTGGTCTTAGGGGGAAGCCAGGGGCTTGTGCTTGCTAGTCAAGGGTCCTAACACTGAGCGCTGAACTCTACCCTAAGTCCTTTAAGATCTACTTAGATAAACTAGGTTTATAGATGACTTCTTGTTTTGTTGCACACTAAAGCTTCTGGCCTTTGTATGTGCAGTGGTTGATAAGAATCAAGAGAGATGAATGTGTTAAGATACATATGAGGCTTTAGGAAATGTGAAGAGCAGTACCATAAGATTTTAGATGGATCTTATTTTAAGTCTATTAACTGAAAGCCTCCATTGACATTTCTTTGCAAACGCTTTGATCTTGTTTTAGAATGAAGTTCTGATGTATTGATGTATTTGTCTGTTTTACCTTGAGCCGATGGCCACTACAAGTTATGTTCACAACATGTACTATAACTATAGGCATGAGCATCTTTGCCTCTGCTGTCCAAAGAAACGTCTCACCATTACTTCATTCTTACATCAACTTCTGGACTTCCACAAATAAACTTATTTCTCATTGCCCTTCCCTTTTTCATTTCACAATTGGAAAAAAATGTCTACATAGAACTTCATGAGTGTATCAAGAAGAACCATTCAACAAGTATCTTGACATTAGCAGAACTAGATCAAAAGTGAACGCCTTAAAAGTTTGGGTAGTGTAATAAAGCAAGGAATAATTTGGTTTGTTTGTTTGTTTTCCATCTAATATTTTTAGGTACAAGCCTATGCAGAAAGTGGATGGGGTTGCAGATGGTTTCACAGGAAGTGGCCAACAGACAGGCACATCTGTTGAGCAAACTGTAATTGCCCAAAGTCAACATCATCAACAGTTTTTAGGTATGTTAAGGTGTAATGCATATTAGTTGTTATTAGGACTTTGAAGAGAACAATAGTAGTCTCTTTTCCAAGTAGAATGTCATCAGATGTTAACTCCACATAAAGGGGGAGGTGATTTGGTGCTGAAACTATGATGTTAAATGATAGTTCTGGTTCATCTCTTTTGAAATATTAAGCTATATGGAATCTTGAATGCATCTGCCTTAAAATCTCAGTGCGTTGAAATCAAGTATTTTCAAGAGTTTATATTACAGTTGGCTTTTGTGATCAAAATCATTTTGTATACTTCAGAAATGATGTCAAGTCCAAAAGAATTCTCATTTTATGCACACAAAGTTGCATATCCATATGTTAGATTAGAAGAACTATAAACAGTTAAAATAATTTATTCTTCTTAAATTAATTGTAGTGCTTCCTATTTTTATAATTTTATAGAAATTATATACATTTCTTGTTCCTGAAAGTATTTGCAAGTAGAATTTGAACATTTGAATATTTATGCTAGAGCCCGAGGAACAAAAGTGGCAGTTCAATTGGCAGCTGTTACATAGATGAGGATATATAGTCTCCAAACAGTGGTCAAGATAAAGAGATGCTATCAGAGTGTATGTGTATACATATGTGTGTGTATGTGTTTATGTATCTGTGTGTATGTATGTGTGTCTGTATGTGCATATATGTATATATGTCTGTATATGTATGTGTGCATATGTGTCTTTCTGTGTATGCATGTGTATCTGCGTGTGTGTGTGTGTGTGTGTATGCATGTGTGTCTGCGTGTGTGTGTGTGTGTGTGTGTGTGTATGCATGTGTGTCTGGTGTGTGTGTGTATGCATGTGTGTCTACGTGTGTGTGTGTATATGCATGTGTGTCTGGTGTGTGTGTGTGTATGCATGTGTGTCTGGTGTGTGTGTGTGCGTGTGTGTGTGCGCATGGGTGTGTGTTTATGTGAATTGCCAACAGAAACAGCTTGAATAGACTTTCAGTTTAGAAAACTTCTGAGCCTGAAACTGTGAAGGCAGCATTTTCTGCACCAAAGTGCTCAGATAAGATGTAGTTGACCATTGAGCTTTAAAGCAATATTACTTTTATTTTGTAGTTATAATTTAGCTTTGGTATTCAAATAATGTAAAACATTTTATATTTCCTATAGCTTATAAATGAATACCATTCTTCATTTAATTTTGAATTTATGGTAAAGAGCATACCAAAGTACATTTATAATTGTCCAGGGCTAATGAAAAAAGAGAAAGAGTGTGTGCTTTGTAAATTGCAGTGTCATCAAGGGAGGGTTAAATGAGTTTCTGTGCAACAGCAAGTGTCCTAGTGATTTGAATGCAGAAGTGTGCTGGGGAAGGTAGCCACCAGAAAGCGTAAGCTGCTGTAAGTGTCATCCTCAGAAGACTTGCGCTATAGTCATCGACACCATGTTCATGTTATGAGACATCCATCACATAAAATTAAATGTTATTTTTGTACTTTGGGCTATTAGTTTTATAGCTTTTATCTTATGATTATTTAAAAGGTATGAACATAATAAGTCTAACGCTATGTTTATTTTTATGTAGTTGGATAGCATAATAATAAAAATAACTAAAATTCCTACTGGCAAATTCAGGTGGTTTTTCTTTTACTAAGAGCCTATCTAATGCCCATTTTAATTAGAGTAAAGCTTAGTTCATACAAAATTCACAAGTATACTCCATTCATTCTTACATTATATGTTGAAAATGTTTCTAAGTCTGGCTAGAAAATATTAATTTGAAAGTCAGTGATCTTTGGCCCTCTGATCTCCACATTTTCTTCTCTTTTTAGTCCTCTGAAAATTTCCCTCATTAATCTGTAATTAACACCATCCACAATAGCTTTTTTTCTGTTGTGTTGTCATGGTAACAGATGCGTCTCGAGCACTTCCAGAGTTTGGAGAAGTTGAAATATCTTCTCTGCCAGATGGTACTACCTTTGAGGATATCAAGTCACTGCAGAGTCTTTATCGAGAGCACTGTGAGGTAAGACTTTGAGGCGGAGTCTGAGCACATGCTAAGTTTGCCACAGAACTTGTTAAGACAAAATAATCAAGTTTTTTCCCTAGAGAACAGAGTAGGTATACTAGCTATTTCGAGCATTTCTTTGAACACTAATAAAAATCCTTCTTCTTTCTTGTCTCAGTGGAAAGTGAAGGGTGAGTGAGAGTGAGAACCCATTTTATTCTCTAAAGCTGATCATTATATCTCTTGCTACAACAGTTCTACTTCTGGGTCTCTCTCTGTCCTACAGAAACACTTACATATGGGTAACACATCAAATGTACAAGAGTAGACTGCATTATTCTTTTGATCAAAGAGGTTGCTTATAGCTTCAATAAATCTACTATAATCTGTAGGACAAATTACTATATGCTGATTGGACTGGAAACAATAAGTGAACTAAAATGAGATGAGCTCTAAGGTTTAATGTTAAAGTAAAAGGAAAAATGCAGAGAACTCATATAACATGTTGGACTTGAGTGAAAGAGATACTACATAAATATCTCTCCATAAGAAAATGTTAAAAATAATCTGTGGTGGTTTGAATCACTCCATACTTTTTGAGTACTTAAACACTTGGCCCAAATGGCCAGTGGTGTTTAGGGACTCCTATAAATTGTGGCCTTATTAGTATGTCACTAAAAGTGGACTAGAAGAGTTTAAATATTTGTGCCATTTCAAGTTTGCCCCTTCTGCTTTGTGACTCTGGTTCAAGATGTGAACCCTTCACTTTCTACTCCTGATTCCATACTGTGGAACTTCCATACTGTGGGACTCTAATCATCTGGAACCACTATCCCAAACAAACTCTTTCTACTGTAAGTTGTCTTGGTTATGTTATTTAATCACAACAGAAAAATAACTAATACAGAAATTGGTTCCAGAGAGTAGTATTGCTGTGAAGAATCTGACTATGTTGATTTCTGGGAGAACATGGAAAACTACGGAACTTTGGATAAAACAACTGGTTACAAGCTACAAATAGGGTTTAATGGGGCCAATCTAGTAAAAGCTTGCAAGACAGTAGTGCTGAGAACTATGTGGACTGCTACGGCCTAGCTAAAGAGGTTTCAGAGTGTAACAGTATTAGCAAGTGGATTATAGATTGTTCCTGTGATATTTAGGCAAAGAATTAGCTGCTTTCTGCTCATGTCCTAAGAACTTGCCTGAGGCTAGATTTAAAAGTAATGAACTCATTTTATTAGCAGAGGAGATTGCAACACAGCACAATATCAACTCCTATGCAGGTCTACAGTGAAAAAGAACAAAGGGTGCAGAAGGAAATACAAAATGCAGAGACCAAAGAATACTAATAAGCTAACTGTTGACAAGGCTTGTACTGTAAGAGAGACTGCAATTATAAAGGAGAGTGGGGCCTTTAGGATAGTCAGATCTGAAATCCAATAAAGAGAACGTGCTCTCAGGGCAAGATCTAATCCAGCTAAGCTACAACTTGTCCAGAAAGCATAAGGTGTTTTCTTGGGCTCCTGGAAAGCAACCTAAGTCAAAAGCTACTACTAATACAGATCAAGTGGTTAGAGTGCATCCAGAGCCAACAGCCCAACTTTTCAGTGTTGTCCATAGGGGGTGGCTTGTGATGTCATAAGAGATGAAGAAGTTGTGGAATCTTCCTCTGTTTTCACAGAGCTGCTGAGGCCAAGTAAATGTGGCAGTCCCTACCTAGAAGTTCTAAGTGGGAAGGAGCCTGAAAGGCCATTGTTTGAAACTGTGTAAATGAGCCCTGCCTTGTAGTGGACACCCTAAAATGTTAGAAATGGCAGGCTCATGAGACACCTGCGGAGGAAAGCTGTACTTGAGGTGTGGAACCAGCCCAAGAGAAGAAACAGGCAATAGAGTTGGAGTGGCAAAGATATCTAAGCCTTTTGATATCAGTTACAATTGAGAATGTGATGTTTGCCCTGCTATTTTTCAGTCATGTTTTGATACAGTATTATCTTGGTATTACCCAGTTTTTCCTTTTTAGAATAGGAATGTATATTCTGTGCCCTTATATGTTAGAAGTGTGTAATTTTGATTTTACAAGGAGTTACAATTAAGAGATTGAATCTCAGAAGAGACTCTGGGCTTGAACTTTTGAGCAATGTTGTGACTGAAAAACTATGAGAACTTTAAAAATTCAACTAAATGTATCTTGCTTTATGATATGGCTATCCTATTATGAGGATCAGGAAGTGAATATAGTTTGAGTGATGTGCCCCGAACTCTTGTGCATTTGAGTACTTTGTCCCATTTAGTGATGCTACTTGGGGAAGCTTAGGAGTGTAGTCTTTTTGGGAAATGTATGTCATTGGAGATGAACCTTAAGAGTTTGAAGGCCCCCACTATTTTTTGTTTGCTCTTTCTGTTCTGTACTTGCAAAATGAGCCCTTTCCTTATTGCCACCATGCCTTTGTTCCACCATTATGGGCTCTAAGACTCTGCAACCATAAGCTCAAATGAACTTTCTTCTGTAAATTGTCTTGAACATGGTGTTTCATCACAGCAATGGAGAAGTAACTAATGCAAAACTTTATAATGTCAAGTTCAGGAGAGTCAGTTTTTCAGCGGACCCTTTTGAGTACCACAAATGTGTGGACCTATTAAAAACAATGTAAAAATATTTAATAAGTGCATTTGGTCTTCTCTTGGGGGATTCTTTAGGCTGACTTTAGAATTCAAGTAGTTTTAGAGTTTTTGTGATGTGCCTACAATTTAAAGATTACCCTGTGATTTCTAGAGAATCCCTCTGTGTGTCAACAGTGAAAGATGAAATAAGAAGTTTTGCTTAAAACATGCGTAGATTGTTTGAGGGTTTGGTTACTTAGGGTTTTCTTGGTGTTTTATAACTCCCCTCCTACTCTCTCACTCATGTCAGAGCTGTGACATTGTCTAGAAGGAGGGCTTTCTCCATTCCAATACATTAATGTATCTTGAATTCACCTGGTAGAAAGGAGCTAATATATTGCATAGAGTTCTCTTAAGTGGTTTTAAATTTTAAGTAGCTTTATCCTAGTAGTATTTGCGGTCTGCCTGCAAATTACAGAGTAGCCTGTGATTTCTAGTCAATTCCTCCTGACAGTTGACAGTGAAGGATAAAATAAGAAGGTTCATTTTAAGGCACTTATAGATTTTTTTCCCTTGGTCCAGAAATAAGATTGCTTGGGTGAACCCAAGTGCTTGTCAGAGATGCTAGGTTATTGACAACCTAGGACAAATCCTCTCCTTATCAACATCTTGCTGAATTGAGTGTTCTCCAACTCGCCTTACTTATTTCCAGCACTCCTGACATGATATAAGCCAGCTGGTATTCATCTCCCATTGATATTTTCTTGAGTATTGGGGGTGTTTCTAGATCATTTTTATATATGTGAGAAAAATTTACAACTATTGTATTCAATGAAAATGATTTGAAGATTCTTTAAACAACTCCTCAGTTATCTGTATTCATATTAAGCTGCCTGTAAGTAGCTTAGCTTATAAAAATGTAATTCAGATTTTTTGAGTGGCTAATATTTATTTGGTGTGTGATTATTTACATTGCTAAAGAGTATACAGTGAGATCATTCTAAGCAGCAGACTCCTCCAATAAGATTAAAATGGTCTTTAGATTATAAAATTTTCATGAAAATTCCTCTTGTAATGAATAGATATACATGTGAAGTGATGGGGCACTTACTATTTATCTGTGTAGGATATGACAATCCACACAATGAACCCTGCTTGTTTCTAAGTTATCAGTGCTCATGCCATCTCTCATGGAACAGAGTGGTAGATTTAGAAAACAAAATTCTAATTGTTTTCTGTTACATGTCAAAATTTTAAATAAAGCTGCCTGGATCTCAGATTGAATCCTATAGTTATTTGCTATAAACCAGTAGAATGTAGACTACTTTATGTAGACTAAAATTAAAGTATCTATTTGCCTAAATATTTGAACTAGGTTGGAAAATAATCATAGTTTAGTCACTTAAAAGCTGCCTTGTATGAGGCTGATGTTGGTATCATTTCAAAGGTCATTGGAGATTAATTAGAGCATACTAGATTTATGATGCACTGAAATTTTTACCATATTTCACTTCATGTTTTCTATGATTTGTTTTTTTAAGGAAGGATTATTCTACTATTTGGAATTCTTGTAATATGTTTATCAAGGTATTCTTAAAGACATCTCATGGAATTTGCCTAAGCTGCAGTTGTAAGACCTTCCTTTGTAGAAGGTTTTGATTTTTCCATGTTTACTTTGTTTTCAGAGCTAGCTTTTCATGTTTTTTTTTTATCTTACTGAAAGTTTTAGAATTAGATTACTTCATTTTCACTCTCTGACAGAGTATAGCGTTCCCTGCTAGTTCTCAGAACATGCCTTCCACACCCATGCTTAATGTCAGAATTAGCCTCAGGGTACTCTCTAGCACAGCCTTCAAGCCAGAGCTTTACATGTGGCACATACGCTAGAATTATGTTGCAGTTTGCTTTTTCCTAAAAATTCAAATGGACCCTAGGTTATCCTCATTTTCTCTGCCTTCTGTGGACTTTTGTAGATCTGATGGGATCCGCCTTAGTTCTCAGTTATTGATGGCATCCAATCCATTTTACTGACTCACACTGCTTACACTTCAGCCTTTTATCATTGAGCCTAGTCACAGAATTGCATTTTCTTTGGCTTCATGTTTGATGTTATCTGAAGGTTCTATTACAAAGTGGCTTCAGTGACAGTATAAAATTAAGTATGCTCATCAAAAGTTAGTAGAGGAAGTAACAGCATCAATAGAAGAAAGTAGAAACTTGATACACCTGGAAAATGGCTCTAGAAACTAAATTTAAACTAAAACTCAAAGCAAGGACTCCAAGTTAGAAAACCATAATTAAAGCTGATCTATATATAAAGGAGTGTAAGTAAAACTGTATGCTCTGGTAGGGATTGCAAGTTGTTATTATATAGCCAAATACAGCTCTGTGGACATCCCTTTTCATCCCAGAAAGGTATCAGTACATGGAGGCCTCTTGGCTCCTGTTTGTGTTGCCTCTGCCTGGTGAGGACCCAACCTTATTCCTCATCTTCCACACTTGAGTAACTGATTACTCTTAACCTCTACCTGCTTGGATAGATCAAAGAACACAGATGTTTGGAATGCTTTGTCCTTCCTGGTCTAGAGTAGGTAGTGGTATGTGTGTATAACAGTTTCTTTGTGTGTGTGTGTGTGTGTGTGTGTGTGTGTGTGTGTGTGTGTGTAACAGTTTCAGCTGTCAACTTGTCAAGTTCTCTAGAATTATCCTGGAAGAGAGTCTAAATGAGAGATTATTTAGATCAGGTTAGCCCATGGTCATGTCTGTGCCAGAATGTCCTGACTATATTAGCTTGGATTAGATATATAACATAACTTGGAAGCAATGTAAAATATTAATTGCTTGTACATTTTATGGATTTTTAATGTTATGTTGTGTCATTTAAAAATAGAATATGAAGATTATGAGCAGATTATTAATTTTCATTTCTTTTCCCAAGCCTTTGAAATGTTACATGTCATTAAATGAATACAATACATAAACTACTTATCAACGAATGTATCATCTTTTCTGTTTGAAATGTAATTTATATCACCGAAAATGAAAAGAATAAGAACAAAATATTAACTTTAACTATTTTTTCAATTATTTAATAATCTAAATTATACAAAATTCAGTTGTTTACTTAACTAGTCTGTGTTGGGTTTTTTGTTTGTCTGTTTGTTTTGTTTTTCATTTTTCTATTGCTGTAATAGAACACCATGACTTGAAAACTTAGAGAAGAGTTTATTTGGTTTATGGTCTCCAAGGGGACTGTCATGGCAGGGAGACATGCCAGCTAGCAGAGGCGGGGCAGCATGAGCAAGAAGCTAAAGGTTCAAATCTTGAATCATGAGCCTAGAACACAGAATACTTGAAACAGCAAAAGTCTGTAAAGTCTCAAAGCCAGTGACATTTGTCCTCCAGCAAGGCCACATCTCCTAAGCATCCCCAAATAGTGCTGCCAATTGAGGACTAAGTACTCACATGCCCAAGAATACTGGGGGACATCACACAAACCACCAAACAGTCTGACATACAGTATGTTACTTCATCATGGAAACAATATAACATTAGTAGCTAGTGTTTGCACTTTTCTTTTGGTGTATTTAATGTTCAATCTGTTTTCATGTCAACAAGAACACACTAAACAGGCAAATCACCACTACTTATTTTTATTTCTTCTGTTACTGAAGCATTGGAATATAACGGTGTTAGTGTTCCAGAATGTAAATGATTAACCAAATTATTACTTGATTTTTATATTGTTTTACTTATATCTCCAAAATTCAATATGTTGTCATTTCAATATGTAATTAATATAATAGCTAGTTAGGTATTGTCTGTTCTTTATGTCTTACAAAGTCTTGAATATGCAGGGTGCCTTTGGTGCTTCTTGTCATTAGACATTGTTTTCTGGAGTAGCCAGATTTCTATGGTTAAGTAGACAGATGTGGATAGTGTGAGTAACTACAAACAAAGTGTCAGTCCTGAAGAGGGTCAAAGAGATAAGGGGTGAGTTATCCCATGTAGGAAGTGCAGCCACCTGAGCAGAAAACAGCTTATGGTAAAGTAAAAGAAACAGGAGAAGTAAAGCAAGTATTATGGTTTGGCCATTTTGTTTCTAGGCAATATTGGACGTTGTTGTGAATCTTCAGTTTAGCCTGATAGAAAAACTGTGGCAAACATTCTGGCGCTATTCCCCATCTACTCCAACCGACGGCACTACCATTACAGAATCAAGGTCAGAATCCATATGCCTTTCTGATTTATGTTCACGAGGAAGTAGATGACACAGCTAGTGAACTAGAGATATGTATGTATACCAGTTGTGAACTTCACCTTATAACACTGAGTAGATTGACGCTTTGACCAATCTAGGAATAAACCACAGAGTGCTTTCCTGAGATTTGAGTGTGTGTAGCTCCCATTTTATTGATTTGGGGACTATTATCTCTATGTCATACTAGTGGAATACTATCCTATCTGCCATTCAGACCATAAGAAAATCTTAATGTACATAGGTAGCCCTGGGGGTGTGTTTGTATATATACATCCATATATATCCAGCCATATGACACCAGTGCAATGATGGTATAGTTCTAACCTCAGTAATATTTAGTAAATTATTTTTAAAGTCCATTTTCTGTTTTATCCTCATTTGCCATCTATTCATTTGCAACATTTATTCACACCAGCAATCTGAGTGAAATAGAAAGTCGACTTCCGAAAGCAAAGCTGATAACTCTGTGCAAACATGAGTCTATCCTGAAATGGATGTGTAACTGTGACCATGGGATGTACCAGGCTTTGGTGGAGATTCTCATCCCCGACGTCCTTAGACCCATTCCTAGTAAGTTAAATGGAGACAACTACGGATGCTTTTGTTCTCATACATACCACCCAAGAAATTTTGGGGGTTGATGTTGCAATCAGGAGTGATCCTAACTTTATATAAATTTGTCAAATAAAAACCATGCAGCATAGAGAATATTGCATGAAAGAAGCCTAGAGTGACATTGCAGTGAAGGGGAACTGACCCGTCTTCCAGTGTTTTCCAGTATTATTTTTAAAAGCTAACCCACAGTTATGACACCCTCAATAAACTAATTGCAAGAACACTGATAGTCTAGTCAACTGTGCAAAATTATTCTACTCAAGACTAAGGTCCTCTGCATATAGCTGAAAAATATTCAAACCTCTAATTGCAGACCATTCCTTTTCATTGTTGCCTAGAATTTGAGATGAGTTGATTGTAGTTTTGAGCAGAGTTCAATTCCTGTATAAAAGTACATACTCTGTCACCTGTACATCTTCAGAATGACAAACTCAGTTTCCATTAACACTCATGGTTAACTAAGATTTGAGAAAAAACTAATAATACACAAGCAATGCACCCACCATTAAGTGACTGAAAATTGCATACATCACTCAGATAACTTTTTCAGTAATCACGGACAATGCCTTCTTTTGTAATTGTAGATGTAAATGCTGCTATACATACTGTTAGAGGCAGTTGGCACTACTTTTTACCTGTATCCAATGAGCCTTACTAGTGACCTGAACTTTTAAAGAAATGGGACTGCTTCCACTCTGATTAATAAAGTAAAAGCAGTCTTCTTGCTCATGACATTGGCAGCTATGTACTTTAAATATGCTATTCACCAATTATCTGTTATTGTGGAAACTATATAACTAGGCTTTAGTGGAACGAAAGTGGAGGATGTTAACATTTGTGTGTTTATATTTACAAATGCAGAGACCCAGTGAAAGGTATGAATTCTTTTATACATTTACTACCTTGAAAAGAGATGCTTATACACATTTACATATTATGCCAATTAATGTACATTCGTATGTGGAGGAAAAAGTAAAAATAAAAGAAGTCCCACTGGCATTATCTTAATATTTTATATATTGCTGATGTGTTCCACACTATACACACCAAGTTACCTGACTAAAAGTTTGATAGAAATTGATAATGTCATAGAAATTTTCACTATGTCAATTTCCACTGGTTTTTGTTCTAGAATTTGACTTTTTCCCTACTCTCCTGCTGCTTGTGCTCCAAGTAATCTCTAGAGATGTTTAAAAGACATTGCATAGGCTAGCTCATTAACCTATAACATCTGGCTACCAACATACAGTTTCTCTCATGAGATACAAGGAGGGATGTCAGTGAGTGATTTGCTTTTCAGAAATTGTGTGCTTTTTGTCTTAGCATCATAAGAATTTAGCATTCCCTAATTTAAGTCATACATCAATTTTAGTTTACTTTAAGCCTTAGAATTAAGTATATAATACACTTGCCCTTTGTCTTTTGAAAAATGTCATTAGAAAAACTAGTTATTCTATCAAAGAATTTGTCTCTACACTCACTGGAAAATGAAATCATTTTATTTCTTTGAAATTACAAGATATATTAAAGTACTATTATACAAAAGAAATTTGGGGAATTCAATTTCCATTTTACAGTAAGGTTCAACAATGTAATGCTTAAAATACAATGTAGATAGCTGTTGCTGGGTGAGGTACATTTTAATACTGATCTTAAGCAAGCTGAGGCAGCTCGGCTTTGGAATAGATTTTTAAATACCAAACCATCCATTTATGACTCTTTAGAAGCTGTCAGAATCAGTCTGCACAATTCTGTTTTTATATGAATCCCTACAGAGAGAAGAAACTTAATTTTATTTTTAAAAATTGTATTTCTTGGCTACTAGTACTTCACTCTACCATTTTCTGTCCAGATGGGATTTCTTTTTTTAGCTAAAAAGTCTGCACATCATACTAATTTAAAGGCAGCCTGAAGGCGCCTATATTCTAAAATACATTCACCCAAAACGTTGAAAAAGGAAATTAAGTGTCAATTAGTTACTAAGAACTCAACTGGTAACACTGTATGTATTATAGTCGCAGTTGCCCATCATTTAGTTTAAAAAAAGTAAACTTTTTAATATGACCAATGTATCTTTTTATATTATAATCTCCTTCCATCAAGTTTGTCTAAAAGAGGGCATTATGAAATGCTTTAAAATGACATTAGAAATTGTTGGGGTCTTTTTCAAATTAAATCATTGTTATACTAATTAGAGAACAAATGTAAAATGTAGATTGCCATATTGAACCTTAAACAAAATTGTACTGAGTTTCAGAAAGGCCGTTAATGCTTGTCACTCTTTTCATTTCCATTCACGCCTACACTCCATGACTCTGGGACATAAAACCACAGAAAGATACGCTTCTTTCTTTTTTCTCTCCTGGTTAAGATGGGGTGCTTTAGAGATTCCAAGAGATTGCCTCTCAAGAAATTTGCAGTTCAAGTATGCATTCTTTCCTAATCAATATTTAGGCTATTTCAATATCTATTATCCAGTTAAACAACAAAGACTCATTTGATTATTTTGGGGGTGTTAAATTTTGTATCTTTTTTGTAAGTAATTTGAATAGGCTAAATGCACTCTAAAACCTATTTTGGCAGAAGTTAACAAGTACGGTGTCAGACTCAATTCAACATAGAAAGGAAAGCCCAGGACTTTGGTCCTGCTTTATATTCTTTGGGGCAGTTGACCAAAATAGGACTTCTTTCTTATGGTATATCACCAGATAGTATGGAACCCACAGAGAGTAGCTTTGTATTATGGGTACTTGAAACATTTATTAAATACCTAAATCTATTACCCACAGCATGTAGCCCTAGGCACCAAGGAGTTTAAGTACCATAGACTAAATGACACATTGAGTAGACTCAGTGAGCAGATCCCTTTTAACATAGTTTGCAGTGATAACTGAGGGCACTTCTGGTCACTTCAGAACCACTATAAAGTTCTGTTGTGGGACCTGTCCCCTTTTTAGGCTTTTAACACATTAGGGTTGGTTGTTTTGGTAATACCTTAGCAACATTGCTCCTGTGACAGCAATTGTATCACACTTTAGCTCTACCTACCATGTGAATTTCAAATAGTAATCTGAAACTTTCATTGAGACAATTACACATTTTGTTCTGTTTTCAATAGACAAACACTCCAATTTTTAGGTTTTATGGTAAAACGTCATACAAAGAGACAAAAACAATACTTTGCACTGTGTTTCATTTTAACCAACAATATAAAAATGAGGTTGATTTGGGGACCAAAATGGAAAATTTACAAAGCAAATTCCTAGTCTTGATCACAAAACTCTTGATGAAGTTTTGTCCAAGGCAGAACGCCCCATCAAGTCTTTTCACAACTGGTATATGTTAGCATGAGCACCAAGTTCTGATGTCTTCATTCCAAACAGGCGTCGTCAGTGTCTGAGAACAGTATAGTTCTAAAAGCCAAGTCTAGTATTTTTAGATGCACTAAGAAATTAGAAATTATGTTACTTTTTAATCAATGAAGATAATAGAAATTTTTCCCTATGCTATCAAAGTACATAAACATATTTCCCTTGTTCCAGTTTAAAATTAATGGTATTGTGTATCTTTATTGTTCTACTTTTACTTTTTATCATTCAGGTGCCTTGACCCAAGCCATTCGAAATTTTGCAAAAAGCCTAGAAGGTTGGCTTTCAAATGCCATGAACAATATTCCACAGAGAATGATTCAAACCAAGGTATGGTTAAAGCCTTTGTGGTGTGTGTACACTTGCTTAAGGAACTATTTCTTCAATAATTTTCTCATAACTGATCTTTATATATAACTAACACAGAATATTATGCAGAACTAGCATATGGATTCTGTAGTTCAGAGTGTTACTCATGCCTAGAGTATTCCAGATGCCACATTATCCCTTTCTGGCACATGCCAATGGCAAGATTGCAGAGGCTATACTTTGCTTTTGCTGCCCCAAAGAATCACATTTGTGACTTTTGGTTAAATAGCTGTATCCACCATTAGACTCCAAAAGTATATTTTTACCTTCAAAATTGGTTGTATTCCTAATGATACCTCAAATTGTTAAAATCACACCCTCCTCAGTATCATCAAAATGATGCCCCAGCAGCTTGCCTGCAGTTTTGTCCATCTTGCTGAGTTTTAGGTTTAACCGGAATGGTTAACACTGCAGAGCCCAGCTTCTGCTCTTCTACTATTACATGTATACAGTTGTTTTTCTGCCAAACTCTCAATCAATGAGACAGATTACCCTGACTGAGGAAAGAGCTGTCTAGTGAGTGGCAATAGCACTTAATTGCCTAGGTTCAAATCTCACCACTTACATGAGTTTCTGTACAGTCTTGCACAAGCCTCCTAACCCCTTTAAAATATAACATGTTGAGATGGTAGTTGAACAATACAATATATGTATGAGACACTTAACCTAGTGCCTAGTATATAGTATGTACTCAATGCATATAAATCAGGCAACTATGTTCTCTATAAGTGTGTGCCAGCTTGCTCCAATATTCCGTACATTCCTAATACATCTCACTTTCAAAGGAACCTCCTTTACAGTGTCAACCAATTATTCTGCTCAACCAACTAGTTCTTCAAATATGTGCTTAAATACCCATAAAATCCTATAAATATGTTAAGGCTTCTGGCATATTTTGAAAGACTGGAGCCATACATACTATGCATCTAACATTTCTATAAGATCATGAGAACTAGATATTTATTTAGGGGGTTTCTTTTCATTATCTTTGGTACTTTTCAACATAGGCTAGCTCATTTAGTCTCATTCAGAAAGTGATGACCAGCTGGGGCAGTAGAACATTTGATCAGTATGCATAACATTCTGGATTCAATCCGTTATAGTAGTTGTGGAGAAGAAAGAAAAGAAACAAGAAGTATATGGAAAAAGTGTATGGAATAAGTGAATTGATTTCTAAAGATGGAAACAGAGTTGACTAAACTAATGATTAAGCATATCACAGCTAGCAATAGTGAGAAGTCACAACCCAGTGTAAGGGCTGACATTCACAGCATTAGGAAACATCATTCCATGTTTTTTCAACTGTAGCCTTAGAGCAGAGAAGAACACAGCTTATGAGGAATGGACACTGACCGCTGTGGTCATGTCATTTGGCCTCCTAACAATGCCCACCCTTGATTCAATCCTCGTGGGAGCTTGAGTGTTTGTCATCTAGGTCAGCATTTCTGGCAGACAATGATGGAGGGAAATGGAGAGGAGGTTTTTGAGAGATAAGTGTAGGTTAAGTCATAATACCTTTGAACTTACTTGTTTCACCATCAAGTCTACCAACTTGTAAACTAATGGCAAAAATGAAGTCATAACAGGAGATGTAAAAGGCATTGCTCTAAGAAGGGTTTTGTTGAATTAACAATCATAGATCTTTACTGTTTGTTTTTCAAAATAAAAAATGTTCATACTTGTCTAATTGTTAATTGTCTAAAAAAAGAGTTGGGGAGGGAATGAAAGCAGACATTTTTCTACTTTTTTAAACAATGTAATTTCTTGTTGTGGTTTGGTAATTAACTTCCAAGACTGGCTTAATTATTGTTGCGCTCAAATGTCAAAAAGTGTGGGTGTTTTAGTGGTGACCTTAATATACTCGAAACTAAATAATTCTTTGTTTAGGAATCTTAAATGATATATAATTTACAAGTAAACTATTACCAAATAATTTGAAATGCATCTAAGGAAAACTGTTAAATTTGACTGAAGTAAAACAAGATTTGGAGATTGCAGTAGATTCTTTTATGAGAGGAAGAAGATAGGTTGAGGAGGAAGAGGAAGAGCAAGAAGGAAAAAATAAAAGACAGCCCACCGCAGCCTGCTTGGGTTTCTCTAGGTTGCCGCTGTAAGTGCCTTTGCCCAGACTCTGCGAAGATACACATCGCTCAATCACCTGGCCCAGGCAGCCCGTGCAGTGCTGCAGAACACTTCCCAGATCAACCAGATGCTCAGCGACCTCAACCGTGTCGACTTCGCCAATGTCCAGGTACTCTGCCTCCCTCACAGCCTGTCTCTGAAAGAGTGGAGACAGTTTTCTAAACCAGGACCATCTGATTGTGCACTGCATTATGTGTTCATAGTTTCTGCAAAGTTGGAGTTTCACCCAGACAAAGCTTCATTGACCCCTTTGTTTTGTGGGTAAAGTCAGCTAAGGTTTATGAACTGTAGGCAACAGAATACATCCAGGTTTGCCAAGAAGTTAAAAGGCTAATCAGGATCAGAGTCACTGAAGTCTGGCAAAAAATATTAGGCTAGTCTATGTCTGTGAGAATTTGAAAAACTGCTTAACTGTTCTTGTTTCATTTTCCAGGCTATAACAACTACCTTGGGTTATTTAAATAGTGATTTGTACACATTCAAGCAGGTACTTCTGTTACTAAAGTAACCCACCTTGAAAAACTAAGCACCTCTATTACAGAGTGTATTGCAGATACCTGAGAAAATTCTCTCACTTAAAGAATTAACTGCAGTAAGTTTGGATTCTTGGTTCACATGAAAAATATTTTCTAACATCAGTTTCACTATACTTGGAAATGACTAATGTAGGTTCCATGCAGAAGTCTAACAAATATTCTATTTACGATACTAAAGTAACAAAGTTAATTGATACTTTTAAAATGATAATACTCCTGACCTAAACTATAACCAACAAAGTAAAAAAAAAAATGCATAATTAAACACAATCCAAATTTAAAACTTTTGGAATTAGCAAGAGACTATATAATGAATATTTTTTAAAATGCAAAGAATATCAGAAGCTCAAATAGCCTGACTTTTGGTTACCTTATGGGTTCTTTCCTTCTTCCAGCCTTTACCATCCCTCTTCTTCCTCCCTTTCAACCCCTGACACTAGGATAGAGGGGGAAAGTGGTGAGGATATCCTTAGACTACTTACTTCTTGCTGGTTAGGAGGGAGTTAAGTTCCTTGGGGTAAATTTGATCTTTGTCTTCAGGATATTCAATTTCTTCCTCTCTATTTACACAGGATCACTTGATAAACGGCAACAACAGCAACCAGCAGCAGCAGGAGGAGCCATAGTGGCTGCAGCCGCTCTTGAGGCTCTAGCATTTTTATACCCTTTCAAGAGTCCCCAGATAGTCAAATGTTATACACTTACAGAAACTCTCTGCCACTAGCAAAGTCATGCCCCTGCTAGAGCTCGAGACAAATCATAGTCAGCTGCTGTAAACAATCTGAAGTAGCCCATATCCCACACCTGGAATTAAAACAAAAACATTCCTATTTCTGTGTTTTTAAGGAAACCAAAATTCTCAATACAAATATCCTATACATTATATATAATTGTGTGTGTGTGTGTGTGTGTGTGTGTTTGTACGACTCTAGAAACCCATTAATAAAAAGCCACTTGATTTTAAAATGACAAAAGACAAGTGCCTAGTAATCACAGGAAGAGATTCTTAGCATTGGCCACCAGGGGAACAGGAGTTTAAACCATGAGGAAATATTATTTTGTGAACACTGAAATGGATGTGGTGGAAGATAGAAAATCTAAGTTTTGGTCTCTGGAGAACTGGAGAAATTAGCACTTCATGAGCTGTTGATGAGAATGTACAATGCCACAACCACTGCGACTCTGGCATTTCCTCAAAGAGCTAAATTACATTCACCATATGACTGAGCAGTCCAGTGCTTAGCAGATAGCTGTAAAAAAGGGAAACATGGCCACAGAAGTTGACCAATCCTTATCTAAAATGCTTGGACTAAAAGGATTGGATGTTTTTTAGATTTTTTTAGTATTTAGTCGAGTTTGCCACATGATTATCCCTAAAACCTGTACTCTAAAATGCTCCAAAATATAGTTGTTCTAACCATCCAACCTTGGATGATCTCTTCAGCCTAGAGATAACTCAATGTTCATGTATCCTTCAGTGTTCATAGCGTCATGTTTCAGATGAGACATCCCAGGTGGCCATTACTAAATAAATGAACATGTGCTTTGTCCATACAGTGGGCCACTGAATAAATGAACATGTGCTTTATCCATGCAGTGGTCCACTGAATAAAAGAACATGTACTTTGTCTATACAGTGGGCCACTAAATAAAAGAACATGTGCTTTGTCCATACAGTGGCCACTGCTGAGCAATGGAAAGAACTTCTGAGGGCTTGATTGAGCCTGGAAACATGATAAGTGAAGGAAAGTCGTTACATGCTTCCATTTGTATGAAATGACCAAATAGACATTAGAAACAGAAAATAGGTTTCTAGCTGGATAGGGCTAGGATATTATAATACCAGATACAATGAGTATGGGACTTCCTTTTGAGTAAAAGTATACTTTAAGTAGGTGAACTGTACAGTGTGTCTTTCCAGATCGTTACTATATTTATATGAAATTTAATCTCCACATCATGTCTAGCCTTATTATTTAAAATAATTACATAAAACCATTTGAGCTTGATTCATTTATAGTACTGTGAATTGTGTTCATTGTCACTTTCATGAATTAGGCTCATGTTTCCAATATCTAATTTTTCAGTCTCTTTCCCATGTATCTGTCCATCTACTACCAACTATCTGTATACAGACACTTGCATGTACATGCATGCAGTCATATGACCTTTACAAGAACAGTTTTGGATTTATAAAACCATCTATGTGTGTAAGTAGATTTACATGAACTCATTTACCAAATATATTAAGCAGCTATATCTTGAAGTACACTAATATTTATTTCAAATATTCATTTTAAAAAGATATTTAAGAAGTACCTTAAAAAAACTGAGGTAAAATAACCTTGAAGTCAGAATAGTAAGACAACTTTGGTTTCCAGATATTAATTTCAACTCAGTAACAGGAATTTTTATAAAGAATGATTTCAGTTAATATATGAAAAGTACATTAACTTATTGTTTTAATATTTTCTGTGAGTCCTCAATCGTGGCTTCATTATTTTTGTATTGAATTGAAGATGTATACAGATGAGCCCACTCACTGGTTAGAAGCAGCTGTCTTCAGGACACTGTATGTATGTATCAACCATTCGTCTACCACTCATTCTTTCACAGCAACTTTGAAACTACTCTTTCTCTTCCTTCCTTGTCAACTGTCAGAGTGTGTATGTGTTTGTGTATGTGTGTGTGTGTCTGTCTGTCTGTCTGTCTTTCTGTCGTCTGTCTGTCATGGCAAGCATTAGAACTGGAACCTGCCTACTTAAGCATCTGTCCTCCTCTTCAGAGGCTCATAGCCGTGGTGAACCATTCAGTTCACCCTACATGTTACTTCTTTGTACATTCCAACGAATCCCCAAACTAGTGTGGATTATTTTCACCTGCCTTGCATCTTTATTTCTTCCAAGCTTTGGTAGGCTTCTCCAGTGTACCCTGCTTCCCATTCCTTTTTCATGACCTTTTCCTGTCACTTGGAACCTGTCCTCACCTCTTCTAAGACGAATCTCAGTAAGGCTAACAAAAGAGTAAAATTCTTGCACTAAGGACACTTGGTTTGAACCAAGTTCTGTGTGTTAGTTTTCAAGCATGCCAAGCTTGGGCAGTCTGTCAGGAGCAGCACTCATTCTCTCACTCCTTCATCCTCTTCTCAGCAAAGGTCTTTGCATTTCAAGTCGGTTAGTCTGTGCAGGTTAAGTGGCTTTCTTTCTCATTTAATGATTTACGATGCTGTTGTTTTGTAAATGTTCTGTGTAAGTAGATGCATTTCTATTTAAATTATAAATTAAGTAGGTTTTGGTGGTCTAACCTGATAATTTAAGCATTGAATATTTATTGAATATACAGTTTGATTTTGAACTTTCTTACTATGTACCATATTGGATTTTATTTTTATATAAGTTAAGAATATCTTCAGATGTTTGTTTTCAGCTTTTTCCATTATAAAATTGAGGAAACTGAATTATTGTCTAAAGGACTATTTACTGAGTAAGTCATTGTTACTGTGAGATCCATAGACTGTAGTGAAACAAAGAACATTATAAAAGGGTGTGAAAAGCAGCTTATTGAGCTGTGGTCTTATTTCTCCAATTAGGTTTTAGATTACTATCTTATCTTGCCAAAAATAATTTTCACATAAAGAGTAGGTTTGAATTTTTGATAAGAAGTGAAATTCCTTCTTGTGTATCAGTAAGATCCTTATCCTAGACTGGTACCAACAAGAACAAGCCCTTTCACATGGAGCACTGGAGTCTTTCATTTGCATAAGAAAAAGGTTCTAGAGGTTGGATGCTACCTACAGTTCACATATTTAACAGTGATGTGCTGTATATAGAGAAAGTGTCAAATGTATTTTAAAAACTTACATGTTAATAGGCAAACCTTTCTCCTGGTAACTGCTGTTACGCTAAACTCCTCTGGGTGCTCAGGGTCGGAGAGCCATTAATACTATTAGAAGAGCTTAACTGTTCCTATATAAATCTACTATCCATAAATAAATAAAAGCATAAGAAAATATAGTTAACAGCATTACTAATTCATACTTTATACTAGTAAAAAAATTAGAGAAAATAAATGCCTACTTATATGGAATTCGTTATTTAATAATGTATTCATGCAGCAACACAAGTTTATTGATGAGCAAATAAATACAGCTGTATTTTTTTTACATGGAATGGTAGGTACCATTGTTAAGTAGAATATTGAGTAAAATGTATGATATTTATTATATTATACTTAATGTTAAAATTATATGTGTATAAATAAATGAGTAATGTATATATAAACATGCAATATATACATAAAAATAGAGCACATATAATATGTGAAAAACTTAAAGGGCAAGGATATTCATGTATTGAACTGCTACCCTCATACTCTTTTATTGTCTTTTTTCTTTTTCATGTTGATATTTTTCTATGATCACATTTTAGTGTATTTAAACTATTTACAAATAATGTTTAAGAGGCAACATCTATGGGAAAGGGCAGGTGGATGGGGGAGTACCCTCGTGGAGGCAGGTGGGAGGGGGATGAGATGGTGGGTTCTTGGAGCAGCAACCAGAAGGGATGTAACATTTGAAATGTAAATAAACAAAATAACCAATAAAAAAATAAAAATTAAAAAGAGGCAACATCTAAAAACAATGAAGTGTAGAATTTGCTATCACCAGCGGAGATGTGGAAGAGACTGAGGGTTTCCCAAAGAAATGGAATGAATGATTTAGACACAGTTTGCCTTTAAAATGTCTAAGACTAAATGACCCTT
Organism: Mastomys coucha; assembly: GCF_008632895.1. Classification (NCBI taxonomy): domain Eukaryota; kingdom Metazoa; phylum Chordata; class Mammalia; order Rodentia; family Muridae; genus Mastomys; species Mastomys coucha. Next base: position 159,072,426 of record NW_022196904.1, on the reverse strand, counting down.
TAATGTGTAAAGTGTGTAGGATCAACAGAGACGTTAGAACTGGAAGGAAGGGATTAGGGATACATTGATTTGAAATTTCAATTTGAATTAATTTCACCTCTGAGATTACATAGAGTAAACTCTAGACACTGTTTTCATAAAAATATCAATGTAGTCTGTGGACTGCATTGTCCATATTGGAACTTTATAGATGCCTTCAAAGAAACTTATCTTAAAATTACTATAATGAATCCCACTTAAAAACTCTTACTAATTTTCACTTGTCTGATTTATTGCATAGGAAACTGGAGGCCACACTGACCTAATAAATTGCTTGAACTTAGTTTGGCAAGTTAGGGGCTGAGCACACACACAAAAAAAATGTTTGCTTTTGATTATCTGTCAAGCAGTTTGTTGTTAAATGATTACATTTCAATCCTGGGAGATTTTTTCTTTTAATCTTAGAAGATAGTATAGCACTAGAAGTATCAGAAGACTTAGATAATCACTGAGAAGTACTTTAAATTTTCCTATTTTTATTGTTACAAAATATGAAAGTTCCCAACCAGAAGCAGAAGGAAAATTACAGTAATCAGGTTTCTTGGCAGGTAGCATGTCTACATTTTCTCAAAAGAGGTTTTGTTGTTGTTTTCAGTTCTGTGAATTAATTTGCATTTGTTGGTTTGCATTGATAGCCCTTGAGATTTCTGTTCCCCATCCATAAACTCACACAGCATATGTTTCTACATAGTACCATTCAGTGTTTGTTTTTCTTTTAATCTTTAGGGACCACTTTTGGCCAATTGAATCCATTTATTCTTCTGACTTACTCTAAATCTTCTAAAATGGTTTTAAATTTTTATCTGATGGGATAGATAAAACCTTGAAGTGGTGAGAAAACACTTGAGTGCTGCATAGTGCTGGTCCAAACACCTAGCTTCCTTATTAACTGTTCTAGACTTGCACAAGGCCTGGCCAGAGTAGAACACCCAGTCACAGTCAGATACCGCATCCCGTAAAGATCAGGGAAAGACACTAAGCCCTGAAAATGATAAACACGTTGAGTGCTTAAATACTGTTCATGATTTGTTCCCATCCCCTGTTGATGTCCTCCCGTGACAGCCTGCGTGTGTTCTGTGATGATGCTCTTTGAGAAGCTGCCGAGTTGAACTTTCCTTTCTATCTATAACCTGTCCTAGGAGCAGGCTTCCTGGGTGTGCCAGTGTGATGACAACATGGTTCAGAGACTAGAAACAGACTTCAAGATGACCCTGCAGCAGCAGAGCACTCTGGAGCAGTGGGCTGCTTGGCTGGACAATGTGATGATGCAAGCGCTGAAGCCCTATGAAGGAAGGCCCAGCTTCCCTAAAGCTGCTCGGCAGTTTCTGCTCAAGTGGTCTTTCTACAGGTAGCATTGAAAATGCACTGGGTTTCTTCATGCTCTGTAAAAGTGTGTGTGTATGTGTGCACACTATTCACATAAAAGAGAAGTGAGCTTAGACTTAGTAGGTTACCCAGCTCTGTGACTATGATGTGTGGAAATTAAATGGGAAAGTTTTTGAAATGAACATTTTTGCTAGGAAGACCCTTTTTCTTAAAGCTGAGAAGTGTTCAGAGTTATCTCTGAAAGTGTATCTTGACTGTTATTTCTCACCTGTGGGTCCTGACACCCTGTAGGCTATCGAGCATGCCTTCACCAGGGTCACCTGAGACCATGGACACATTTACATTAAAGGTCATAACAGTAGCAAAATTAGAGCTATGAAGTAGCAACAACAATAAGTGTTTGGTTGAGGATCATCACTCCATGAAGAACTACAGTAAGAGTGTCAGCATTAGGAAGGTTAAAAACCACTAGTCTAGGTGATGTTTTCAGCAGCAGTCAGAAAAGGTCTCTAGGCCTCCCTCTGCTCCTGCCTTCTTGTGGGTACCCTTCTTTTGTTCTTCTCAAATTAGTCATTAGACCGTGGCTTCACATCCACTTATAAATATTAGAAATGTTCATTATTAGGTCACTCCACAAGTCTACTTGAGTCAGAATCCATAGAGGAAAGGCCTAGCAATCTGAGCTTTGAAATCCTCCAGGCAATTCTGGTTTGCATTCAAAACTACCTAGTTAATATATTAATTTTGTCAATTGTATTTGTTTTCAAAGCTGGCTAAGTATCAGAGGATAGACCTTACATGATTTTTTAACGCTTGGTTACTTCTGAGACCCTCTGACTCATTCATACTCCTGCTGGTTGGGAGGTCGTATTTAAAAGGATAATTGGAATCATTCATTTTCTGGTGATTATGATGCATGACTAGTATCTAGTAGGTAGTAACATATTTTACTTATAATGAGCCTTTTAGACTAAAATACTTTGGATGGAAATACATATTTTTGTGGACATGTAATCAGCCCAAAGGGGAATGGGTTATTGATTATATGATATATGATGGAAAAATGGAAAAGATTTGTTGGCCCCAAGTTTGAACAAACATTTGTGAGTTGTTATTAGTCAGGACTTGTGCTGCATTTGTGTAGAGTGCAATGGTCAGGTGGATTCATGCATGGAATCTAAGTTAGGGCCAGTTTATATTTCTCAGTACATATAGGTTTTAGGCCCAGGTCAGTGGGATCACCCCAAATAAAGAAGGAAACACTTGTAGTTTTACTAAAGGATCAAATAGCACCATCAATAATTTGAATTATCTAACTTGTCATCTCACAAAAGAGGAATCCATTTGTCATATAATTCAAAACTTTAATTTGAAAATACATTTTATTGTTGTTTTCAGCTTTTTCAGACAGGTCTCTCTAAATAGCCTTGGTTGTCCTAGAACTCTCTATGAAGATCAAGCTGATCTTGAACTCATACAGAGATCAATCTGGCTCTGCCTCCACAGTGCTATGACTGAAGGCATGTGCCACCATGCCTGGCAGAAATATATTTTCTTGATTTCTTGAAATTCAATATATTTTGTTCATCTGAATTTTCACAGAAAATTATATAGGTGATTTATATGCTCGTGACTAGTGGATGAATCAGTTACACTGTCTGACTCTTTCTAAATCTCCTGTAGCCAAGGGCAGAATAAACACCTGTACAGCAATAGAAGAGAGATGCAACACATACACACACATACACACACGCTCTTCCTCTTCCTCTTATGTCCTGTGCTAGTGGCAGGCTTGCCCTTCTCCTTGTGTACCCCCCACCCCCACATTCAGTTGACATCATTTTAGAAATACACCCCTGGAGCCTTTGTCACCACAGAGATCTATTGTAGGAATCCTGAAAAAAAAGAAAATTACTCACTTGTATTTCATGTTCTCTGCAGATACACAAACCTAGTAGATCATTGCTAGCCTGTCCTCTGTCCTCCCTGAGTTGGGATAATTGGCTTATGATTATTAGACACTATTATGGTTATTATTTTCATTTCAAAAAGATTTGAAGGCTTACATTTGAGGGCCACTGAGGAAAGAGACATTCAAGCATTTGCGTACTTGCTGCTGGTAGGCGGGATAATCTCTGAACTGCTTCTCACGAAGGCAGAACAACTGTTAAGTAATGAGAACTGAGGCATAAATCATCGAAGAAGCAGAATCAGAAAGGGCTTTTTATGTTTTAGCATTATAATTAAAATTGTAAATTCACAGAGGATATTATAAATTTGACAGTCACATATACAGTCCCTTCATGTTTACAAATCTGATATTTAACCTAGTAATTTCTAAAATTGTCTTCACATCTGTGTGCATAGTCACGTAGGAACAACCTGACGAGGAATCCACTCCAGCAGGTGTTACTTTGCTGCACATATCTGCTCCATCAAAGGCTGCCTACTTTACTTAAACTACCTTAGAATGGCCAGCATTGACTTTGGATAATCCAGAAATGCAAATTTCATGTGGATTATTTCTTTTCTTCTGTGTTTCCCAAGTAAGGCAAACGAGCTTTTCTAGTGACTACAGTGAAGATCATTCAAGCATTCCTAGTTGGGGACTGGATCAGGGGCTCACTGCAGTCAAAACTAACTTTGCTCATTGTCTAAATTTTTAGAATTAGAATTACAGAGGCCATTGGGCTGACATTTTGATAACTGCTGCCATGTTCCTTCTCCAGAAGCCTCAGAGATACTTGTGGATACAGTAGTTTCCTTTTTTCAATCCCTCTCTAATCTCCAATCTCACAGTGCAATAGACAACAGGTGTTCTCTTTAACTTGTATGTGTTTACTTTTGAATAATATTAGTCTTGTTTGTATCTTTGTTAGCCACTTCGTTAGCCCTGGGCTAAATTTTAAATATCTATTGTCTTTGTTCAGCAGCATGGTTGGAGTTACAACTGAATACTAGACTCCTGGGTTCCTTTCAAGATTACTGACATTGAGTTCAGTGTTATTTGATATTTAATCATTATGTTACATTGTTTTTATTTTGGTGTGCAGAAAATTCTCTGCTTTAAATTTTTCTCATAGAAAAAATATTTACTTTCAAAAATTACTATATTATACTCATGTAAATTATCTGACAAGTAGAAGATAATATATCATTGGCATATAGATGAACTATTCTTCCATTTGTAACAATGCATTTATGCATTAGTTATAAACACTTAAGGAGTGTTAAGGTATTTTATTAACACACAGAAACCATTGCCTGGAACTGTTTATTTTAATGAATATAGCATTAATGCTAATATATGCTGTACTCTAGTAATGATCAGTTTTGTTAAGATCCCACATATGTTAGTTGCTCTGACCTGCATGGCTGGATCCTGGAAGCTTTACTGGAAGGGATGAGAGGTTAAGAAAAGACAGCATAATTGAAGTGTGTAGCTGGATAGCCTGTACACTTAGATGTAGACACACCAATAGCCCAGATACTCGGCTTATTTTTTAAACATATTATATCATGGAGGAGGGAAAAGTTCTCTGTAGTGGAGGAGTCTCAGGAAGCCATGAACATAAAGTTATTTGGGATGAGGGAGCTGTGGTTAGTACTCTTTGCAAATACTGTTTTTAGCTAAAAGTTCATAGTTAGCAAACACTTGTACTCAGACTACAGAAAAGCCTTGCCATTCTCCTGAGTCTGACCCAGGAAGCCTTGCCATTACCCTGAGTCCAGGACAGGGAAGGCCTTGCTATTACCCTGAGTTCAGGACAGGGAAGGCCTGGCCATTACCCTGAGTCCAGGACAGGGAAGGCCTGGCCATTTCTGTGAGCCTGAAGTATTGAAATCATTGCCGTGGTCATGCACATGTCATGGATGTTTGTTCATACAGGAGTGTTTTCCACCTCATCCATGAGGCTATATTCCAGGGCAGGTGCTTGAAACCACCGATAGTACTCACCCTATGGTGTATCTACTTGTGCAGGTTGTGGCTTAACCTTTGCAATTTGAAGTGTGACAGCAAACCTAGCACATATTTATTTCCCTTTCTCTCAACTGTACAGATAGAAGATTCATTCTTACCGTTATTCTGGTCTTAGCAGCCTCCATTTTAAGCTGCTTATTTTAAGGAGCCACTTTGCAGTAATGTGGTAGACTGACTTGTTGACATCACTGTTCCTGTACTCTAGGGCCATTATACAACTTGGACGTGCTGGGCAGTAAGAGCTGCTGCTTCCCAGAGAGCAGATTTCATCACTCTATGCAGAAGGACATGTGGGCTGAAAGTTGTTGATTATTTCTAGAATTTGCATTTTCATATTTACAGTGGCTGAAATTGCCAAGAAAATAAAAACTGTAGATAAAGGGAACTAACTGCTATGTGTTGCTTCACTTGACACCCAGGCCAACTCTTAAGCCTTTAAACTGGCTATGTGGTTGTAAGCAAGACTACAAAGGCCACCTGTAACCTCCTAGCAGGAAGCTGAGACAGGAAGATTGATGGAGATGCCAGTCCAAGCTGTATAATGGGATTTGGACCAGCCTGGGCTAAAGTGTGAGACCCTGGCTTGTTTGTTTATCTTACTATAAATGAGTTTAGCTAGCTGGATAGCTTTACCTTTTCTTCTGTTTTTACAATGATTAAAAAATAAATAAGAAGTCTTCAGTCTTTCATAAACAAATTATAAATAGCACTTTCTGGCTTATAATAAATTATATTTGTTGTATTCTACTTACTCATAAGTTGTTTTCATATTTTTTAATTCATTTTATCCTTGAAATAACTGTAAGTTAGCTAAGACTAAAAATACTGCTTTCACCTTCCCTAGAGAAAACAACCTCAGGGAAATTGCTTGAGGTTAAGAGTCAAGTAGCAAAGAGCCAGCATCAGAGCCCAGAGCCTCTGCCGTCAGACGTCAGCTCCTGCTCTGTCACTTGCCAGAGTGAACGGAAGGAATCTGATGTATTTAAAGCTCTGGCTTTAAAAAGTTGGAAAATGAAGTAGAAAACCAACGCAAAGCCTACTTGCTATTCTTTTATTTGCCTGGAATTTTATAGTTGGTTATTATAAAATAAGGCTTTAATTCATGACATTTTGCATCTTCCTTCTGAGAATATAATGACAGTTTTAGTGTTTATAGGCCAAAAAAAAAAAGTTCAGAAAAAGGCAACTGAGTAAAAACTGGTATAAAACATACATGCATAAATGCATACATTATTCTCACTTTGAGTCACAAATACCATATTTATATATGAAGTATGAAACAAGTTTATTAGTTGATACATTTTTGGTAAAGTTACAATTTTATTTGGACTTATTTGTGTTTTTAATGCAAAGGAGTTTATTGTTATTACTCTGTCAATATAGCTCATAATATATATATATAATATATATCAAGTGTTCATATTTTCGGATTTAATACTTAAATCATCTACACTTCCTGTCTCTAGTGGGGGGGGTAAATCATCTTAATTTAAATGAAAATCACTGAGAAACGAGAGTCACTACTTGCCATATAACTCCAATTAGACTGATGGCTTCAGGGAATAGCTAGTATTTTTGTATAGAACCTGGCACAAAGTTCACTCTATGGATCATTGTCATTTAGCAATGACAAATGTCAAGCATCATCAATCAAATGTTCACTTTGAGTTAATTTTTCTTATACCAGGGATGAATTTTCAGCCTTTACAAAATTGTTTCTATTCAGTTCTGATCCACCTGTAAGTACAACAGAAGAGGCAAACATGGCGGTAATGAGGAAAAGTCTGTCCTACCTAGCTCAGGGTCAAGGCTTAGAGAGCAAGACCTTCTTCCCACCATTGGAATGAGTTGAGCCGACTGCTTTCAACAATGAAATTGTTCTATCACAGGTTTTATACTATAAAGGCCTATGCTTTCATTTAATCTCCCAACGTAACTGCTTTTAAAAGTGCTAACACATCAAACTGTAACCATGGTCACTAATTGTGCTTGCTTCTCTGCTCTTTCTCTTGAACAGCTCAATGGTTATCCGGGACTTAACTTTACGCAGTGCTGCTAGCTTCGGCTCCTTTCACCTGATCCGGCTACTCTATGATGAGTATATGTTCTATTTAGTAGAGCACCGTGTTGCTCAAGTGACGGGAGAGACACCTATAGCAGTGATGGGCGAGGTAAGAGGGGCTTCAGGGCTGTGATCTACTGTCTGGTTTTTTATTATACTTCTAAAAGATTGACTGAAGCAGCTACCGTCCTGCAAGGGATTGATTATGTGTGTGGTTTCAGTCACAGAATTCTAAGGTTGAAGATTCTATCGTGGCAGTGGAATGTTTTGTTCCATTATATGCACCTACAATAAAAACAACAACAAAACAAATGAACAAAACTTTGAGAAACCCAAGACTTTAAACAGAAAGAAAAAAAACTATTAAAAAAAAAAAAGGAAAAACTGTTGATAGGAGATAAAGACCAATGTCTATGTAAAAGCTAACCCCTCCCCCCAAAAAAACAAGAGTTAAGTCTGTATTTTTTAGGTTTTTCCTTGCCTTCAAGAAAGAAATGAATTGGGTTTGCTTCAGAAGACCTATGATGATGATAATGATGACAGACAAGTCTTACTGTGTTGCAAGCATGGTTCTAACCCTTTGCATATAATAAAGTACTTAGCAGTGTATTAACAATCCTCTGAAATTAAGTGATTCTTTTCCCTACTTTGTCAGTGTGCACCTAAGGTTAGTGCAATAAACGTGGGTACAGGGGTGCTCAGTGGTTCTATAGCTAGTAAACACTAGATACATTTTGCTGAACACATGGTCTGATTTTTCAAGCCCATGCCTTTGATCACTAATGGTGTTTCTAGAATTTCCAGGTAATTATAAAAATGACTTATCCACACTCAGTGTCAGAAAATGGTAATTCTTACAAGAACATGAATAAGAATTGGTTAATATAATGAGCAATAAGTACAAAGGCTGAAATAAGTCAGCTCTGGCTCATTTTATTACATTGAATTGAAGTAAGCTGTATGTCAAACCATCCTTTTTTAAAAATTTTGTAAGTGTATGAGTGCTTTATCTGTGTGTATGTCTGAGTACCATGTATATGCCTGGTGCCCAGGGAAGATAAATAGGGTGCCAGATTCCCTAAGGCTGGTGTTGTAGACAGTTGTGAGCTACCATGTGGGTGCTGGAGTGAACCCACATAGCTAAGCTATCTCTCTAGCCCTAAGTGTCCAATATTTCTAACAGTTTTAATATTCATCTTTGCCATTTAAAAACAGCATTCTTTACAATTTGATGATACATGCATCTTTGTTTGATTATGTTTACATGATAAGGGAGTAGATTTGTGTAAGATGGAACAAGAAGTGCTGTAGCTTTTAAATCACAGACCAAACAATTTGGATGTTCTTAAATTTGACCATCTTTACATACCTTATCTTTAGCTCTATACATATCTCCTTACAAGATGCCCATTTGGAATGAAAGATTTCTCACCTCAGGGCTCAACACTTCTGAATAGATCTGTCTTTTAGTGCATTTAACATTTTGCCACACACCTTGTTCTCTAGATCTTTACCAGAATGAACAAGATAATGAGAACAGTGATTCTTATTGTCACCATGTGGCTTCTGCTGTATGGTCTTTGCTTCCCTTGTGTCTCTAAAGAACAAAGGTATGAGCCCATCATGTTGAGGGCTTAGCTGCCTCCTCACATGAGCCTGCAGCCAGTAGGAGCTCTGCAGAATTCAAGTGAGACACACTGTCATCACTGGCACATAATCATTTTAATAGACACTCTTAGCTACATGAATAGGCTACAAATGAATAAGATAAATTACAGCACAATGCAAAGATATATTAATAAAATATGGGTGTAGCAATAAGATGTAAATTAGCTTCTGTAAAATCAGAGGTCTAAATGTAATCCTAGTCTGTATGCTTACTGTACCCTTACCCAGTTTGTAAGAAAATCCTTTTTTAGTATCTACATTAATACACCATTCAGTCTACAAATCAAACCAAGGCAAATTTTCTCCATTGAATCCCCCCATAGCACTATATTTCAAAGGCTGTTTAGCTAGTGTAGACTTTGGGCCTTAATCCTATTATCTTATCTAAAATTAATTTATATCTGTGCAAAGAAGATGGATTGTCAAGAAACAGAAAGTCGCCACCTACCCCCACCATCCATCCCTTCTACCCCCTCGTCCCCAGCCGCCTCATGTCCTCATATATTATCCTAAACTTACCCTCATTTTGTCCTTTGAAATTTCTCTTCCCAAAGACCCACTAGGCACAGTGGGGCATGCATGCCTGTAACCCCAGTACCTGGGAAACAGAGTCGGGGGGGCACAGGATCAAGGCCAGACTGATCTGAATATCAAATTTAAGGAACCGGTCTCTACTGTATGAGTATTGTCTCAATGAATGAATGAATGAGTTTGTGTGTGTGTGTGTGTGTGTGTGTGTGTGGAGAGGGGCGGGGGAAGAGGGAAGAGAGAGGGAGAGGGAGGAGGGTGGGAGAGATGGCTTAGTGGTTAAGAGCACTGACTACTCTTCCAAAGGTCTTGAGTTCAATTCCCAGCACCCATGTGGTGGCTCACAACCATCTGTAATGAGATCCTGTTCTCTTAAGTTTGGACTTTTGCTTTTTGTTTTAAAGCTTACACGGCGATAACTGCATGCTTCTCTGTATGGTTTGTATAATTGAAGATGTGATGGCTGTAAAAGTTATGTAACACAGAACTTTTGAGTCAAAAGAACTGAGTTTGGGACAGTCCATGTTTCCTTGTTTTTCTCTCTTCTAACTATCCCTAGGCCTAGGCCCGGAAGCTTCTAGCCTCCATACAATCTGATCTTCCAGGCTGACTGATTCAAACTGGCTTCTCTCAGATTCTCACTGCTAGGCCTCAAAATAATCCTGGCAGTTGTTCTAAATCTTCTGGCTGCTTCTTATTCTCTGGCTTTCAACTGCCTCTGCTGACCGGCACTGAACTCATAAACAACCTCAAGTTCACTGCACTGAGCTCACTAACAGCCTCTCTCAGACTGTACTTCTCTTAAATAGCTTCTCTTTCCTAAGCTGTAAGAACTGTCTTGTGAAAGTTGATCATATCCTATCTCTGACTATCCTATCCTATATTTCTCTGCTCATCACTTTGTCCCTCATTTAGAGGTCACTTTGAAACACAGCTGCTTCCTTCTACAAACTAATATACCTTAATGGTGTGTACTAACGATGTATCTATATTCCAGCCAGAGGGATTAAAGGTGTATGCCTTGTCTGCATTCCAGCCAGACCTTTAGTTGTGATCCCTTGCCAAGGCAGCCATGTTGCTAGATTAAAATTCCTCTACATAAATATTTACTGAGCACTCTGTAACTACATATCTACACATTCTCAGTGCTACAAAGGGGGGGTTTAGAAGATTAGGAGGTGCTTGAAGCAAGGGGCAGTTACTCTTGCCTGGGAAATAATATTGAAATGAAAAATGAAATACTCCTGTTTGTTTGGTTTGGTTTTGCCTACATGATAGAAAACAGAGTTGATTTACAGCTGGAATTCATGAAGTTTTCATATGTTTATATAAGTATTTTAAGTATGCCCATAGGCCCTCCAGCAGTGGTGAGGTTTTACGTGTGGGCATAAGATAGACAAGTTACACCTGTCACACACCTGTTGCACGTAGTAAATGAAAATTTCAAAAACCATAAAGTACTCTGACAGGGCAAATTGAGAAAAAAAAAAACCTTTTAAAAATAGTGTGGCTATTTAGATTCTCTTCAGAAGTCTGTAGGGTGTATGCCTTCCATCGTAAATGTGCTGTTTAGTAACATTCACTGAACATGTACAACTCAGGTTGCTTCATAAAATGATTCTCCAGGGCAAGCATTTATATTATATATTTAACATTAATTATAGTTTAATTATTTTTATGATGACTATACCCACATATTATAAGTTTTAAATCTTCTCAGTAGCCAACGTTTCAAAAGGGAAAAAAATATATGACTTAGGCATGGTGCCATATACCTGGAATATCAGCATTTCAAGCCTGAGGGAAAGAATTATGAGTTTGAGGGTAACCTGTGTTATAGTAATAAAATCCTGATTCAAAAATCTAAAAATAAAAACAAAATGATCCTCTAATTGTTTAGTTCTAAACACAAATATGGAAAATAACCTACCAAATAATACCGTCTGGAGAAAATATTTTCCAGATTTATTGAAGTTAATATATTCAGAATGAAAGGGAAGGGTTAAAAAAAACAAACCTAAAAACCAAAGAGAAACAGTAAGAATTCGGCAGATAGTCTTTAGAGGAAGTGTGGGTACAAGGTTCCCTTTCAGAGAAGTCCAGCCAGGCACAGAGCATGGCTAACCTAACATCAGCTGAGGGCAGTTGGTGTCAGTGAGCAGGACCCGGCAGCAGCGGGCATACACTGGAGCTCTGCCTGAGGGGCAGCAGACTTAAAGCTTATTGTAAAAGCAGGACTTGTATTACAAGTTGAGGTTTTTACAGGGAGCAAAAACTATTTGTATAGCAGTAACTTAAAATGTATGGAATACTTGTCAAAGTCTATGCTGTCATTTGTAATAGAGCTTACCATCGCTTGCTAACATTTTAGTGGAAGTCATATCCTGTCACTTTGCTAGGTGTTCTGAATTCACATTTATTATTACCCCAAACCTTGCAAAAGATGTATTGGTGTCAGCTGTCAGCACTAAGGTCAACAAGAGTGGAAGTCGCCCATCCGAAATGACAAGTGCTAACAACTAAGTGAACAGAATGTTTCCATCTGAGTGAACAATGCTGGTAATCCACATTTAGCTTTATCATCTTGAAAATTGCTTGTATATATTTTCTAAATAGGAACTATGTTATTACCCTTGTATCCATACCATACATAATACCCCAAACATACCACCAGACACAAATGTGTGTGCATGCCCATTCGCTCTGGTAGCGGGTGAAGCAGATCCCTAGCATGTAACATTTTATCATTTTGTTCCAGGGCTTCCTTCTTGGGTTTTTGTGGATGTCTCTTGATCATCCTCCTACCCTGTCTTTCCATTTTTCTAAGATATTTAGAAAATGCAAACTAAATGCAGTATTAATTTAAGAAATTTGCAATTGGAAAGTCAACTGTATTAGAAAATGACAAATTATACCTTTCAGCTCCTTCATACCCTGCTCCACCACACACACACACACACACACACACACACACACACACACACACACCAGTCCTAAATGTTTTTTTTTTTTTCAAAACCTGTAGTTTGATTTTAGCTCTAAGTTTGCTTTTCTATATTAGTTCAGACGACCTGGAAGTAAATGATGAGCCTGACACTCTGGAGGAGCCATGAAGAACCCCTTCTTAAGTCCCTCCATCCTATGTCCCGATACCTAGGATTGGCTGTTGGGAACTCTTCCAATGTTTCCCATCTTTCTCCAGGCTTGTCTTTGTGTTCATTTTCTCTTTGCATATGAGAAAATTACCTGCTTATTACAGCACAAGAGAAGGACTTGACTTTGATTGTATTACGAGTCCAAAGTTGCAACCTTACCCTCAGGATTCCAGTCATCAGCCCACTTCCTGTGTTTCCTCTCCTTTCTGCTGGCTCGTACCTACAACCTCTCTGTCCCCTCCTCTATGGGAGTAGAGAGTATCCAACAATAAGTACTAAGAAATAGTCATTCAGGGAGATATAAAATGATGAGAGGACAGACTGCCAGCTTACAGGAAGACTGCTCATTGGTTCTCATAGGCCATATAGAAGATGTATTTATTCAATAAAGTTCCCAGGCCAAATGGGCCTTCTTCTAGAATATTTCAGAGACCCTCTCCAAGGTTTTAGGTTCTTGTTTAAATGTTTAAGCCTGAATTGCTCAAGTGCGGAAAAGAGCAAAAATAGAAATTCAGGATTGCTTAAAACACTTGAACAACTGAAATAGTCATTGAGTGACACCTCAGCACATAATCCTCTTCAGCAGTGCCTGTCACTAGGTCATTTAGAGAACTTTTTTTTTTTTTCAAACTTCTTTTTGACTGGTAACTTCTTGGATACACCCGACAAGGCTAAGACCTAACCACAAATTATGCATCACTGCGCCACCTACTGACGTGTGTACCATACTCCATGATCCTGAGCCTACATACCCCAGTGACCCTAAGAAGTGTCTATTGTACTGTGTGTGGTTCTTTGTTACGAAGGTGGGGGTATACTGACTTTGTTCAAAGTGGGAAAGGTCTTTGTGTTGTTTGTTTCTTCTGTTTTGTGACAGGAACTTGCTTTGTAGTTCATACTGGCCTCCAGTTCATTGGCCTCCAGTTCATTGCAATCCTCCTGCCTCAGCCCTCTGGTGCTGATATTACAGGTGTGTATTTGATTTAAAGTAGGAAAGTTCTTTTCTTAAGGAAACTACATTATGTCATTGCTTTACTAAAATACAACAATCAAAGTGTCAGGAAAGATGTTCTCAACAAGAATATGGGTCATGAGTGAAAATAGTGTAAGCTCTATAAATCTCTCCAGGTAATCACTGCTGGTGTTGTGGTTTGAATAAAAATGGCCCACTTAGGCTCTTAGGGAGATGCATTATTGGATTAGGATATGTGGCTTTGTTGGAGTGGGTGTGGCCTTGTAGGAAGAAGTGTGTCACTGAGGGGTGGGCTTCAAGGTTTCAGAAGTTCAATCCAGGCCCAGTGTCACTCTCTCTTCCTGTCACCTGTGAATCCAAATGTAGAACTCTTTTTTTTTTTTTTCTTGGTTTTTTGAGACAGGGTTTCTCTGTATAACCCTGGCTGTCCTGGAACTCACTCTGTAGACCAGGC
>NW_022196904.1:159026712-159058152 GCF_008632895.1 Mastomys coucha | reverse complement strand
AATCCACCTGCCTCTGCCTCCCAAGTGCTGGGATTAAAGGCGTGCGCCACCACCGCCCGGCCCAAATGTAGAACTCTTAACTAATTGTTTAGCACCTTGTCTGCCTGCATGCCACCATACTTCCTGCCATGATGATAATGGACTAAACTTCTGAATTGTAAGCCAACCCCAATTAAATGTTGTTTTCTTTTATAAGAGTTGCCATGGACATGGTCTCTCTTCACAGCAACAAAGCCCTAACCTTAGACAGCTGGTTATAATCAAACTCTACTCCTTCTCTCCTGTAATAAATTAAGGCTATTCTTTGCTATTAGATATTATGCATGGTCTCAGTGGGGACTAATCAGTTTAAGAGCAGGCTTTCTTTCTCTTCTGTACATAGTTTTTTATTTGCATAAAGTGTGTTCTTCCAGCCTCAACCTAACATTTACAGGACCAGGAGTATCATATGTCTAAATATTTTAGACATTTTGAACCAACTCTAAATAAAATCTGCTCCATCCATCTACTTTTAACAGATATAGCTTGATAACTAAGGATGTACGGCTTATATTTAACCTTCCATCTCTTCCAATGCCCAGGCCTGAAAATAGAGACACAGATGCAGCCGGCCTCCACCCTTACATACCTCTCTTCTGTTTCACTCTTCCCATCTTATCATGTGTGAACCCCTCAGGCTAGTGTTCAGGGTTTTTCTGCACCTTGCAAATGAGTTGGCTGCACCACCCCCATGTCTGAAGAGGGTTGCATAGGCCTGGGAAGGAACTCAGAGCCACTTGGCAGGGAATTCTGAGATTCCAGAAAACAGCAGTATGGCAGAAAGGTAGATTGTAGGAGGGAAACAATCTCCAAAGGGCAGCCTCCACCTGAGTCCTGGGGGACACCCCAGGGAAAGGCAAAGCAGAACTCACAAGTGGGTTCAGGATGGGGACTGCTCCCTGCTCCGGCTCTGGCCTGGTGACAAAGCAGCTGTGGCCTGAAGTGCTGTAAGCTCTGGTACGTGCATGCTCTCTGGAGACTGGTTTTTAGAGATTTTGAAACATTGCGAAGATACATTTGCTACTATATCCCCAGGGAAGAAAGAGCATGAACAATTAAAGTTGCATGTTAAATATGCTGCAGTGTGTGGGGATATAAAGGTGTGTTGCCACAGCACCAGGCCAGCCTCAAAGAGCAGGGCACTAGAAATGAAAGCTGCTGTTGTGAGGAGAAAAGGGACATAAATCTTTCTTTTTGTCAGTTTCAGTGACAAACTCTTAGAGAATATATAAAAAGGCACATGTATAGGAGAAGGCATCCAAGGAACCCAATAGTTTTCCAATAAACATGAGTATTTCCTGAAGAATAAAGTTTGAAATTACTGTAAGTCTACAACTCCCCTCCACCCCAGTTGTGAAACCCTGTACCAATGCTAACTGCAAAATGGTTCTCATTTGGTAGATATTTAAGAAAAATAATGCTCAGAACACCTTAAAATTCAAACTTTAAGACCTACTTCTCCTCAGTCAGAAGCATCTGAAATAGTTTCCACTACCTGACCTTAACCTTAGTTAGCAAACCAGAAGACAGTGACCATTGCCGAGCTTCACGGGACTTACAAGATCTAGAATGTCCAAAATTCCAGCCACCATAGAGTGTTAAAAGATTATGATTGGCTCCAGAAGTTCTAAATCTGCTTGTAAACTGTTTCCCTATGTCTGTGTAGAGGCTTTAAAGAGCAATATTTCTTTCCTCACTTCTCAGAGTGGAAGAAGCAGCCAATGGCCATACTCATCTGAGCCGCCCACCATGTCTACTTGCATGATCTCTACCTTCTCTGGAACACTCCGCATATGTGTGCCGTGTCCCGTGCAGGCCGGGCCTTCTCAGGGTGTTTTTTCCATCATTAAAGATACTAATCAATGTAAAGCCATTAGTTCCAGCCCCAATCCTACATAGAATGTATAGGTCAGCAACCTCAAGCCAAGGCCTAACAGGCTAGGTAGGATTCCTACAGCCTCTTCAGCTGTGGTATTCATCTTGAAATCATCCTCTAAAGATTACAGAACAAAATTTAGGCTTCTGTCCACAGTGTTGGGAAACTGAGTGTGAAGACAATCTGGTTTTGTCTCAGTTTTATGCCATTTGATAAATGCACATATTTAATTTTAATGATAACCCTGTCTAATTCATAGAGAAGAAAATCAGGCTCTTGAAGAGTGTAATTGGCCTAGGGCCACATAGCTTATAATGGCAGAATTTTAATGCAGCCAAGCTGGTCTCTAACTTGTATTTCCTTGTCCTGCTCCACTCACTGCTTTCATTTAAATTGCATAGTTAAAACATTATATTTATTTTTGCTTGAGTCTTAGTTCTGTCACCATCAAAATAAACCTAAAGACTATTCCTAGGACTATTGTGAGGGTTATGTTAGGTGAACTGAAGGTGGAGTCATACAGTAAGAGCAGGATACAGCCTTGTCCTCCAGGCTGTCTCAGGAGTCCCAAGCTACATCACCCATTGCAGCAACAAAGACCTTGGGAAGCTCACTCGTGTTAGCACCCTGCTGATGTTGTGAGGTCTCCAGGGTTAGAGGCCCAGGTGCTGGCAGTATGAGGTAGACAGGGTAGATAGAGAGGCAGACAGACATATGATAAATACTTGATCTTAGCTCCATTCCCTTCCCTTTGCATAAGTTTATAAATATTGAAATTCTATGCATTGCCCAAGATTGTATTTGATTGCCTTTTATTACGATTTAGAATTTTTAATTGACTGTGTACTTATAATCTCAAGCAATAATTTGTATGATTAGACAATCACTTTTTGGATCAACAAAGGTGACCTTGAGCACTAAAATAAACAGAAAAGATAACACATAATGCAGGCATTAATAATACTGTATTGTAACAGAAAAATAGCCCACAGTCTTTGAATGCTGAATCAAAAAATCCATAGAATTACAAAGAATCTAGCAGCATTCTTTGGTATGTAGCCGAAGTGATAATCAGAGGCAAATTAATTCAGTGATTTGAAAAACACAATCAACAAAATAGAATGGAGAAATAAGTCAATTAAAAGAAAATGCCAGTGTTGGCGAAGGGCATCAATACAATTAGGTCTAGATAGTCATAGCCAGGCTTGAATTCAAAGTTAACTAATAGGAATGATTAAAATGCTTTCTAAGTGCTTATAAAATGATAGCAGTAAGGGGAGTGTCTGTACAGACTTTATGTAAACTAAATGACATGGTACTGAATGTCTGTAATCTTAGCACACCGGAATATGGAGGCGGGAGGCAGGAAGTTCAAGGCCAACTTCAGATAAATAGTGAGTTCACAGCTAAGCTGGGCTACATGACTCCTCTCTCAAGATGAACAAAAAGGACAAATGAGCAAATAGAAAACATGTTAAGAGAAACTTATAGTTAGATGGGTGCTTTAGTGCATGCCTTTAATCCTAGAACCCATGAGGCAGAGGCAGGTGGACTCTGAGTGTGAGGCTAGCCTGGTCTAAGTAGTAAGTTCCAGGACAGCCAGGCCTACATAGAGAGAAGACCCTGTCTTAAAAACAATACTAAAATTAGACCCAAAGAGTAACTACAACCAAATGAGGGGTGGGGGGAGTGAGTTTTATAATTTGTTATAATTAATGTGCTTTTTGGTGCCTATTAGAAGAACTTAAGAATCTTGGTCAGCAGTAACTAGCAAAATACATACATGTATGTATACATCCACATGTCTTCCCACATAGGTGTATGTGAAGTTGTAGCTCCTGCCAGTACCAGTCTATACCATAAGGCCAGTATCCCCTTCGTCCTGAGTCTGTAGACTACCCCTGCAGTAGCTGACCCTTGTAGAGGAATAGGCTTCTGCAGCTGAAGTTTTAGTCACTCTATGGCATATCAGCTGCTAATGATCAGGGTCTGTAGGGAATGCCAACAAAGGTGTGATAACATTTATTGTGGATTCTGCCATATACATGGCCTGTAGTCCTTTTACATGCCAGCAACTGGGCATCTGACTGTGTCCAAGCTAACAAACCAGGCTATCCTATCCCTTTAATGTTAGAGTTGCTCTCTATGCCTTCATGGGAATGAAGAATTGAAGGGTGTTCTGGTCTTCCAGGCCATACATTTTGACATTTATAATTTTAGCTTCTACTTTGTTCTCCATACTGACTCCCAGGGTCACAGTGACAGTTTTCACCTCTGTGATCCTTATAAACTTCTTAGGCATATAAAACCTCTGCATCCTGGAAAGAACTACTTCTCAACTGCTTAGTCTCTAGGCCTCTTGGAGGCCTACTGAAGAGGTGCCCTGGCTGTGTGCAGCTTCCCACTCTCACTGCATAGCCACTGATGGTATTACTGTGAACTTACAGTCCATCAGGCTGCCACAGGTTACAGCAATTATGTATCCTCTTAGGCTTCTGGCTCTCTGAGGGGCATCCAGGATTGTGATATCTGCTTAGGGTTTATAGGAAGTAGTTTCTCAGAAAAGAAGTCTTTTTCCTCAAAATCAACAGAACAAGTCTGCATGTCATCCATACCATGCCTTGTCTGTAGCTCAGTCTGGTTCTGGCTTTACAGGATTTCCTGTTCATCTGGCTGACAGAATTTTAATTCCCATGTACTGAATGCTATAAATTTTCTCCAAAAGTGTTTTTAAATCCCATAGTTTATATATTTATTCCTTACTAAAAGGTGAAATTGCTATCTATATCCCTCTCGCTATTCCCACTCCCCAAATCTCTGTTTTTCCTTCGTAACATTAAGATGGATATGCCTGACCTAATGTAATACCACATATTTACTATGATGTTAGGCTGATCAAGTCACTGTTTTCCATAGCTGTAGAATAAAATCTGGTTTCTCTGCCTTGACACAGCCGGGCATTTGGTTTGGTTTGTGAGGCTAAAATGAAGGAATGAGTGCATATAGTAAGCACATGTTTATTTCTCACTGTGTGTGTCACACACTACACGGAGGATTGGAGTGCAGAGTCCTCTTGCCGGTATTATAGTTAGAAAACACATATTAGATGAACAATTGAAGTCAGCACTGCAGGTTCCTACAAGTGGCCATGTGAGGCACATGATGGAGCAGGTACTGGGAGCCCTGGGGAGGAGGTACTGTAGGTGGGCATCAGGGAGAGACTTCTTCAAGTGTATGGAGAAAGTGACCCATGAGGCCAGACCTTCCTGGAAGAAAGCACACAATATGCTGAACCAGCAATAAATACAGACTACACATGTCACATAAATCAGCAGTAGTTGCTCTCTGCTCCAGACCTCTCTACAACAGGAAACTTCTGGAACTAGAGCTTTCCACAAACCCAAGCTTGCTTGTGAGTCCCCTTGTTAGTTTCCATCCACATTGTGTATTGCTTCTTTCTCTTCTATAGCTTCTTTGGTGGCCTGATGCAAGTCCTTGTCATCTGCCTGCTTTCCATGCTTCTGTGTTCTTTGAGCCCCACCTCCCATGTTCTTTCTACTGCTTCTTTGATCCACTGTTGGAACCTTAAACCTGTACAGTTGACTCCCATTTTGTCTTCAACCTCATGCTTCAAATCTTTTGGGCTGCCTCATTTTCCTGCTAGCCTACCCAGCCTTCATACCAGAAGAAACGTTTTATAGCTACTTCCATGAGAATGAGTATTTTCCAGATTGATCTGACTGGTATTGTTTGGGTCAGTTTTCAAAATGTGCAAAGTGCTCATTAAATGTTTACCTAAAGAAATGAACAGATGAACTAACTCTGAATCATACCCAGATTAACCATAGGGTTGAAGTTCATATCCCCTACTATTTATCTATGCATATACATAGATAGTCCTCACATGTCAAATGCATAGGAAAAAACCTCTCCATGGGCTTTTAAAACATCTCCTCTTCTTCATTGGATTCTTTGATTCCACATGGACTGTCTTCATTTGCTCTGTGTGTAGAACTTCATTAATCCCAGAGATGTGTTAGCAATGCCTCTGTTGCTCTGTGTGTTGTTTAGCACAGGAATCATGAAAAACACTCATGTGTGAGCGAGAGTGTGTGTGTGTGTGTGTATGTGTGTATGTGTATGTGTGTGTGTGTGTATGTGTGTGTGTATGTGTGTATGTGTATGTGTGTGTGTGTATGTGTGTGTGTATGTGTGTATGTGTATGTGTGTGTGTATGTGTGTATGTGTATGTGTGTGCACGCATGCATGCATGCGCTTTATTTCCAGCATTATAAATAACCACCTACTTTCAAGTTAAACATAAACTTTCTAAGGAAAACCTTTGTTTTTGGTAACAAACAACTTTGAATTTTTTTCCATTAACAAGCGCAATATAATTTGAACCACCTTATTCCAAAAATTAAAAGTATTTCAAAATCTGGTAGTTTTGAGTGCCCTTATAACACTACAAGTCAACCACCCTGGCTTCATGTGATGTCAAAACTCAGGTACATTAAAAATATTATTTATGATTGCCATCCGGCTAAGTATATAAATTGTATAGGTCCAACCCATAAGGTGTGTTTGCAAGTATTCTAACATTGGGAAAAAAATCTCTGAAATGTGAAACCCTTTTGCTCCCAAGCATTCAGATAAGGGATGCACAGCCTGTCCTCACTGTTTTTATAAGCAGAGATGTACTTAGAGCTATAACTGCCAGTTTGTTTCAAGAAATAGATTCTAAAAATTATTAAATGAAAATCCAAATGTGCCTTCAGTCAGAGATAACATAATGATTCTCAGCTTTGAACATTCTCTGTTTATAGTCCTCAGTGTTTAACTAAGACCCAAGGTGGATAAGTAATCCCTTTGACTGTTGCTTGTTTTATATTCTGTGATTGAAAACTCATATTTGACTTACGCTGTGAATTGTATTTAAATGTACATCAGGTTCTGGCCCATGTGCTCAGGGTCTTCTTCAGAACAGCAGTTCAGTAGGTGTGACTTTGTTGCCCAGAAAGATACAACTGTACAGCAGTGGGAGGCCAGCTCCAGCCAGTGCAGGGGAAGTACTTGTCCTCGAGGCCTCTTCCCATAGAAGCACTCACCAAGGAAAGCTGTGCTTTTATTCCAGGAAAGCTGCTTCACAGTGGCCTCACCACAGAGGGGTGCCTCTCCTTAATCTCCTTCTGTAGTGCTAAGAACCATAAGGACTAAAAGAATATATTATTATAACTATCCCAACCTGTGGCAAAGATGAGTTGGATTTGAACATGGAACTCTTTATAAGCAAGTAAGAAAGTCCAAGTCCGAGTGTAGTAAATAAAAATATCAACTCATAATTGGAAGTGAGATGGCCATATGAACTTTCTGGAATGATGTATAAGCTCACTCTGAAGTGACTATCAATGAGTAGTATCCCTGAACCCTGACCTTCAAATAAATGCGTATGCTCCCAAGGTAGCCACTGTGGAACATAATGTTTGTTTAGGTGGAAAAAGAAACAATGTGTGCATGTTTGCAAAATAAGATCAGTTTTATTACTTTATAGACATACCTTGTAGATGAAAAATATACTCCTATCATGGAACTCTTTATAAGCAAACATCTGAATGTAAGTAGAATTTCTGTCTCATCCTTTTTAAATCTGTTGAGAAATCTGAATTTCTAATAACTACTTTGAAAAAAATACCGTTGACTCTTTTTCTAAAAGCAGAGGCTTTGCGTCGCACTTCGCTTCTTTTGGATTAGCTTTGTACCTCCACTAGTCAGTTTTTTATTTAGTATATCTATCTTTGTTCCCCCTGAGAGACTCAAAATGTACTTTCGTGCTGTTAAATTATCATCAAGCTATTGAAGCAAACTAGAAAGGAACACCAATGCCCATGGCTATTAATTGTTCCCCGACATTGAGAACTCTTTCTCGTTGCTGTAGCAAGTGCTTTTCCTTTTGTAAAAGTGGGGCCCTCATATCTTGATAAACAAAAGTATCAATTAATTTAGAGAAGGCTCAGCTTTTTTTTAATGTGAGCTAAAGAACATTTCATCTCTGAGCGCCCACTGTATTTGTCGCCCTCATGGTGACAAATAGACGAATAGAGAGCCCCCACCATTCTAAACCATGTTCCAGCCATGGTGAAGGCTCCAGCTGGCCTTACTGGCCGAGCATGGAGAGGGGACCTAACATATGCTGCTTAGAGGGGGCTTTTCCACATTTATTTCACCGCATCCATCATCATCCTGGTCAGTCAGTCCTGATTCTTCATTGCTGAATTGAAATTAAAGTAAAACGGAGCCTGGAAGGCAAAGAAAATTGTGATCCTTTCTCAAAGAGGTGAAGACAGCTCAATCGCAACATATTTTAAACGTCAGATTTGACACACTTGATTGGAAAATTGTATGACCTGTACAGTTAGGGATCAAAATGGTCACCGGTTCACACTTTTAAAAAGGGGTGGAATGGTGTTTTTACCACAGACTGATAGAATACTATTTTATTCTGTCAAGTAGTAACTATCATATAAATGCCTATTATTTTGCAGTTTGGTGATTTAAATGCTGTGTCTCCTGGAAATCTGGATAAAGGTAAGAACTGAAAATTCTGAAGGGCTGTTTGACTGAGCTCCTGTGAGAGGAGACAGCGTAACTGTGCGGTCTGATCCTCTGGGTGTAGTGAGCAGGTCCTGTGTGAGAGCAGCGGCTGTCTGTGGAGTCTCTCCTGGTGATGCTGTCCCTTCCCGCTGTCCTCAAGTCTTCTTCCTATGAAGTGTATTGAATGCAGATGGCTGGATTTACATGCAGTCCCAGACTTCTTTCAACTTTTTGACAGAAGCTCAATATAAATACAAATTATTGATCATGGCCAAAGTCCTGGAGAGAAATTCTAAAATTGGACCAGAGATTTTTAGTCAAGGCAAGAAAAAGACCCCTTCACCCTATAGCCGGCTAAGTTTTCAATGAAGAACTCAGAGGTAGTAGGGATGTTCATGGTAAAAAGCAGGAGCAGCAGTCGTTTGGTGGAGAAAACAGGCCAACGAAGGTCTTGGGAGTCTGGGAGTAGACACAACACTGTTTTCCCTGAGTGTGCTGCCCAAGGTTCCTAGCGTGTCCTATTCAGTGTTGGACAGGGGCAAGTATTACGTTAGAGAGCCATGTTTGTATCATCTCTCTTGGGACATCCCTCTCTGAGACATGCCTGATATCATTGTGCTAGCTTAATTTCCTTTTAGTATCTGAACAGGAAAATTAGAAAGTTAGACTCCTCCACTATGTTATTTCAAAGATACTACCTGTGGAATTGCAGTAATAACCCTTAGAAAAATAAATGGGTGATCACTCACCCTCAGCCTTCTTCATAAAGTGAGGAATCGCAAGGTTCGGTCAGTTTGAAGAGTAGCTCATTTTAGCTTTTGCGCAGCAGATTTTATAAACTCTAGTGGAATCCAAGAGTAGAATACAGATGTAGACTTGCATTGGCTGTCTTGAGAGACTGGAGAAAGGGCTTGCCTTCCAGATCGCTTTGTTGTCTGTCTGAAGGATCCCTGTCACTCAGATGGCACACCCAAGTCACACAGATCTGGAACTCTGTGTGTTCACAGTGTTTTCTCAGGGCTATTTCCACCTGCAGCAGAGTGGACAGAGGGGCCTTCCTTTCATTCTTCCCCTCCCTGCCCTGCTCACAGTGGGGTTCGTCCCCTGCCACTTCTCCCTACATGTTTTTGGTGGGGTTTCCTTTTGGAGAGTGGAGGCCAGAGCATGTCATCTACCATCACCTTTTTGATAGGACACAGCTGGTTCTGTTTACCCCTATCCCTCGGGCTTCCCCAGGCTACAAGTGAAATGTGAAGTTTTTGTGTACTTTTTCCACAAAATGAGTTATATCAAATGTAATAAAATTTAGTAGTAAAAGTAAATCTTTTATATGTTTAATTTCTAGGAAGGAATTGCAAGTATTTATAGTATTAATGCTGCCAAGAAACAAGCCTTTTGTGCCATTTTTAAATCTCATGTTACCACTTCATTATAGCTTTTTCTTAGCATATGAATTAAGAATTTATTCAATTCAGTGTTTGCTATCTGTAGAGCAATAGTTATACAATAGTTAGATCACAAGCCATACTGCGGTAGTTACTCTGTGGGATGGCACAGGCCTCATTTACAGTAACTCAGCAAGGAAAAAAAACAGTGTAAATTTTTGTGTGTGCCCTCACTCCCAAGTGACTACTTTATGATGCAACAAATTATGCCATTATTTAATACAGAAATTTTATATAAATTTTGAAACATCTGAAAGAATTGTGAATCTCTCACTATGGCACTGATGGATATAATCTCATGAGAGGCAAGCCACAAGTCCTCCCATAGGAAACGACCTGGCACGCTGAGATGGTTCTGAAGCTGCACTGATATGTTTCTCTTTTGTCTCCTGGTGATTTGTTTGTGCAGATGAAGGCAGCGAAGTAGAAAGTGAGATGGATGAAGACCTGGATGATTCTTCAGAGCCTCAGGCCAAAAGAGAGAAAACAGAGCTGAGCCAGGCCTTCCCAGTAGGCTGCATGCAGCCTGTTCTGGAGGGTGCTGTGCAGCCCAGCCTCCTGAACCCCCTGCACAGCGAGCACATCGTCACGAGTACACAGACCATCAGGCAGTGCAGTGCCACGGGCAACACCTACACTGCAGTCTAACAGCAGGAAAGCAGTTTTCCAACTTACTCTAACCCCATAGATACTGGGCTTAAGCTGAAATTTTAACAAGCCTGAAGGTTGACTGTTGTCAAAAGTCTATCTGTGCTGAACATTACCTTTTTGGAGTTGTGAAATGGAATGGGTATATGTATTTTTCCAGGTCTTTTTTTTTTTTTAACACAAATTATTTGCCTTTTAATAATAGAGTCCCCTCCCCTTAGTTTCAGGTGTCAAGAAGGATTTTTACAACACTTAATGTCATTGTTTTTGTTTTCTCATAATTAAAAAGTAATTTACATTTTGTAGCTTAAAATATTTTATTGTTGATTGTTAGTCTTGGTGTATGATTTAATGTGTAAGTTTTTTAATTAGATGCACTTCTGTGAAATATCAAAAGAAATGAATTTCTTTGATTTACACTGGAGGCATGCCCATTTGGCAGCAGATGCATCAAATTTGCTTCTGAAAGGTGCTTTTCATTGGACAGAACCATAAGACACTATTTTGATAACATTTTGGAGTATGGAGAGAATACAGAGCGTTTTTATTATAGTGGTAGAGGGTTGGGAAGGTCATCTATTTTTCTCTGAAAAAAATTGATCTGTGCATTTATCAGTTCAGGGTAAATGACAGAATTGCAAGAGATTATGCTAATATGTACATAATTTGTGTACATAATTATTAAACCATGTTAACAATGCAAGCTTCCGTTAGACATTGACTTTTAACTATTATTTGTGTACCAATTCCTCTGTTTAAAGACTACTGATTCTGTATTGGAACCACTGTACAGATGCATTCTGCTGTTAAGTGGGGCTGTTATAGTTAGATACTGCAGCTAAAAAAATGACTTGACTTTTTTTTTAAGTGTACATGCTACTTATACTGAGCTGGACATACAGGAAACCATTCCATTTGAATGACTTTCTTTTATTCCAGGTCTATTTTCTAATAGTAGTTCAATATGCTGCTATTATAAAAGAAAATGTATAGAATGCAAGGAATGTAGCGACCTGCATATTGTTATTTCCTGGTTTCTAAAATACATGGATTTAAATTTTACACAGAACCTGAAGGCAGTGTGACTGGCACACCTCACTGTTGCTGACCCCGATTCTGTAGGATTTGGATAGGTGGCTGCAAGGACCATTGCCATTGACGAACGTACATCAGGGATCATCGTACCTCGGCTATTACATGGTGCCTTAAAACAGAACTGAGCTAAGGTTTAGTAAGGTTTATTTTGTTCGTGTGAATAACTCTTCAATCCAGTTGATAAAGTGTGCCTGTCATGCTCAGATACCTGAAGTAAAGACAGGTCATATGTTCTTCAAGGGGGAATTTAGGGGAAAATTAAGCAAAACAAAGAGACAAAAACTTCAGTTTCTCTCTAAGGGACTGTGAGTGGACTTGTCTATGTTTTATCCTTGGAGCTGAATATCACTTGATTACAAATCAGATTGCTAAGGGTGTGGACTAGCAGTTTTCATCCAAACATGTTACATAAAGATCATGTGTTGTAGACCAATCTTATCTAGTTACAATTCTAGAAAGTTAACAGAATAAGCAGGTACTTATTGAAGTGCATCTTTTCAGTCTAAATGTCTGTTTGTGTGTCTGGGTGTCTCTGTGTACACACATACACACACACATACACACACACATGCACATGTGAGTACGCACGTGCAGGCACATACACACACGCATGCACACATATGGAATTGGAGTCTGCTACAGTCAGAAGGTGAGATCCTAAAGAGCACAGGCTCATCCCATTTTACTCTGCATGAAAAGCCAAGGTTCTTTTAACTCAAACTATCAAGAACAGCAACAAAAATAGGGCATATCCTTTCATTTGAGTAATTATAAAATTAAATCAGTGAAAGTCAATGAGGAGCTAAGTCAATAGAGCCAAAAATGGAAAGGAAAGCACAAAATGATACACAGATCACTACTGAGGCCTATATTAAGCTGAAGACTTCATCTTTCCAGTTGGGTTGGGTGAGGGTATAGTTGAGGAGAAGAGGCCGTGCCAATCTGGAAAGTTAAAAATACCAAATGGCTTATCAGGAAACACAGTCTATTGAAACTGTTATTGCCTGATTGTCTCAAACTTCTGAAAATCAACAGCATTTCTTAAGTGAAATTTAAATGTCTTACATATAATTTTTAATGGACTCAGAATTTGTATTGAGCAACCTACTCACACATAAGTCTTCACAGCATCCAAGCATCGCTTCATTACTGAAGATCCCAAGGCAATGAGTTTGCAAGCCCCTCCCCTCCATCATCTATCATAAGCTACAAAAGATCATGGACCTACTTCATTGTGAGTTAGAAAATGTTTACACATAAAATTCAAGTCATAAACTAGCTCTCTTCATCTTGACTCTCCCTCCTAAGGTCTTTCAGTTTCCTGTCTCTACCTGTCATCCCCAGATGACATCATGTCTGTATTGGACCAAATGTGTTTACTGGTTTCACTGTGTTTATTGGTTGACTCTTTTAAATGTATTTGTATCATTGTTTTATTTAATTTAATGTTGGAGATATTTGTATCATGAGAGGAATCAGCTAACAACGGACAGACATAGATTCATGAGAGGGAGGGGCTGAGTGGCCCTCCAGAATTCAACACTTCTTCCAGTTGTTCATGGTTTGTTCTAAATTAAGACAGAGTAGGAATTAATAAATATTGTTATGGTTGGAATTGACTCCAAAATATTCTGGACTCTTTTAGAAATATTTAGGAACATTAATCTTTTTACACCAATGTAGATAGCTCTAACCAATACATACAAAAGAATACCCATGGCTTATGATAATTTTAGTTATTTGTAGTACATTGTGCACACATCAATTTTGAATTTGAATTGTGAACTATATCAGAAAACAAAAACAGTAATTTATATGCAGGCAAAATTTATAACAACCACATTTGTTTAGTCATTTAACATTTTGTTTCTGTTTTTCCATTTATTGAAACTGGCATTTCTAAATAATATCAGCCACTAACAGTCTCATAGTAGACATATTGACATAACACACTTTTTAAGGACTTGTTGGTATTTCTTCGCATTATAATAATGCTAGTCTTGAAATACATGTATGTGAACCAAGCGCTACACTTCTAATGCAGAAAAGGGAAGGGAGGTGTATGAGCTAGCTATTGGTACACTTCGGAAGAGATTCTCATGTAATACACTTGAGTATCATAGGTATAGTTTCATATTGGCAAATACTTTGAGAATTATAGCCAAAAGATCTACGCTTCCAAAACCAGTGAACAATGGACAAGTGGGTGAAACTTCTCCTGGGAACACAGGGCCCAGTTTTCTATTTCCCCTTTGGATACCAAGTTACTAAGAACTTCAGGACTTGCGTCCAAATCTTGACTGTATGACTCTTACTGCCTTTTCTGAAATCTGCGTTCCTTTTTGTGACTTTTTTCCTTGTACTGTATAGCACGGTTCATGCACCTCTCTTTAGATGGTGTACTTTAAAAACAGAAGTAAAATACACAAATGGTTTTCTCGCTGCGTACCTAAAGTTAGTAGTGTGAGACATTAACTGCCTTTGATTTGTAGATGAGTGAGAATGAGCACATTCTTGCAGAATGCTGTAGACGTCAATCAGGAGTGAGCACAGCTTCCATGCTGTGACCCTGGGCCTTTTTACATAGACACACTCTCTACACGTGCTAAATGCATTTTCAGTTTTTGAAGGATTACTATCACATTATTATTATCATTATTATTATTTGAAATGTCTACGATAATACTGTGCTTGAAACATCTGTGTAAAAGAAAACACGTGTGTCACTGTGATGGTCCTCGTTGCATGGACATAGTAGAAAGTCAAAAGCTTGACGTGTTATGCTTGCACATGAGTTAAGGCAGTGGTTATAAACAACAGATTGACTTCGTCATAACCTCCCCTCCTCAAGTTCTTTTGAGTAAATCACAACCACCCAGAAACTAAAATCAGAACGTGTCTGATCTCTGTGGATCACAGCAGAGTTTGGGGGAGGAGGGTTGTCAATGCAGTGTTGTTCAACATTGGGCTGTGACTGGATCAGAGCAGCAACCTCCATGTACATGGTAGAACAAACTCATTAACAGAACCCTAGTATTTCTGTGAGTCTGGTGATTTTAAAAGACTGGGATTGAAGCATTAATTCAGTGCTTAATTCTAGTATTAGAAAAGCCCTTTGCTGTAATGCCTTGTATTAACCCTTTGAGCATTGTAAGATATACAATGGGGGATGAAAGCCTTTCAGATCATTTATTTAGACTTAAAAAAAGTAAAAGAGCCTCTATATCCAAATGTCTCATTACACTGTTTTTTAAGGGGGGGGTCAGAAAAGAAAGTGTCTCCATGCTGGACACTTGCATTTTATATACAACTCTTAATTTTCCTTCAAGAGGGCTGGGTATATTTATTCCCAAATATTCACTGCCATCTAAGTAAGTGTACTGTTTACAGAAGATAAAATCAACTTTTCTAGCACCACATGACTCTCTAGAAAAGGAGGACGCATGCATGGGCCTATGTTGGCCTATGTTGTAACTGATTTCTGCACACTGGAGGTACCTGTTTACCTTTAAAAGGTATGATAAAATTAAAGGGTTATGTTTTGTCTTTTTTCCCCAAAACAAAATCTCTCATTTATTTAGCTTTAGAAAGTACAACTGAAGCCTTAGGAAGGAGTGAGCTCCGTGAAACACAGCTGAACCCCGAGGTGCTTAGGCTCTTTGGAGTTGCATCTGTCATGAAATACTGTTTGGAAATCATGCAGGGCATAATTTTGTCTATGCTCCAAAACATTAAGACTTTGTCATAAGACAGAGAGAGGCAGGCTGGTGAGCAAGGCACTCCCTTGCTCTAAGCTCCTCTGCCAGGAGATGCTGTGAGTGCTGCTTCAGCTATCTCTGGGTGTCGTTCTGCTTACAACATTTGCTGATTTCGTTGAGGGAATTTCTGGACAGTTGATCTGGTCCTCCCCTATGTGACAGAACACGGAGCAGAGTTGTGCTCAGATATGTCCATGCTGCCCTCACTGAGCACAGACAGGAGAGTGACCTGCTCCGACGTCTGCCAACATCCATAGCATAGTGCAAGTGTCCGTACGTTGCTTTTTAGGCAGTTGAGGAAGTCAGACCATGCAAATTAATCATGTGCTAACATGCAATACTCAAAGGGTTTTACTTTAGCTCTCTTCTTTTGACTCTTCATGATGATTTACTGTAAATGCTTCTCAGTTTGCATGCCTTGCCCATTGCTGCTAGTGATTTTATGTGCCAGTAGACCTGAGTTTAGTTTACCAATTTTACTTAAATAGTAAAAGCCACTTACAAAGTGACTGCCTAGGGTTGATTCTCCTTTTGTTTAAAGGGATTAGTGATATGCCGTTTTGAAAGATGTCTGGTCTCTTTTATTTGGTTCTGATATTTGAATCTTTTCCCGATCTTTCCTTTGTTCTTTTTATTTTTTTCTTCTTTCTTTCCTTCTTTTTTGCTTTCTTTTTAAATAAAGTATGATGTTGGGATTGGAAGCCCTGAGTAATGAAATATTTGGTAAGAATTGTTTAATATAGCTCAATAATCATGGCAACAAACCTCTGCGAGAAGGTTGATTCTGGGGAGGAAAGCAAAAATGTAACTCTGGTTGACTTTTGATGACCAAGTAAATTTTCCTTGAATAAATTAACATTTCTGAAAAAATGATTGCCTTGTTTTAGCCTACATACACAATTTTATATGACCCAATGAAGAAGATATTAAATTGTATTCGTTTGAAAAGCATCTTTTGTACCAAAGCAAATTCTTTTCTCTGCTCATCTCCATCATTGATTTGGACCTATGGTGGCGACCAATGAGTTGGTTCCAGAAACTTAAGTGAGTGCCTTGAAAATGCTTGGGAACTGTGCCTGAGGTGGTGAACTCTTAATTAGGTTAATTGTAGCGCTTACCAATCAGTAACTACACTATCACTCAGGGCTTTCGTACCTTCTAGGTAAAACTCCTTTCATTGTGTTTTCTTTTTTTTTTTTTAATACTGTATTTTTTTTTTAAGTGCCATCATTTAAAATTCACTTAGTAAGTGGCAGAGTACATTGTTCAGTCCCACAAGCACACAAACAGAGTAACACTAGGAGATATTTGAGCATTTATTTTACAATCGACTGAATATATAATGTAAATGAGGTAAGCAACTTTTGTAGAGATTGTATGTGTGAGATAATGTAATGTTCTTTTCCAGTTTTTGGACTACAGTTGAATAAACTTTTTAATTATTTAAAAACATCTTTGCCGAATAACATGTGATGGTTTTTTTGTATAATGTATTTGATTTTGTAAATACGTATTTCCTGATGTGATTTTTGTGAGAAACGCTAAATCTTTTAGTATACAATGTCCTCTGAAGATTGGCAGGAGCTAAATACTAGTTTGTGGGCAATTTGTATTGTGTACTGTACAATAACTGGGGAACTTTTATAATTATAAAAATATATATTAACTTTTAGTGTGTTGTTTAAACAAATGACTGGAACATACTAAAGATATTAGTAGGATTTTTTCTGAATATTTCAGACTTGAACTCAGGCTAGCTTTCTTGTGTTTTTCAAAACAAAAAATGGTGTCTTGTCTTTTAAAAATCAATAAATTTGTTTCCTTGTTACAAACATTTGAAATGGCTTGGATTTTGGGGTTTTTTTGTTTCGTTTGTTTTTCCTCTCCTCAAATCGTTGTCAGGAAGCTTATATCACACCATCTCCTCTAGGAGGGTACGCTCTGTGTCATTCATTAGCTTAGAAACAAAATTAAGTTGTTTTCCTTCTTTGTGTCAAATGAAATTGCAATATTTACACATGAACAGCACAAAAAGAGAAAACAAAATTACAAGCCCAGCAGGGTACAAATCTTACCCTCAAAGAAAATTAGTGATTGAGTGCCACTTGATTTCAGGGGCTGTCAACATTTCGATTGTAAATCCAGATTTCTGGATGTTCATAATGTGTTTGTTTTATGTCATTTCACATTGATATTCGGCATACAAGTTCTTTGCTTAAATTGAAAGAGCTTATTAAAATTCATTTTAGTGCACTTAGGAAGATACCCTACCCATTTTTCCTTTAGATATGTACAGAAATTTTTGCTTGGATGTACATTTGTGAGAGTGATGAACAAAAATAAAGTAGTCAACTACCACAAAAAAGGTTAAAATTACTATTTTTTAAACTTTTCTGGCATTTAGGAATTTTTGTTTAGATTATAGTATCTACAGTCTTCTAGAATATGGAATAGCCAACTTTGAGGCTTTAAAAGGAAGTGAAATAAAAGGCAGAGAATATCTTTTTGGGAATCTCTAGCATGCTCCTTGATATCTCTCTCTCTCTCTCTCTTCTCTCTCTTTCTCTTTCTCTCTCTCTTTCCTTCTCTCTCTTTCTCCTTCTCTCTCTCTCCTCTGTCTCTCTCTCTGTCTCTGTCTCTCTGTCTCTCTCTGTCTCTGTCTCTCTCTCTCTCTCTCTCTCTCTCTCTCTCTCTCTCTGTATGTGTGTGTGGGTACACATGCACACACACATGCGCACATGCACACATGTCTATGAGTATTCACATATTCACCATGTACACACCACAGTGTACATATATAGAGGTGTGGAAGTCAAAGACTTGAGCTGTCAGTCCTCTCATTCCACTTTGAAGCAACATCTCTTGTTCACCATTGTGTATGCCAAGCTACATGGTCAACAAACTTAAGAGGAATTTTGTCATTAACAGCTTCCCCTTGTATGCACAGAAAGATCTTGTGTCATGAAGCTGCCAGATGGCCCCCTGAAAAACCACTGCTGTACCGCAATCTTGACAGTCATTTCTCCCAATTAGCAGGTTGGCCCTCTCAAGTTCAGCAGTAGCATTTGCTGTCTCAGCCTCTGAGAGATGTCTGTGCTATGGATCTCTGGCTGAGTTCCCTGCATTCTCCTATGGCCCCTTCATACATGGAGCATTGAAAAGTTACCCAGGCAACTGAAGTGTTCATCACCCATGATCCCCGTGTGGAATTATAAGTCTCCCCTGCAGTAGACCCCTTCTGGGATGGCCATTGACGTGATGGAAAGATAGCTTCACACTCCCTGTCCCTCTGAGAGACCCTAGTCCATATTTTCCTACTAGGCTCTTGTCACCAATCTGACAATCTTGTTTTCCTCAAATCCAGGACTGCTCAGTCACCAGTCACTAACTGGAAGTGCAGTCTTGCCTGCAAATCAAACACCATTCCATGTAAGGAAGAAAAGGAGATGAAACTTGAAGCCCTGACTCCTTGGGGGAATTCCCTACACCACTCTCTTCCCCAGACCACTGCTGAGTCAGGAGCTGTAAAGCAACTGTGAGCCAAATGCATGACTCCAGCTGAGCCTAGCCTAAATTGCTGACCCAAGGAATAATGAAGGCGGAAACAACTCATTCCCCGTCGAGTTCCTAAATTCATAGGGTAGACATTGGTCCTGACTCCCCGGTACCTGGATGAGGCTGTGCAGTATTTGCTAGGTATGTGCCAGTTGCTTCAACCGTGGCTGCTGTGCTTGATACGTTTTTTATGATTGGTTGTACAACAGCAATTCTGGAAAATGGGCTTCTCATTTCCAGGTACAGAGATCACTAGATTGGAACCCAGTCAACTTAACTGGAGCTGAGTAAGTAAGGTGTGCTAACAAAATCTGTCCTTGATCTTAATTTCCTTTTAATATCGTCAAAAGGCCTCTTGATAGCGACCCTCATTTACGCATGTTACATCTTCGGGAGGTAAAATTATCCCACAGATGCTTCTTAGGTTGTCTTTTCTCTATGCATTCAAAAAAAAGGCGCTGACTCTCCAAGAGTTTCTTTTAAAACTTCCAGATACTCCAACAACATTTGGGGAAAGAGTGTCTCCGCTGCTTTCTGCAGACTATTTTTAGAGTCAGCTCATCTGTTTTTGCAATTGTCTTGCCTCTACACTCAGATCGAACCTCACAAAACACACAGCTTTGTTAGCAGTTCTGTATTGTAACGCTCTGTATTCCTGGGCCATGGGACAGTGTCATAAACTTATCCAGTACTAGACAGAAAAAATAGAGGGGTTATTTGTATGTGGGGAGGGGATAGTTATTTATGTTTAGGGTTTTTTTTTTTTATTTATTGTCAGAAATTTTTAAATACCCATACCAGAAGATCTCACAGTAAATCTGCCTCTAAAAAATGTGGATCTCTGATATTTATTGAAAAAAATCACATGCTCTGGTCATACTGACCGTGTCAGTCCCTGAAATCAAGACAACTGGTTTTGGATTCGCAGTTGCCTCCACACAGTTGTTGAACGTCACTGCTTCATTTCCTTACCTGGCACCTGCCTCACCCTGCAGGCATGGAGGTTTGGGCTCATTCCTCATGTTCTGTGGGTGTCAGCATTTGTTGCTACATATGATATGTTCTCTCTCCAGCCAACAAGGACTGAAGAATGGTCCTCACTAT
This sequence comes from Mastomys coucha, assembly GCF_008632895.1. NCBI lineage: Eukaryota > Metazoa > Chordata > Mammalia > Rodentia > Muridae > Mastomys > Mastomys coucha. Next base: position 159,038,041 of record NW_022196904.1, on the reverse strand, counting down.
GGGAGAGCAGGAACGAGATCTCCCTGGTACCTATCACAGTTGTAGGCAATGGTGTGGGATGAGAAAGAGTTCTGGGTTATGTGCTTTAAGCTGTATTGCCCCCCAGGGTGCTGGCATCCACCAGCAGAATGAACAGGTCAGTTTAGTCTTTTCTGTTCATAAGCATCCATTGTTTGGGGGAATACCCATCCTTCCGCTGGGCGCCTAAGTAGTTTCAGTCTCGCGTTTGAAATCAATGCCTCCTGATACTCCCTTCCAGTTCTCACCAGGATTTCCTATCTAAAGGCAGGAATATAGGATTATTCTAAGGACTAGGTCTCTCATACTTAAAACAGCCTTGCAGAAGGACATACATTCTCCTGAGGGGAGCATCCTGAAGGGATTTGTCTTGGATGAGTCCATTGTTACTCCAGTCATTCACATTCTGTGTACCCCCGCTAGCTGCACTGTAGTGACTAACAGAGAGGTACAATCTAGAGTTCTTCACAAGTCTGGTAATCATGTCTGACAGTTCTTCATTTATACCTGTGATGGAAGAGAAAGAAGAACAGGTACCCGGTTAATGCTTTATTGTTCTTTCATTAAAGGAAAAAAGCAGGTATCAGTGTTATATAAGACAGAAGCTTTCTCATGAGTACAAAGGTCTCAAGGAGAAGGCTCCTGTCTCAGGGGTGGGTGATTTTTTTTTTAATTCAGTCTTTTTGTACAAGGTTTAAAAAAAATATAGGAAAGACCGTGTCCTTCTGTTGTTATGGAAGAGAATAGAGATGTCAACATGCTTGATTTCTTAAAAATGAGATTGCCGTTCAAAAGTCTCTTGTATCTACTCTAGTGAAACAGGATGTTGAATGTTGACCAGAAACAAAGTTGACAAAGTTAAGGGAAAAGATTCAGATTCAAGTCTATGGAATTGCGATATGGATTTCCAGGGAGACTTTAAGAAAAGGGCTCATCATGAGAATTACAAATCTAAGAGATCAAGGCAAAGGAATTTTTTGTGTCCCATCGTCTATGTATTCAGAAGTCAGTGTCCCAAAGAGAAAGGGCTACCAGCTGGTCTCAGCAACCCTCCTCCAACCAAAGGACTGACCGACCCTTGGATAACTGTTTGCCATATCATCCATCAGAAGAAGAGAGAGGACAGGAGTGCCTCTCATGCATCAAACACTGATTAAACCATGTTACAGAGAACGATGGATTTATTTTCAAGATTGGGCATAACATGTAAGATTTATCTACACTACGGAAGAAACTTAGTTATCATACAGGTGACCAGACGGTGAAGGTTATTTAGGTTGAAGAGCCCCCAGCACAGTAGCCCTGTGCTGGTAAAGCCAGGTTTGCATAGGTTATTGGCAGCCTTCAGAGTACAAAGCCTCCCAGGCTTGATGGGGACGTGAGATGCTGGATCTGTATTGTCTCCTCAAGGATGAAGATGTATTATGTTCTCCAGATAAAAGGAAAAAATTGTTAATGGAAAAATTTAAAAGATGATACTGTGTCCAAATAAAGGAAAAAATATTGGAAAAGAAAAATTCAAAATACAAGTTATGAAACAATCAATGCTTAATCTTATACGCAATGCCCAAGGCATTAAAGAAAACATTGACTAAGGAAAAAATATATTTAGATAAACCTCACAATATAATATGAAAAATCAAATTGGTAGGTTTTACTTCAAAAATAAAATTTTGGTGGTAGGAGATATGGCTCAGTAGTTAAGAGCACTGGTTATTCTTCCACCTGGGTTCAATGCCCAACACCCACATGGCAGTTCACAATCATTTATAACATCTATAAGGGGAGCCAGTGCCACCTCCTGGACTCTGAGGGCACCACGCACACATGAGGTACAAGACAAACATGCAAGCAAGATGTCCATATAAATAAACTTAAACAAATTCTTTCACTTGGAAGACATTGCTCAAAAGACTAGTACCAATTAGGAGTCAGTTTTCCTTCAGTTTTGGCATGTATTCTGAGATGACAGAATTCAAGAATGTTCCACAAACTGTTTTATTTGCCAAAAGGTTTTTCATCCTGCAACTTGTTAAAACATGAGATTTATCTATACGTTAGAACAGCTGTTCTCAACCCGTGGGTAGTGACCCCTTCAGCAAACCTCTATCTGTAAAAATATTTATATTACAATTCATAACAGTAGCAAAATTACAGATATGAAGTATCAAGGAAAATAATTTCATGGTTGGGGGTCCCCACAACATGAGGAACTGTGTTAGTGGGTCACAGCATTAGGCAGGTTGAGAACCTCTGTGGCTTTTCTTGACGGAAGTTGATCGGCAAGCACAGGGCTGAAGAGCCCTGGCCACTCTGCCTTTCCTGCAGAGGAACCCTGTTTGGTAGCAGCTTATTGCCGCATTTATTCTGGAAAAAAAAAAATCTTTTCTAACATATTTGTCCAGCAGAAGGCTAGAAGATAGAATAATGGCTTTGTCTAGAGCAGAAGGTGCGTAATCTATAAGACATGGCCCTGAGTGGAGGGGGAGGTTTTTAGTAAGGCTAGGGGAGAGGAAAGTGTAGGTTAGCCAGAACTAAAGATATAGAAAGAGGGCTTATGGAAATGCACTAGTTTGTAAGCTAATTTTAAAATATGCTATATAAAAAGGACATTTGAATATAAGTACCCTGCATGCGTGGGCAACTCTATGCCCAGAAGAGATGAGTTATTAAATGAAAATTCCAGTTACTGGGCACAGGATACCTCGCTACCAGTTATTGGTCAGGGAGGCACCACAAAGCACAGGCTATTGCCACTCCATTTTTTTTTTTTTAAACATGATTGAGTTGTCCTAATCTTGACATTTCTCGATCTGTGACATTTACTACACAGGCAGCCCAGGCAGCCCCTGCCTGGGCTCTTCTGCACTTCCTTGGGCTTTGGCATAGGAGATGGGTGACAGGACGCCGTGGAGACGGATAAGAATGTGAATCTTCTGCCGTTGCTGTATATCAGGCTCCCTTTCTGTGACCTAAGAGCCTCCTGTCTCCGCCCATGGCAGGCTCAGGAATAGCAGCAGATACTTCATAGTTTTTCACACAAGAAAATACAAGTACAAACATCCACCCATGCCATTCTTTGGCCAGTGACAAGCCACAAACATAGTGATTGTCCTGCATGGTGTATTGTTTGCAGCTACAGCAGACACTGCCTTTGGATAGTTGACTGAATGTTATTGTCACGAGGATGAAATGATCTATGAGCATGTGTCACAGGACATTAATACTTTTAGGTTAGAATTAAAGGGAATGGGTTTCATCATGATATTTGCATGGTATTGCATGCAAGCATAAGTCACTGTAGTTGATTTTCCTTCCTCCTTCCCTCTAGTGCCCTCCCCACAGCCCCTCTCCTTCTGCCTGCTTCTCACAGTACTTCGTAGTGATTTTCTGTATCTCTTTAAAACCTGTAGTAACTTTTCCCTTCTCCTCTCATTTTATTAATTTAAGACTTCTCTCTTTTGGGTTCATTAGGCTAGGGTATTGTCATCTTTCTTTCTTCTTTTCCTTCTTTCATTCTTTCTAAGAATCAACTCATATATTTATATATTTTTCTTACATTTTCCATTTCAATAATTTCTACGCTCATCTTTCTTATTCCTTGCTGCCTTTGGTTTCTGAACTAGGGTTGTGATTGCTTTTCTAGGTCCTTGAAGTGTATCATTAGGTTATTTATTAGAGATTTTTTCCCCACCTTTTTAAGTGTAAGCATTCACAGATATAAACTTTCTTCTGAGAGCCTTAGCTATATTTCAAGGGTTCTAGTAAGCTATGCTTTCTTTCTTCCATTTAAAACATAATTTGTTTCTATATAATCAAATATTTCATATGTTTTTGCTATGCATTGTGATCACATGCATCCATGATTGCATCTCTCTTAACTATTCCTATTACCCCAACCCTCCTCCCTCCCAACTTCATGTCTGTCTACTTGTTGTTGTTGTTGTTGCTGTTGTTGTCATTGTCATTGTTGTTGTTAAGAACTCCCATATGTACATGGATGTGAGCCATCCACTGGGACATAGACACCTATTAGTGGCTACATCCCCAATAGGGAGAGGCTCTTTCTCAGCAGTCAACAACTGCCAACAGCTCCTTCACCAATGGTGGTTGCCCCCACCCCCACATCCATGCTGGAATGTTAACTGGCTTAGTCTTGTGCTTGTCTTCTGCAGGTGACACCGCTGCTGTGAGTTGACATTTGCCCAGCAGCACCATGTCCAGAAGTTAGTATTTCACAGCTCTCCTCCCCATTTGCCAGTTCTTTTCTTTTCTTTTCTTTTTTATTTATTTATTTGTTTATTAGATATTTTCTTTATTTACATGTCATATGATTTCTCCTTTCCCAGTTTCCCCTCCAAAAACAAAAAACAAAAAAAGACCAAAAAAAGACAAAAAAACAAAAAACACCAAGAACAAACCCCTGTTGCCTCCCCCCTCCCCTGCTTGCCACCCCACCCTCTCCCACTTATTGGCCCTGGCATTCCCCTACACTGGGGCACAGAACCTTCACAGGGCCAAGGGCCTCTCCTCCCACTGATGATCGACTTTGCAATCCTCTACTATACACACGCTGCCAGAACAATCAGTCCCACCATGTATAGTCCTTGGTTGGTGGTTGAGTCCCTGAAAGCTCTGAGGGTACTAGATAGTATATTGTTGTTTGTCCTAAGGGGCTATAAACCCCTCAGCTCCATTGGTCCTTTCTCTAACTCCTTCACTGGGGACCCTGTACTCACTTCAATGGATGGCTGTGAGCCTCTACATCTGTATTAGTCAGGTACTGTCAGAGCCTCTCAGGAGATAGCTATATTTAGACTGGCTTGCCCTTCCTTCAGTCTCTGTTCTGTAGTTAGTCTTTGCAACTGCTTCCGTGGGTATTTTATACCCCCTTTGAAGAAGGAATGAAATGTGCACATTTTGGTCTTCCTTCTTCTTGAGTTCCTTGTGGTTTGTGGGTTGTTCTTCCTGTATTCCTAACTTCTGGGTTAATAACCACTTATCAGAGAGTGCATACCATGTGTGTTCTTTTGTGATTGGGTAACCTCACTCAGGATGATATTCTCCAGATCCATCCATTTCCCTAAGAATTTCACATGCTCCACCATGTTCATAGCAGCCTTATTTATAATAGACAGAAACTGGAAACAACGCAGATGTTCCTCAACAGAGGAATGGATACAGAAATTGTGGTGCATCTACACAGTGGAGTGCTACTCAGCTATTAAAAACAATTAATTCATTTGCTGAAGGAAGCCGGCCCGCAGTTTCCTTCTAAACGTGGGTGATTCACGAACGGGGAAGTCGAGATCCTGTGAACATAAGCGGGTTAGGAGACACAAGGAAGACACCAAGTAAATGCTTATCAAGGTGTGATCTTTACTTAGTGAATCGGGATATTTATACCTGAGGCAAAACAATCTTATGTCTTTTAGCATATAAGTGAGAACAGGGAACAAGCATATCAGTACATATCAGTCATGTAAATAAGCCCCTGCAAGCGAGGGCTCCAGGCAGGAAAGCGGATTAAAGTTTTAGTTCTTTTTGAATTCTGGGGTCCCAGTTCTGGCTTAATCTCTGGAGCTGACTCCAGACACCTGATGAGCCGAGCCGAGCTGCTGCCTCGGGAGTTCAGTTGAGGGATCCCAATGAGGTCAGCAGGAACAGTGCAATTTGCCAGTTCTTATATTCTTTTTGCCCCTTATTCTGAGATGTTCCCTGAGTCTTGGATGGAGAGGCTAAATGTAGGTGATTCATCAGCTGCCAAGCACTCAGAGTTACTTATAGTCAGTAGGTCATCACTTCTGAGTCTCTGCATTAACTACTACCCACTGTAAGAGGAAGCGTCTCTGACCAAAGGTGAAAGCAATACAAATCTGTGATTATCATCATAAATATGCATTAGCAAAGCAACAGTAGGGGCCCATCACCACCACCCAGGCATCTGTGATCACTTCTGTCCTGGGCTTTTGATAAGATTTGTGGTACAAGGCAGGAAATCTCTCTTGTGCTGCAGTATAGCAGAATCCCCCCCCCAACTAATTTGAATATTAATACAACAAAAAGCCTGTGATTGGACAGGGAAAAGGGAGGCAGAGCTAAGAGTTTCAGAGACAGAGACAGGGACAGGAAGAGGGGAAGGAGGAGGAGGGCAGACAAGATGGATGGAGATGAACCTTATCCACATGGCTTTAAATAGCCACAGGTAGCTATGAATATCATAAAAAGATAGAAGGATTGGGATAACTTGTCTAATCTAGGTGGGCAGCTTGTATCATTATCAATTGGCTCTGAATTTATTGTGTGGGTGTCTTGTGAATTGAAAATTTATTGATATACAAGACTGACTGATAATTACAAGCTTCAAGAGTTTTGCTTTACTGGATTACAGGGATTTGTGACCTCTAGCCACAGGGGGTGGATGGCTGAGAAGGTTCAAGCAGCTCTGAGGCAGGCAAACCACAGCTGGGAAGCCGGCAGCCTGGGAGGCGGAAAGATTGCTAGTGCAAAAAGTAGCAAGGGATGGTGCCTTTCTTTAATTGTTCACGCTACACTGTTGGCCTCAAAACCATACAGAAAGCAGTTGGTTGCACCCGTTATGCCATGAGTACAGCAGTAGGTTCTTTCTCCAGGCAGCTAATCTTGTAGCATGCAGGGATCAGGCATGAGTGAAATACGGAGTCTGAGCGTTCTCTCCTGGCACCTTGCATAGCACCTTCTCACTTTGTGTAGATAGTCAGCAGGGAGAGACCCCTGCTTAGTTGAGGCTTATCTCCGTATGCCCGTCATCCGACCTGAGTGGTCTCATCACCTGTAGGGTCTTACCATCTACCTATGGAAGGCGACTAAGAGCACTGGCGATAGCCTGTTTGTTACGTTTGGGTGCTGCTGTAGCATCCCGGACCAATAATTACTAGGAATGTATCCCATGTTTCCATGCTTCAGGCTGAGATCACCGTTTGATAACCCAGGCCTCTGGGAGCAGTAGAATCTATCTGACTATGCAGGTTTCTTCTGTTCAAACTCTTTAACAGTAATTTGTAATTAAACATTATATTTGAATTGTCTTACAAACCTGTGGCTTCTTCATATCCTGAGTTTTGTCTAACTCACTCCCGATTTTCTCCCCTTGCCTGATTCCTCTATCCCCATGTAAATCTTTAACCCTGAGAACTCTACACCTCCACCTTGGAGAGGAAATGGCTTGTTTGTCTTACACTGCCCATGGAAGCCAAGATAAGAACTTGAGGGCTAAATTATTTTATTTTAATACACCTTAAATTAAAATGGAATTGCACCACTTCCCCCTTCCCTTTCCTCTCTCTAACCTCTACTATGTTACCATGTTCTACTACATATATAATATATTATACATACATAGATACATATACTATACACACACACACATGGAGAGAGAGAGAGGGAGAGAAAGAGAGATGGAAGAAGAAAAGGAGCGTGTCCTTGTATAAGACTAAATATGTGTTCTGTGGATCTCAAGAGCAACCTTGGATGTCTCTTTGTATTTACTGCTTATGGAGAAATGAAGGGATATGCCAATGATTGTGCAAGCTTATGGAATGTTCCTGTTCACACTCTTCCTGCTTTTTCTTATTTTCTTATTTTCTTTTTTCCTTTTCTACTATGTCAGCCATTCCTGAATACCTGCAGAGAGAGAGAGAGAGAGAGAGAGAGAGAGAGAGAGAGGAGAGAGAGAGAGAGAGAGAGAGAGAGAGGAGTCCTGTGCAAGACTAGCTTTCAAGCTGACCTCCAAAATAACCACTATTTTATAAACCATATTATGCACAGTAATGTATAATATATGTATGCAGAAATAATTTTGAGGAGATTTTGTGAGTCCTTGAAACTGGAGGCTACAAGTTATGTATCAGTAGCCATGGAGGGTGTAGACTCTTGTCTTCCTCCATGGCTTGTGCTGTTGCCGAGGAGTCTAGACTTGACAACTCTCTGATGTCTTCAGAACCCTTCACTGAAGAGCTGTCCTTCTCCATGTAGCAAGGGCCTCTGCTGGGGCTACCTACCCACGTAGTTATGGACCCAGCAGGACATGCACCCTGAGATTCCCCAGATTGGACCTCCTAGAGTGGCTAATGTTTAGCTGGGATATGTGAATTGGGGTGTGGGACTTAACCACAGTACTGAGATCAACATAAGCAGAGGACCTGTCTTCTTTCTTTCACTGATCTTTCACTTGTGCCTTTGTGACACTTGTCGGTGTAACATTCATCCCAAGAACTTAAAGTTTCTATGCTCTACAGCAATGGATGACTAAATCTGACCCACCACACTGCTCTCAGGTTCCCTGCTGTGAAACTCCAGGCCTATTCCCAGTTGATAAATTCGAATCCCAGCCAGTGCTGGGACTCCTTACACCCCTCAACCTAGGCTCAGCCTCCTACCCCTTGAGTGCTGTGCTCAGTGCAGTCCACCACTCCTGCTTTCTATAGCTTTGCCTCTCCAGGCCTACCCTAACCCCAAGGCTGTAGGTCAAAGAGAAGCTCCTAAGCTTGTTCTTCTCTGATCTTAGCTGTATGTAAACAATAGATTCAGCCTCTGCCCTCTGAGTAACACAGCCTAGCAATTGGGATTTCTCTCTCTTGTTCACCCATCCTCCAGAAGAAATACTGTCTCACCAACACTCAAAATCAGCTTTGGGGCCTTATTAAGGGTCATGGGCTAACCTAAAATTAAAACTATGCATCTTTGACAAGCTTGCTTTTTAAAATTAACTTCTGTTTGATCTCCCCGAGGCAGCGGGCTTTGTGGCTGGGACTGTGTTCAACTTACACCTCTGCACTGTTCATATTTTTATTAAAAAAAAAAAAAAAAAAAAAGGTCTTTTTGTAGACTTTCTTTCTTTTGTCTATTACTGAAGCTCTTCTCTCTCAGTCAGTCAGCCTTGCCTGTCAACCAGACAGTGCAGAGGATCATCTGAGAAAGGAATTGCCTAGATTAGGTCATGTCTATGGGACATTGTCTTGATTGTTGATTGATGTGGGAAGACCCAGCCCACTATGGGCATCACCATCCCTAGGCAAGTGGACTTGGGCTAAATAAGGAAGCTAGCCAAGCCTGGGGCAGTGATCCATCATGGATTCTGCTTCAAGTCCCTGCTCAAGTTCCTACCCTCCAGGACCTGGAAGTATAAGTCAAGTAAATTCTTTCCTCTTAAGTTGCTTTTAGTCAAACTGTTTTATCACAGGAACAAAAAAAGAAAATTGAACAGCTTCCTTTCTATCTCTCTCTGGAACAGAGTGGTTTTTGTTTTTGTTTTTTGTTTTTGTTTTCTTATTCTGACTGCCTCCCCTGCAGACTCACTCAGGCTCACCCAGATCTCTTTTAATTTGCTGACTTAAAGGGAAATCTGGAAATGCTTATGTTTGTGTGTTGTTTGTTTATTAGTTTAAGTCAGGGTCTCCTATGTGTTCCCTGCTGGGCAGAAACTACCATGTAGAACAGGCTGGCTCTCAAATTCTACCTGCCTCTGCTTGTAGAATGCTGGGATTAAAGTCATGTGTCACCACGCCCCAGCCTTGGGATATTCATTCTGAAAGGAAGATTAACTCAGATTGAAGCCAAGGAAAATGTAGTGAAGTGTATACTGGACTTGGTCACCCACCACCTACAGAATCAGGAGAGTTTGTCTCTGAGAGGATCAAAGAGCATGACAATTCTTTCTGCTGGAACTAGGCTGATGATAGACCTGTAGAAAGGGTTTGGACAGCCTTGAAGGGTAGAGATAGGGGTGATCCGCTAGCTTGCTAGTAGTTGTTATAAAACTCTCCCATATTAACTTATTTAACCATTTAATGGCCGGATGGAAGTATTTTTTATGTGAATTTTTGTTTAGAGAAAAGCTACACATCAGTCAAGCGCTGCTTTAACTGTGTATAATGGGTGCTGCTGAGTGCCTGAGATGGAATGATGGCAAAAACTTCAAAATGTTGGCATTCTTGAAATAGTTATCCAAAGGTCATTCCAGCACCATATGCTTCTGTCAGGTTGTCGTTGCTAGTTTATCTGTGCCAAGGATGAAAAGCAGTCCTATGAGAAGCAAGTGTTCCTGAATGATCTTGTGGGGACACTAGCAGCCAATGGTGTATGTAGTTTTGGTAAGCAGGTCTGTTCTTCCCAGCCGAATTGTCTGTCTTTCATTTGTTTTAACCCACTTGGGGCTGTGTGGTTTTTAAAATATGGGGTTTTTTTAAAGAAAAAATTTTAATTTAATTTAAAATTTAAATTTTAATTTATTTAATTTACTTAAATTTATTTAAATAAAATCTAACATTTAATTTTAAAAATTTAAAAGTACTATGTGTGTGTGTGTGTGTGTGTGTGTGTGTGTGTAGAATGTATGCATTTGATGACTGGTACATATATGTTAGTGCAGGTGCATGCATGCCAAGGTGGAGGTCAGAGGACAACTTTCAGGTGTCAGTTCTTTCCTTCTACCATGGTTTCTGGAGATCAAACTTGGGTTTTCTGTCTATTACAGCAAGTGCTTAATGTGCTCAGTGTGGAAGAGTTAGTTTTCTCCTGGCTGTAGTCAGATCAAGATTCAGAACTCTCAGCTCCTCTTGTACCATGCCTGCCTAGAAACTGCCATGCTCCCACCTTGATGAAAATGGACTCAACCTCTGAACCTGTAAGCCAGCCCCAATTAAATGTTGTCCTTTATAATAAGAGTTTCCTTGGTCATAGTGTCTCTTCACAGCAATGGAAACACTAACTAACATACCATCTATCCTTTTTATCTCTCAAACCTAGTGTTAGGAGATTAAAAGGGAGGAAGAAGAGGAGCAATCAAGGGTGGATGAATGAAAGAACCCACAAAGTAGCCAAAAACCTGGCTTCACACCACCATCACCAGAAGAGAAGACTTGCTGTCTTGCTGTAGCTACACAGAACCCCCTCCCCCGCAGGCATGCACACACGCACACCTTTGCTTCATTAATCTAACTTGGCTCCCACCCTCACAATGAAGAGGAAAAGGATTACCCTCTTGTGGCCGCAATCTTGCAGGATTCTAGGCAAGACCTGGACCTACTGTCTTCCCTCTTCCCAAGCAAGGGCTGGGACCTGTTGGATCTCTGGCAGGCACATCTTCTGTTTCTGGGAGTCTGAACTTCTCTGACCTCTGAGTCAAATGCAACGGGTCATCACAAACAAGCTCTTGGAACAGGATTCATCTTTGTTTAGACTTTCAAGAATGACCCCATCTTCTCAAAGTCTTTTATAACCTCTTTCTTGCAATCACCCCCCATCCCCTATAACCTCTTTCTTGCAATCACCC
>NW_022196904.1:159001688-159026702 GCF_008632895.1 Mastomys coucha | reverse complement strand
CCCCATTTCTCTTGTCTGGTACCTCACCATTTCACAGGCTTTCCTCATACCACAGAAATTGGTAAACAACTCCCAGATAAAGAAGCAGGACTGATTTATAAAATCAGGTGGAAACTAGTAAGGATTCTTTTGAGCGTGGGTGGTGAGGCCACAGGCCAACGGCACAGCTGCATGAATAGACGCCAAGGACTGTGCCCAGGGCAGCTCCCTGATGAGTCTGGTGGCTACAGCCACTCCTACATATTTTCAGGAAAGAAAAGGTGGGCTGAAGGCTGTGCAGAGAACTTAGGCTAGTCCTTATTTTGGCAATCAACTTGAAAAGCCAGTGTAGGCAGAGTCCTTTTGCATGAATTTGGGACTAGCTATCACAGTGAAAAAGTCAATTCCCTCCTCCCCGCAAAACAAAACAGAACAAAAAAACAGAAAGAAAGAATGGAAATTGCATAATTCTGCATAATTATTTGCATGTCCCTTTATTCTCTCATAAGCACTAAATACAAAGACATATCCAAGGGTGCTCTTGGGATCCACAGAACACAGACCTTGACCTATATCCAAAGATATACTCCTCTTGTTCCTTTATGTCCCTGTATCTATAAAACTGCGGGCTAATTAAGTAGGAATGACAATTATTCTTAGCTTAATTCACCACAACTTAATTATCAGCGAATGATGGAGAACAGAAACAAGATAGACAGATTCCTTTCTAACTCATATCCAGGGTAAAAGCAAGAGCTGTGAAATTAAAAATAAACATTTCCCATCAGAATGCCTTGGCATTACGGTCTAGGGATACCATGAAACAATTCCACACAACTTTCACGTTCGGTCCATTTAAAACTATAAGATAATTTGCTTTTGTATGGCAGACCAATGGCACTTTTCGAGCTGTAGAAGGCTCCTTAGCTAGGTTTGTTCCAATGGATGGATGATGAAAAGAGCTGATTGCTAAACATATTTGTCAGTTCCTAGTCTTTGTTTTCCGGACCCCCAGTCCTGGAGAGATGCTATTCTCAAGCCGACTATTGAAAGACCCGTAGGGAGTTCCTGCTCAAGTCCTAGGAGACATGCACCCAAGAAACGTGAGAGGAGGCCATCTTGATGCAAATGTAGAGGCAGTTTATTATTCGGGGCCCCAGTTCACTTCCCAATCAAACTCATGCAGGAGTCCAGGGAATGCAACCACGAGGCCCAGGGGTTAGGAGTTTATATAGGAAAAAGGTCTGGGGAAACAAAGGAATTGGTGTGGCTATACATGATTGGCTATTTTAAATGTAGTTAGAGTTGAAAATTCCTAAAAGAGGAGTGCTAAGAGGATCAGGTGGCCCATTAGTCAATGTCCTTGCATTTTTACCCTATCTCTATGGTTTATGCCTTCCTGACCTGTCAGTTCCTGGCCACTTGCCTCTGCTTTGATTTAACTCTTTCAATCCCAGGCTTACGTGGGCAAGTTCGTGCTGGACTTTTATTTTTCTTTTCACTATCTTCTTGGCCTCTTAGACTATAAATGCTGGTTTTGTGTGTAGTGCTGAGGTCAGCACTAATCCATGTGATTAGTGATGGGATCAGCAACAGTACTCCTTTACCTCAGTGGCTCGAGGGGGACATTTACCCCCAAACACTTAGACTGCTACTCATTCCTCTCCCTCTCCACCTTGAGAACAGTGCTGTAGAAGCTGTAGCGACTTTGCTCTCTCCTCCAAAATAAATGCAGTTGCTGGCCAGAATTTAGTCCCGATGTTACCTTCCCCTCCCCCGACACACATAAAACCTGTTGAGTATATTTTTGTTGTATGTGGTTTCAAGGTTAACTCTACAATGGAAAATCAATAAGGGATCTTGTCCCTAGGAGAGACTAATTTTCTTTCTTTCAGCAATGGGAAGTTCTTTGTCATCAGTTCCCTGTAGTTCTTTCTAGGTTCTTGTCTAGGACTGGTGACCCATGAAAGCTTCCCCCTTCCATGATAACACATCCACTGATTTGTCTCTTAAAATCTAACAACTAGCCTGGTAACTAACTACTGGCAGGCACACCTGTAATCCCACTGTCTAAGGCTGAGGGTTCAAACCTTGAGTTTGAAGCCAGACTGGGTTATGGGGTGAGTTATATAAAATACCCTGGTCTTTGGGATGAGACATTGTATCAAAACAACAACAGCAACAACATCTAAGGACCAAGCTTAGAGGCACTGAGATACTTCTTAGAAAGCTAGTCCTCAATAGCTTGGATTAGTCCATGGCAAGTTTTCTTCCGTGCCCACATGCCGTGCCCACAGGCACACAGCTCTCAACATGTGCCCACCTCTCCTCCCCTGCTTCATTTATTGCCCAGTCCTTTCTAGGTCCTGACCTGTCAGGTATTTATTAGTTTATTCTGCTTGTTTCCTCCTCTACTCTGGAAGCTTTGGTGGGACCTAAAATAGATTCTTTTTACAAAAAGGCTTTAGGGAATGGAGAACAATGTAGGGCACACAGTAGGGCCTCATCTGGAGGCTGGTAAATTGATGAAAGAGTCTGTGCACAGTGGCATAGATCTCTCAGGAGGTTGAGGCAAGAAGAGCTGGAAGAGCTGGAAGTCACTCTAGAGGGGTCATTACTCTTCTCAGAAAACACATTGCCACGGACTGAGGTTTCTTACAGGGTCCCTTGTACCATGGGATGATGGGTTCTGGCCAGGTGTGCACGGGATTCAGCTGGTGACAAACAGACTCAACACAAGTAGTGTGGGATCTGAGTGCATTTCTCAAAAATGACATGAGGCTTTTACAATCATTGCAAAAGAGAAATGAAAAATCTGGCACCTCAGTAGTCGAGGTACATCTGAGGCCACCTAAAACACAGTGGATCTAAAACAGCAGCCATCTCTGGATTGGTGCAGCACCCCTCAGGGCTCCGAGCACGCTCGGGGCCACATGGGCCCGGCTGGAGTCCGGGGGGCGGGGGGGGGGTTGTGGGTGCGCCAGCCAGGAGGGTAGAGGCTCAAATCTCGAATCCTCAATGCTGAATCTCAAATGCTCAATCTCTTGAATCTTGACTGGTGCTGCAACCTCCCTGGGCCCAAGCGCTCTGAGCCGGGGGCAGGGGGTGGGGAGGAGGGGGGCAGGCTGTGGACTGCATGAATCTAAGTTCTAGTCCACCTAAGTTCTAGTTCTAGTCAGAGTGCAAGTGAGTCCGAATGCTGAGTGCATGCAGACTCCTGTCTCACATAACACACACACACACACACACACACACACACACACACACACACACACACACATACTCTCTCAGCTCAAGGTCCCACCCATCCTAGGTAAAATGCCCACTATGCTAATCTTTTGAGGAAGTAGAGGCTTGTCTCTTGCTAATTCCTAGGAGTGGTTCTGCTGTAGTACCTAGTACAGGACTGAGAATGAGGATTTTACTTTACCTTGCCCTGGGATAAGCCTTCCATTCTGTAAACTTCAAAGCCCTACCCACAATGCCAAAGGCAATTAGTCTGGGTAGGTAAATTCCAAACCAGGGTTTGGCTAAGATGTTGGAACATTGGTGAAGGTCAGAGAGCAAAAGTCCCATTTTGTCCAGCTGTAAATAAATCATATTTTGGTGGGCACCTAGCACACGAGTACGAGGACATATCTGGGCTACCTCTGAGTTAGGTAGGGGTGCCAGGTGACAATGTGGGGGCAGGAGACTGACTTTCCTTGAAGTTTTCACCTCAAACTGCTGACACGCAAAGTGTGCATGGCAGCACATGACACTTTATCTATGCACAGAACTCAGGAATTGCCAAACGTGGTCACAGGAAGGGAATACCATGGTCAAGCTATGAAGAGAAACAGAATTATATGTAGAAAGAAAATTAGTGGCAATGCATAGCTATGCCTCTTGTCTGATGATCACAATGTCACGAAGTCATGGTAAACTCTCTGGAGTACACGGGAGAAAATAATCCTATGATCTGTCATCTCTCTCAGCTATAATAAAAGGGTTTCTTTTTATATAGCATCCCTTCCTCCACAGTGCCTATGGAGTACAATCATTAAAAGTTAAACAAAACTGAATAAATCTACCTACTTACCACCCTGGCTACACCCAACAGAAACACCCAGCCATTCCTGTGGTGCTTTGTTCTCCTTGACTCTTTGGCAGCCAGACCAGGGGCTAATAGCTCGTCCAGAGTCTGGTTTCACCAGTGTTTGTAACTATTTCCTCCTCTACCTGCTCCCTATTCAAGCAGCCCCAGAAAGTTCAGTTGCTCTGACAAGACTTTGTTCCTGCTCCACTGTACTTTGAATTAGTGAGTTTTCTCAATGTGGTAATAATTTCTCCGGAGCTCTCTGGAGATTCTACCTGGTTGGCTGTTTCGTTCAGAACTTCTTTGTTGCACACCCAAGGCTGTGGAGAGTTGAGAGGGGTGGCTAGAATCCTCCAGGCATTGATTCAGGAGCCAGTGACAGACACACTGGTGACTATGTCAACTGTACTAATAGGCTGTTGGGGGGAAAAGCAGACTCCAGGTTAGTGAAGAGCATTTAGACCTAAAGTGTTCAGAAGGGCAGGCAGGACCTTGCAGGTGTGGACAAAACCTGGGTTCAGAGATTTCTGAGTGAGACAGTTCTGCCTGAAGATTAGCAAGGACAGTGAGAGGAAATGAGAGGGGAGAGGTTTGGCCTGATGCTAGGATGGGATAAAGACCCCTATTGCTGTGTGCTGCAATGTTCTTGCACAGTGGGTTCTAGTTTTCTTCCTATTGCTGTGAGAAAGAGCTAAGGCAACTGGGGGAGGGGGGGAATGGGGTCATTTGGCTTATGCATCCTAGGTCATAATCCATTCCTGGGAGATGGCTGATCAGGAAGCAGAGATCATGGATGAATGCTGCTTACTGGCTTGTCCCTCATGGCTGGTTCAGCCTGCTCCTTGATGCAAACCAAGACCACCTGCCCAGAGGTGGTGCTGCCCACACTGGACAGGACCCTCCCAACCCCTCCCATATCCATCATTAATCAAGAAAACAAACATCCCCCACAGACTTGTCTATAGGCCAGTCTGATGGAGACATTTTCTCAAGGGAAATTTCTTCTGCCCATGTATCTAGCTTGTGTCCTTGACAGAAAACTAATCAACAGAAGAAGGAAACAAACCTGCAAAATCAAATAAAAGATCAGGTTTAGTAAGTAATGCGGGTGTGGGATAGGATTTAGAATCCAAGATATATATTTTTGTTGTTTTCTGTTGTTGTTGTTGCTGCTGCTGCTGCTGCTGGTCGTGGTGGTGGTGGTGTGTGAGTGTGTGTGTGTGTGTGTGTGTGTGTGTGTGTGGTATATGGTCATGGACATATTTTTGTGTGCATCTATATGAGTATATGGGTGTAGGGGGTCAGAAGTCCATACGGGTGTCTTCTTCTACATCCCTCTACTGTACTGTTTTTTGAAATGGGATATCTCATTGACCATAGCACTTACCAGTTTGGCAAGACTCACTGCCCGGCAAAGCCCATGGATCTCTCTGTCCACTGCTCCTTTCCAAAGCTGGTATACAGGCATGGGTTGCAATACCAAGTTTTTTCTACATGGGTATTTGGAATACAAATTCAGGTCTTCCTATTTACATGATAGCACTTTACCAACTGAGCCATATCCCCAGCTGGATTTCCCTTTTTATGCAGACTGACCTTCTGATGGCTTCTACATTATTACTGCCCATGAGTGAGCCTTAGATTTCCTCTCTAGAAGTACAGAAAACAGCCTCTGGCTAGGTATAAAAACCAGATTAGGTAACCTATATTCATATCCATAACCCAGAGCCCCTAAAGAGTACCATTTCAAATGCCCGAGAGTTTGTGTGATTCAGGGCAGGTGCCATCCCATGTTTGTCACACATGATTGCTTCCATACCTGCTTCCAATGAGGCTGGGTCTAGACCCTCTAAAGTATCACTGACACAGAGTGACAGACACCTAGGTGAAGGCTGCCCCTGGGGCTCTCTCCAAGGTGCTCCATGCACATGATGTTGGCTTTTGGGGTTAAAAGCTTCCAGTCAGGTTCAGCAGCAGGAAACATCAAGGTTAGATGCAAGCCAGACATTTCTCTGTGCTATTGCAGCATGGGATGAATCTGTGACGAAATGGGAAGGAGAGGATATATTCTAATCAGTTATCAGACTATTGAATCAAAACGAACCCCAGGAATTCCATGCTGGGAGAACAGAAAGACTGGGGCAGCAGTCAGAGGAGCAGCCCGACCCCAGCAGAAGCTTCACACTGCTCACATAACCACGATGAACACGTACAGGATTCCTGGCTTCTACTTCACCTTTTCTTTGCAATTGTTAACACTGTTGTTGAAAGAATGGAGAGGAAACTAGAAACCTTTCCCTTCTTGCTTTGGACAATCTGCAAATGAATTCATTTTCCTTTATCAATTTGTCTAACTCAGGAGGCTGTGGGCTTATAAACCTACACCATCCCTGGTAACAACCTTAGATTACGAGACTACATGGAGCATTTCAACACAAAAGGATTTGGAATGCTTGTACTATAAAGATGATAAATGTTTGACGAGACAGAGAAATTGAACACAGATAGATTATGCTTTAAAGTAGACACATGTACGCATATAACAAAACATCACATCACCTACAAACATGTATAATTTTTTACATGTTTTCCAAAACCTTGCCAACATCTACTGTCTCCTGAGTTTTTGATATTAGCCATTCTGACTGGTGTGAGGTGGAATCTCAGGGTTGCTTTGATTTGCATTTTTCTGATGACTAAGGATGTTGAACATTTCTTTAGGTGCTTCTCAGCCATTTGGTATTCCTCAGTTGAGAATTCTTTGTTTAGCTCTGTACCCCATTTTTAACAGGGTTATTTGATTGTCTGGAGTCTAACTTCTTGAGTTCTTTGTATATATTGGATATTAGCCCTCTATAGGATATAGATTGGTAAAGATCTTTTCCCAATTTGTTGGTTGCCATTTTGTCCTATTGATAGTGTCCTTTGCCTTCCAGAAGCTTTGCAATTTTATGAGGTCCCATTTGTCAATTCTTGATCTTAGAGCATGAGCTATTGGTGTTCTGTTCAGGAAAATTTCTCCTATGCCCATGTACTTGAGGCTTGTTCCCACTTTCTCTTCTATTTGTTTCAGTGTGTTTGGTTTTATGTGGAGGTTTTTAATCCATTTGGATCTGAGGTTTGTACAAAGACATAAGAATGGATCGATTTGCATTCTTCTACATGCTAACCACCAGTTGAACCAGCACCATTCTGGAAATCAGGCTAGTGGTTCCTCAGAAAATTGTACATAGTATTACCTAAGGACCCAGCTTATACCACTCCTGGGCATATATCTAACAGATGCTCCAACATATAATAACGGCACATGCTCCACTATGTTCATTGCAGCCTTATTTATAATAGCCAAAAACTGGAAACAACCCAGATGTCCCTCAACAGAGGAATGGATACAGAAAATGTGGTACATCTATACAATGGAGTACTACTCAGCTATTTAAAATAATGAATTCATGAAATTCTTAGGCAAATGGATGGAACTAGAAAATATCATCTTGAGTGAGGTAACCCAATCACAAAAGATTGTACATGGTATGCACTCACTGATAAGTGGATATTAGTCCAAAAGCTTGGAATACCCAAGATATAATTCACTGACCACATGAAGCTAAAGAAGAAGGAATACCAAAGTGTAGGTGTTTCAGTCCTTCTTAGAAATGGTAACAAAATACTACTAAGAGCAAATACAGAGACAAAATGTGGAGCAGAGACTGAAGGAAAGGCCATCCAGAGACTGCCCCACCTGAGGATCCATCCCATGTACAGTCACCAAATGCAGACACTAGTGTGGATGCCAAGAAGTACATGCTGACAGGAGCCTGTTATAAGCTGTCTCCTGAGAGATTCTGCCAGAGCCTGACATATACAGAGGTGGATGCTCACAACCAACCATTGAACTGATTACAGAGTCCTCAATGGAGGAGTTAGAGAAAGGACTGAAGGAGCTGAAGGGGTTTGGAACCTGTCTTAGTCAGGATTTCTATTCCTGCACAAATATCATGACCATGAAGCAAGTTGGGGAGGAAAGGGCTTATTTGGCTTACTTCCACATGGCTGTTGATCACAAAGGAAGTCAGGACTGGAACTCAAGCAGGTCAGGAAGCAGGAGCTGATGCAGAGGCTATGGAGAGATGTTTCTTACTGGCTTGCTTTCCCTGGCTTGCTCAGCCTGCTCTCTTATAGAACCCAAGACTTCCAGCCCAGGGATGGCACCACCCACAAGGGGCCCTACCCCCTTGATCACTAATTGAGAAAATGCCCCACAGCTGGATCTCCTGGAGGCACTTCCCCAACTGAAGCTCCCTTCTCTGTGACAAGCTCCAGCTCCAGCCTGTGACAAGTTGACACACAAAACCAGCCAGTACAGAACCCTATAAGAAGAACAACAATATCAATCAACCAGAGCTCCCAGGGTCTAAACCACCAACCAAGGAGTACACATGGAGGGACCCATGGCTCCAGCCGTGTATATATAGCAGAGGATGGCCTTGTCGGGCATCAATAGGAGAAGAGGCCCTTGGTCCTGTTACTGTTCATTGCCCCAGTGTAGGGGAATGCAAGGGTGGGGAGGCAGAAGTAGGTGGGTGGGTGGGGGTGTACCCTCATAGAAGCAGGAGGAGGGGGATGGGGGAGCTCTTGGAAGGGGAAAATTGGGAAAGGGGATAACACTTGAAATGAAAATAAAATAAAGAAAACAAAAAGCATCTAAAGAATAAATAATAAAATAAAATAAGGTAAAACCAAACTAAAAAAAAAAGTCTATAAAAATGAAACTATTTTAAAGATGTCTGCTCTGTCCTAATGAAAAATAAAATTAAAAAAAAAAATCACAAACATGAAAAAAGAAAGAAATATCCCTATAAAGATATAGATTGTACTGGCTGGTTTTGTGTGTCAACTTGACACAAGTTAGAATTATCACAGAGAAAGGCATGGAGGCATTTCCTCCCTTATGCCTCCATGAGATCCAGCTGTAAGGCATTTTCTCCATTATCAAGAGGGGAGGGCCTAGCCCATTGTGGGTGGTGCCATCCCTGGGCTGGAAGTCTTGAGTTCTATAAAAAGGCAAGCTAAGCAAGCCAGGAGAAGCAAGCCAGTAAGGAACACCCCTCCATGGCCTCTGCATCAGCTCCTGCTTCCTGACCTGCTTGAGTTCCAGTCCTGACTTCCTTTGGTGATGAACAGCAATGTGGAAGTGTAAGCTGAATAAACCCTTTCCTCCCCAACTTCCTTCTTAGTCATGATGTTTGAGCAGGAATGGAAACCCTGACTAGGACATAGATCAAATAAGAATTACAATGGATCATCTTAAGGCAAGCTTAAGGTCTTACAATATGGCTCTCTCCTTTCCTAGACATAAACTCGTAATTTTCTGAGAACCTGACAAATAAAACTATAAATTTCCTTCACAAGTAAAATGAGTTTTGTCTCTCTTATGGAACTCTTGTGGCCTGTGATTTCAAGTTATCAGGTATAATCCTACTCCATCTACCCAGTGCTTCTCAAAAACCATGGTGTTATTTTTTTTTTTCATTTAAAGAAGGAGGAAGAAGAGGAGAAAGAGGAGGAGGAAGAAGAGGAGGAGGAGGGGGAGGAGGAAGAGTGAAAGAGGAAAAGAAAAGGAAAAGTTCCTCAGAATCATTTGATCAAAGTCACTTGAGAAGCCAACAAAATGGTACATATGCCTGTTGCTAAGGCATTTAAGTATGACTTTCTCTTGAAAAGCCCTCAGCCTCAATTAAATGTGTTCTAACTACTTTCCCTAATCTCCTCTTATTAATTCCTGTACTGTAATCTATGCTAAAACTTTTTCTTAATAAACTCCAACTTACTGCCCAGCCATTCATTCTGCAACTCTTTCCCACTGTGAAGTCAAAATCCCAGTTTCACCTGAGCCTGAGGCTGCAGAGAGAGAAGTCCCCAGGCTGCTGTGCACAGCATGGGGCAGAATCTCCAGCTCCCGTTCCTACTGCTTCTTTAGAGATAATGGAATAGGCGTGTGCTTTTTGTTGTTGTTTGGTATGTGTGTGTGTGTGTGTGTGTGTGTGCTTTTGACATGGCCTTTTAGAATTCACTATGGACCTGGGCATTACTATAAACTTCTGATGTTTCTACTTTCACCTTACAATTCCTAGAATTTGAGCATGCACCAGCACAGTGCTATGCCCAGTTTATACCATGCTGGGGCTCAAACCCAGGACTTCTTGAATGCCAGGCAAGCACTTTATCCCTAGCACTATTCTTTACAATCTTTTACTCACCACCATATCATGGATATTGTTCTTGTTAGTCAAGGCCACACCATGTTGTAAAGCTCCTCTATTTGGGTGAACTTTGAAAGTTCCTGTAACTACAGTATTTAGTTTCCAGAATGAACGAAAGTTGCTTCTCTAGATTCCTGATGGCCCTGGTTCACGAAACCCCAGAGATGGCCAGCTATGAAGGATATCTATGGATTGCCTGACAGTCTTAAACTGATACTGTTTAGCCCAGCAATGGTCAACTGCTAGCCAAAATAGAGAAGTCTTTGACTCTGCCCCTTTCTGCCCTATAACTACCCCGGCTTTTAAGAAGGTGGTGGGTGGGCTGGAGAGATGGCTCAGTGGTTAAGAGCACTGGCTGCTCTTCCAGAGGTCTTGAGTTCAAATCCTACCAACCACAATGGTGGCTCACAACCATCCGTTATGAGATCTGACACCCTCTTCTGGTGTGTCTGAAGACAGCTATAGTGTACTTACATGTAATAATAAATAAACCTTAAAAAAAAAAAAAAAGGAGGTGGTGGGCTCTGATTCTTACAGAACCCCACCCCTTACAGGTTTTCTTCCCAGATGAAGGAGGCCTGCACTCTTGGCAAGCCAGTCTTTCCCTTATTTGTGTTTTAGTTCTGTGAAAGCACATTTCTTCTTCCGAGGTGTGTGTGTGTGTGTGTGTGTGTGTGTGTGTGTGTGTGTGTGTTTGCACACATGCATATGTTCGTGCATGCATTCATGCATGTTGGGTAGCAATTTCCTTGGCATTGACACATTCCCTCATAAAGAGAAGATGGCTGGTGAGACTCAGAAAGAGAACAATCTTACCTGTCCTGGAGAATCAAGGCAAGCTTCACTTAGCCCCTCTCCAGGGTCATCCAAGCAACTGACAATTGCTGAGAAGTGCCTTGTGGGTCAGCAGAGCTCATCTGTCAAACTGCCTACAAGTCCTACAGAGCTCTAGGATGAAACGTTCAAGAATTGACACCCAGATTAGGGTGGACTTCGTGGTGACACGGCTGCCTCTGGGTTGCCCTTGCGCCTGTAAGTAATCCCTGACTCACACTCCTCTAAGGAACCACACTGAAGCATCATTACTTCATGATGGTGGACAGCAGGAGACTCATTACTTTGGTTTGTTGGTGGTTTACTTTCCGGCGTGAATAGACATTGCATTTTGTTTTGTTTTGTTTCTCAAGGCACTGTTTCTCTGTGTATTAGCTCTGGGTATCCTGAAACTTTGTAGACCAGGCTGGCTTCGAACTCACAGAGATCTGCCTGCCTCTGCCTCCTGAGCTGGCATTAAAAGCCACCACACCAGGCTTATTTATGTTTGTCCCATCAAGAAAAATCTTACCCTATGGTGTATCTGTGTATATGCAGACACATGTACAGAGATGTGCATGCCTTTGAGCAATGTGCAGAGGCCAGAGGAGAATGCTAAGTGTCCTGCTCTATCAGACTCCACCATATTCATTCAATAATGGGTCTCTCACAGAACCTGGGGCTAGGCTAGTGGCCAGCAAGCCACATGGATTTTTTTTGTTTGTTTGTTTCTGCTCCCTATAATGCTGGGGTCATAGGCATGTGTGTGCCTAACTTTTTTTATATGAGTGCTGAATTCTGAACTTGGGTTCTTATGCTTACAAAGCAAGCTCTCATTCACTGAGTTATATCTTCAGTTCATTTCTCTCCTTTTTCACAGTTACATTATACTCCATGGTACAGATATATCAAATGGAATCAACTCTCTTACATTGCTTGCAGTCTCTTTTTAGGCCTACATACCATTTCAGGTCCTAAGACCTTTGCAAATCTGTTTTTTCCACTAGTCAGATCGAGGTTGAGAACCACTGCTCTAAGGGTACGGTGACCTCTGAAGTGGATTGAAGGAAAGTGATGAGAATATTTTGCTGTCACCAAATATGGACCTGAAACTCTAGCCTCATTCCTGAGGTCCATCTGTAGTCCTTCTTTCCAAGGGATTGATGGGTAAACGATGTGAGTGTTGGAAATCTGGCTGCTGCTAGAATGCAGTGCTCCCTTGAGCACTGGGCCACCTCTCCATCCTCACACATCTGATTTTATGTGGTCTTATATTTCTCTCTAGTGTGTGAAGAGATGACATAGCTCTTGTGGGAATTCACCTTCAGGATGCTTCTTTATTTCTCAATTATAGTAATGAAGACTAAAAGTAACCCTTTACACTGTAATTGACCTACTAATAGGTCATTACATGCTATTTGGCATTGACTAATTGTCATTTTAATTGTTCAGAAAACAAGTTCAATGTTATTTGAGAAAACTAACTTGTTTTTACTGGAGAGGAGGGGATCTTTGATGGTGTTATGGGT
This sequence comes from Mastomys coucha, assembly GCF_008632895.1. Lineage (NCBI taxonomy): Eukaryota > Metazoa > Chordata > Mammalia > Rodentia > Muridae > Mastomys > Mastomys coucha. The sequence goes on along the minus strand of NW_022196904.1, from coordinate 159,014,040 downwards.
GGAGAAACCTCCCCTAGCCCCCATTCCTGTTAAGCCTACATAAGGCAAAGCACTTTTCTATTTTTTTTGTTTGTTTTTTGAGTGCTTTTCTATTTTTAAAGAGCAGAGGTTGCCACTGCTCTGGAGAGAAGCCCTCTTAGCAGATACCTCAGGAAGATAATTGGCAGGTGTCCCTGAAGGTTGATGCTAAGCATGGAACATCACCCACTCTAAAAGACCTCAAGAGGCCCAGACTCAGCACACCTGCTGGGATCCTAGCACACAAGTGACCACTTAGACCATTTCTACTGAGGGCCAGAGGTTTGTTTTTTTCTTAATTCAGAAGGAACGAAAATATCATTAATAAAAATTATTTGCGTAGTTCTTAATATTACTAGGTACTTTTAAAACTTGCTAACCATTACCACACTTTACTTAAAGCAAAGCATACTTGTGGTTGTTTGGGGAATAGAAACCGATACTAAATTAACCCTAATAACTAAAATGAAGGCAATAGTCTTGGCCATTTTCTTTATTATTATTGTCTACTTGTTTGCAGCTCCCCATAATGCAGCGATACTTAAGGCCTGCAGAGGTGGCAAGGAATTTTGAAACAGGAAGAAAATAAGGGTCTACGCGTCAGTAGCCTCTTTGTATTGTAATCACTGAAATGCACATTTGACCTTCCCAAACCATGGCTCTAGCCTATCCCGGGAGTCAATCTTCTTCTTAGCAGTGATGGACTGAACAGAGGTAACCAACATAAGCAGACAGTGCTGCTTCCAGAAACCGTGGCTTATGGATGAACGCCTCAGTGACAAACGTAGGCCTCCTCCCTGGGAGACACCCCCAAAACAAGACAGTCTATTGCCATAGCTCTCATTTGCCCATCATAACAAGAGGCTGAGACCCTACTGCTGAAAACACAATACGGGCAGGATGAAGAAGCAGCTTGAACTGACCAGGAAACTGTCTTGATTGTCGGCTTCTGTGGTACTAGAAAGGGCGATGCAGGCTGCTGTTGGGGGGCAACATCAGTGGTCTGACCTAGCTCTGGATCCTGTCGGGGTGCCAAGCCAGATGTGCCCATGGTACGTTAGTAGCAAAAGCGTATCGGCAGAAACAAGCACTCTGTTGGTTGGATTTGAGGCCTGCACCTCGTGTCTAGTAGGGAAAACATGGCTAAAACTGTAGCTATGGAGTCGCAGGCCTTAAGAAAGAACCCAGAAGATGCTCCAACATGCAATAAGGACACATGCTCCACTATGTTCATAGCAGCCTAATTTATAATAGCCAGAAATGGGAAACAACCCAGATGTCCCTCAACAGAGGAATGGATACAGAAAATGTGGTACATCTACACAATGGAGTACTACTCAGCTATTAAAAAGAATGAATTTATGAAATTCTTAGGCAAATGGATGGAACTAGAAAATATCTTACTGAGTGAGGTAACCCAATCACAAAAGAACATACATGGTATGTTCTTTTGATAAGTGGATCTTAGCCCAGAAGCTCGGAATACCCAAAATACAATCCATAAACCACAAGAAACTCAAGAAGAAGGGAGATTAAAGTGTGGGTGCTTCAATCCTTCTTAGAAGGGGGAACAAAATACCCATGGAAGGAGTTGCAGAGACAAACTGTGGAGCAGAGACTGAAGGAAGGACAATCCAGAGACTGCTCCATGTGGGAATCCTTCCCATATTCAATCACCAAACCCAGACACTATTGTGGATGCCAGCAAGTGCTGGCTGACAGGAGTCTGATATAGCTGTCTCCTGAGAGGCTCTGACAGTGGCCAACTAATACAGAAGTAGAGGCTCACAGCCATCCATTGGACTGAGCACAGGGTCCCCAGTGAAGGAGCTAGAGGAAGGACCCAAGGAGCTGAAGGGTTTGCAGCCCCTTAGGACGAACAACAATATGAACTAACTAGTACCCTCAGAGCTCCCAGGGACTAAACCACCAACCAAAGAGCACACATGGTGGGACTCATGGCTCCAGCTGCATATGTAGCAGAGGATGGCCTAGGTGATCATCAATGGGAGGAGAGGCCCTTCCTTGGTCCTGTGAAGGTTCTATGCCCCAGTGTAGGGGAATGCCAGAGCCAGGAAGCAGGAGACGGTGGGTCGGTGCGCAGGGGGAGGGTGTTTTTTTTCAGAGGGGAAACAGGGAAAAGAGATATCATTTGAAATGTAAATAAAGAAAATATCTGATTTTAAAAAAAGGCAAAAGAAAAAAAAGTATTTCTCTTTGTCTAATAAGATTCAGCAGTGAAAGACAAGCATTGGTCTTAGCAGCTCTCTGGAGCTAGAGCCTCTACCTCCACCCCACCCCAGCCCATCCTCAAGGCTGTGGGGCCCCTGTAGCAAATTCTGGAGCTGTAGCATGGTGCAGCTTGATTATTACAGATGCAGGAGGAAGGAGGAAGCCACACAACCCCCAGTCTGTCAGATCTCCAGGGAATACACGGAGGAAGAGCTGTAGAAGTGGGTGATGCTCAAAGAGCTCTACTTTTATCAAGCAAAGTAAAATAGGGAATTTTTTTTTTTTTTTTAAAGAGAGTGTGTTCAGAGTCCGTTCTGGAAGAAGTGGCTCCTTTTGAGGGGTGAGGATTCCAGCACATAAAGGAGCAAACACTCAGACCCCAGCACTTATAAGCCATGCACGCGCAGTTCACCAGCATTCTGGATCAACTGCTGCAAGAGTTAATGTAGGCTGATGTCACATGTGGTCCCCTCCTCTTTCAGAAGGATTTGCTTTGTGTGCACACTCCCATCAGACAGGCAGCAGCAGCAGGAGCAGCAGCAGCAGCAGCATCCAAGATGATGACAGAGTAGTTAGAAATGAAAGGTCCTGGGGCTGGAGAGCTGGAGCAGTGGTTAAGAGAGCACTTGCTGCTCTGTTCAAGGACCTGAGCTTGTTTCCCAGCACTCATCAGACAGACCCTTCACAACTGCCTGTAACCACAACTCCAGGGGATCAGATGCTGCATTGTGGCTACTGTGAGCACCTAAGTGTATGAGCACAGACACACACACACACACACACACACACACACACACACACATCCCTTTCCCCCCAGAAAGAAAAAGGAAAAGACCTTTATTAGGGGCAGACCCAGTAACTTCCATTTTAACAATCTCTCCAGACAATGATTCGTGAGTATGCTAAGGACTAGTGTTGATACTGGCTCAAAGGTAAATCACATTGATACTTACAAAGGGGATGATGCAGAACATGAATAAATATTAACTACTTTCTACATAGGTAGATAGGTAGAGTATCTGTACAGGAGATTAAGATTGACCATTACAGCAACATTCCCTTTCACAGGAATAATACATTGACAGGGTATAGATTAGTGCCGATGCGCTCTCCTGGTTTAGTACCTGTAATAGTTAATCTTACAACTCGATGGGATTTCAGAGGCTGGGAAATCAACCATGTCTTGAGGGGGCTTCTAGATCAGGCTAACTGCAGTGGAATTAACACACCCTCACTGTGGACAGCATTGTTCTGTTGGGTGAGGATGCTGGGCAGAATGAAAAGGAGAAGCAAAGTGAGCACCAGAGATCATCACTCTGCTTTCTGACTGTGGATGCAATGTGACCAGAGGCCTCAGGCTCAGGCAGCCATGGCAAACTGCAGCATCCAACTGGGAGCCAAAAGAAACCTCTGTCTCTTAAGTTGCCATTGTCAGATACTTTGTTGCAGTGATGGGAAAAGTAACTAATACAGAAGCTGTATTTTTTTCTCTTTGATCTCTAATAAATCAAGTAATCAAAGGTCCTCTAGATTACAATCAGTTGCTAATCCAATGAGTTACCCCGCTTACTATGACTCTCTTACATTTCCTGTTCAAAGGAGGAAAAAAGGACCCTTGTGAAAACTTATGCATAGATTGCCCATAAACTCACCACCTCTCTCGAGAACTCAAGCTGAAACTTGGTTCCCAGTCCTCTCAGGTCCACCCTTTCAACATTGTTGGCTCCCCAAAAGTAGAAAAGGAGATATACCCACTCTAATTTGTGTTTCTCATACACTCACCGGAGCATAGTTAAACCCCCAATGACCAGCCCCTCAAAGAAAACTCAGTCTTCCCCCACTTCCTGCCAGAAGCCATCAACTGTGATGATCTACGCTTTTGAATTTTTGTCACAATTTTTAAGGCTCCCTTCATTGGTTTTTTGTCTGGATTGTTTTGTTGTTGTTGTTTGTTTTATTTTGTTTTGTTTTTTGAAGGTGAGGGTGGGGTGTCACAGAAGCCTTCATTGCCGCTCATCTTCAATTATGAGTCTGCAGTCATTAATACCACTGTGAAAGAAGCTTCCTTGCCCTTAGGAGCCAGAGGCAGCATGCACTACAGACATTCAGACACCTCAGGCAGCAGCATGGGTAGTAATTGTATGTATTCACCGTCTTCAACTTAAGACTGACTTTAGACTATGAATGCCTAGAACCGTGGGGCAATGTAACTCTTTCAAATCAAATAAAATTAGTAAGTTAATCAGCTTTTGGTGTTTCATTATAGCAAACAAAAACCTGATTATTATATCCCCAAACCTGTGGGTAGGATGATATTTAGAAAAACTATCTTTGCAAATGGAATCTTGTCAAGGGTTGGAGGATGAGGTCTTTCTTTACTGCTTGGGTGGGCTCTAAACCCATTGACAGACTAAGATCTGGAGGGATGAGAGAGAGCCCTGCTGGAAAAGAATGACACGGGGAGAGAGATCGAATTCATGCAGCCAGGAAGCCCAGTAAACAATGGAACCCTGGAGAGGAGTGAAGATCCTCCCTGAGCATCCTGAGAAAGCCAGAAAGACCCTGCTGGGAGATGTCAGTCTGTGAGCAGGAGTGTTTTGTTTTAAAGTCACCAAAAGCTCTTGGAAGCCAATGCATACATTTAAAGAAACAATAGATGGAATACAACAAGCCAAATGTCTTATAAACAAATAATAATAATACCTTAAAGATTTGAAAAGAGCTTGCTTTGAGAGACTTCAAGAGAAGAGACATTCGTTCAGGATTAATCAGTGCTGATTTAGTGCTAAGTCTCCCTGGAAGGATTGGAAGGACAGGAGCATTTTGGGGGAGCCAGCATAGGAACTGTGTCCCATGTACTGTTCTGGGTCTTGTGAGGTGGAGGTAATCACACACTGGGGTTGCCAGTGAGGGCCGGGTACTGTCTTAGTGAGGAGCTCAGAGCTTCATGAGCAGATCTGACTATGTTGAGACAGGTTTGGTGACTTGATCTGGGAGGCTGGGAGGCCTGGGGCGGAGAGGGCAAGGACACCACTTATAGTGATTGTAGAAGCCAAAGGTTAATGAAGGAGGACCCATCTTTTGAGGATGAGGCTCAAACTCTGAACTTATTTTTGAGAGATTCTTTAGTTCTCGCAGAGTGCAGATGCTACAAAATATAGATGAAGCCTGTCTTAGGGTTTTGTTGCTGTGAACAGACACCATGACCACGGCAACTCTTATAAAGGAAAACATTTCATTTGGGCTGGCTCAGAGTTTCAGAGGGTTTATTCCATTATTATCATGGTGGGAAACATGGCAGAGTGCAGGCAGGCATAGTGCTGGAGGAGCTGTGAGTTTTACACCTGTATCCTCAGGCAGCAAGAAATTGCCACTGCAAATAAATAGTTTGTGCATAGAAGACCTCAAAGTCCACTCCCACAGCGGCACACTTTCTCCAGCAAGGCCATACCGTCTTCTGGCCAAGCATTCAAACACATGAATCTGTGGGACCCATTCCTAGTCAAACCACCAAAAAGCCTGTGGTGGCTCTGGTGCAGCTCTGCCTGTAAAGTTGTCAATAATATCACTCCTTTGAGAAATATGAGACTGTGCTCCTGTGAGCCTCTAGTCATGCTTGCATCAACTGATTAATGCAAAAGGTTGCTTAATGTGGCTTCCTATTTAGACACTTCATTTATTCTATTGCCAGTTCATGTATCATGACAACATGCTGTAGTCCATGCCTGAGAGAGCTTCTCTGGCACACAGACAGGTTCCCATCCCAGGTTACAAAGTTATGAGTGTAGGAATGCTAGAGAGAACTTCTGCACTAAGTGGGGAACACTTTCAACAAGAAATCCATCAATGGCTGGGCTGTGTAGTCCTGGCTGTCCTGGAACTCACTCTGTAGACCAGGCTGGCCTCGAACTCAGAAATCCACCTACTTCTGCCTCCCAAGTGCTGGGATTAAAGGCCACCACCGCCTGGCTCACATTTTTTTTTCCTAATTAACAAAAAGAAATTACTTTAGTGTGAAAAACTCGACAGGAGGTGAGGAGGTGAGGAAATACATTGTTTAATTGCAGCATGGACTTTTTTTTTTTTTTTTTTTTTTTTTTTTTTTTTTGTGCTCAGTAAGGACTATGGTTGATGCATTGCTGAAGAAAAGGTACGCACTCTTATGGTCAACATACTTTGGACCTAATGGTTTAAAAAGTAGTTGGGTTGGTTGGGAAGGGAGGGTAAATCCGAGAGGAATTGAGAGAGGGGTACATAATCAAAACACCCTGTATGAAGTTCTCGAAGAACTAATAAAAATGGGGAAAAATTAGAACAGGGGAGCAGAGGGGCTCTTGCCTGAGTTTCTGCAGCCACAGCTTTGCTGGAGGGCAGTATCTGTGACAGAGGAGGGGTGAAGCACTGGAGATTCTACTTCACCTTCCACTGTTGAAATGAAGTCTAGTAACACACGTGGCTGTCTACAAGCAAAGCAGGAGACAGACCATGGGACCCAAGCTTCCCCATCCAATTCATCTATCCACCTCCCTCCCTCCCCCACCCCCCACTTGTCTGATAACATCCTCTTAAATGTTCTGGGTGGGTGTGTTGACAAGGTCCCTCTCTCTACATTACCTGGAGAAAAGAAGGGTGAGTGATCTCTTGAGGCTTGAGACACGGGCAGCTTCATGGGAAAGGTCAATGCTCCTGATATTAGACAGTTAAGTATCTGTTATCCAAAGTGCTTAGGAACAGAAGGATTTGGGTGGCGATTTTGTGGACAAGGATGAAACAAGAGAACTCTCCTCTGTGATGGCCATGGACTCCAATCCCCTGGAAACAGTAAGCCTCAAATAAATACTTTCTTTTACGAGTTGCCTTGGTCTTGATGTCTTATCACAGTAACAGAAAAGACAAGGGCATGTGATGATTGCTTCAAAGAAGTACTTTCTTTCAAACCCTCTCTGTAGTAGAGGACAAATTTCTCCACAGAGACTAAGGATGCATGAACTGGTTAACCTGTTTGTGGAGACTGGAGTAACTTTTGGAGCCAAGCCATAATCACTTGACCAGGTTATTAATGATGCCATTCACTTTGGGACAGAGTCCTTGGCTCTCTTGATACACTTCTAGGTAAACAGTTCATAATCTTGTGGTAAGTTTCCACTCCAAGTTAAGGGATGAGAGACAGACAGACATAGTTTTTCCTGTCCATACAGTTGCATGTGGGCCAAGTACATATACTATATAAATTCAGCTTTGATGACCCAAACAGAAGGAAGAACTTAATAGCTATGAGAATTGCTCACACTTTAGTGCCAGGAGCCCCCAGATCGTAAGACCAACTGTGTTCCACTAAACAAAGAGCCAAGCCAAGACCTGCAGATAGCCATAGGAACAGAGAGGTTTCAGAGAGCAGCAAGGCTCGCCCTTCTGCTTCCAAACCCAAACTGCCTTCAGGTGCCTCGTGATCTTCCAAACTTTTGTGTTCAGGTCTGCAGGTCTCCTGAGAGCTCCAGGGAGTTGAGAAGCCACAATCTGTAACGTGTGTGTGTGTGTGTGTGTGTGTGTGCATGTGTGTGTTTCTGGAATTTCCAACCCCAATAAACTCGTATAAAAACACACAATCCAGTTATTATAATTATAAACTATATTATATATATAATATATAATATAATAATATATTATATATTATATATTATATTATATATTATATATATTATTATATTATAATATATTATATATTATAATATATATTAGTATAATATATATACTATAGTATATATAGTATATATATACTATAGTATATATATATATATATAAATTATCTACTAATTATAAACTAGCTTGGGCAGATCTAACACTATATGAACTTATTCCCCAGCTATAAGACCCTTTGCAACTTGTGGTTTCTCCTGGCCACGTGGTTCTCCTCCATCATGGCTTCCTCCTCCTTCTCGTCTGTCCTCTCTCCTTCCCCTCTTGTTCTCCTCTCTCTATCTGCCCTCACTCTCAAAGACCTACCATCTCACCTTTCCCCTCCACTGCCCAATAACAGGCTCCAGCCTTTATTGATCAACTGAAAATGGGCAGAAGGTTCACATGAGATCAACTGAATATATGATTGACTGCTCATCAAGGGCAACCCCTCTTGAGGAAGCAGAATTAATATCAGAATACAATCAGGATCAAGACAACCCACAACGTGTGTGTGTGTGTGTGTGTGTGTGTGTGTGTGTGAGAGAGAGAGAGAGAGAGAGAGAGAGAGAGAGAGAGAGGCAGAGAGACAGAGAGACAGAGAGACAGAGAGACAGAGACAGAGACAGAGAGAGACAGAGAGGGAGAAAGAGAGAGAGACAGAGAGAGATGTTGGGCAACAAGTGTGGGCAGAAGCCAGTAGGTGTCTTGGAGGTCCACAATTGAACTTATCATTGCATCTGGGGCAGGTCCCTGGTGTGCAGTGGCCTTCCGAGAGGAGGCAATTTCAGGGCTCCTGGGCAGAGGTTCTCTGAAGCTGACTTTGCCAGTGCTTAGGCTCAGTACCCAGGGAATATAAGGCGCAGTGGCACTTGGGGACCAAAGAGTAGCTGTTCCTGTCCAGGATGCTCCAGGTCTGAGCCCCAAGCTCAGCTGCTGGATGTGTACCCCGTTGAAAGGGAGGCAGGCATAGTCGAGACTGAAGGTGAAATATCCAGCTCAACCCATCCCTGCCCAGTTTGGATCAGAAGTTGCTGCTCTTGTGCAGTCCAGAACATACTAGGTGCCTTGTGCAGAGTGTGTGTGTGTGAGCGCTCCGCCCAAAACAAAGTGTGTTCACCAGGTGCCACTTGCAGGGATGCAGGATTGTGTGTGCTCCTTGCAAGTGTGTATCTCTGGTGTGTGGGTGAAGTGTGCTCCTACAAAAGGGCACACACCTAGTATCTTAGAGCAGGTGTGTACTCCCAAACCACTTGTTGAAAACAAACATGGCTCGCCTTTTCCTATACAGAAAATTCACATCCCTTGAGTGTGGCTTCGTTGCTCTCAGAGAACTTTACAGCTGCAGATCAATGGCTTGAGTTTGGGCTTCAACTTAAAGATTCCTCAACTGAGGTCCCACTCTGAAGATAGGCAAGTGATTTTCCTTCGGTGAACTCATTTTATAATAGAACTTGCACTGGGTCTGGGAGTTTGACCTATTTATCTCTGGATCTCTTTGCAAGGCAGTGAGCTTTCCTGGCATTCACATCTAAAATGTTATGTGTGTGAAGCTGTCTGCTTTAGGAAGACAGGAGTAAGCACTACAGTCTGTATGGTTGTTGTGGCCAGTGTTTGCTTCAAAAAATAGCTTTTGCCAAGGAAGTGCATGACACACCAGGTCTGTGAACTGTGGTATGGTCCAGGCATAGCAAAACCAAAAATATAAACCAAACCAGACCAAAACAAACAAGCAAACAAGCAAAACCCCTAAGGTCACTGGTTTCACAAAAACACATTTTTCAGTATTAAAAATACATCCTTCTAGTAAATATAGGAAGCAGAATTTCCTAAGTAATCACAGGACCAAAAATCTCTAGGTTTTCTTGCATCCCTAACCTCCAAGTGTGGTTGGTGTATACAACTGTGTGCTGTCAAATGGTCCTAAAGATTTCAAGATTGTATTTTTTGTTCCTCAGTGAAGATAGGGTACAAGTTAACTGCTAAACCTCCAAATCACACAGTAGGCATTCCATAAACTCCCATGGGTTAGCAAAGCATTCTGGGATATGTTTTGTCCCTCTTTCATAGACAGGATAGAAAGGTTTGGCTCTTAAAAACAAAACAAAACAAAAACTATTGTATGCCATTAGACTACTGTTGAAGAACCTGGAGGTTTGTCAGGGAATTCAGATTTTTACTCAGTGGTTCAAAGATTTCTCCTGAGTACAGAAAGAGAAGGGATAGCTTTCAAAGGTGTTTCTGAAGGAAATTCTGAAACATAAGGCTCCAGAGATGATCTGGCGGCATCTGCTCCAGTACCCCAGTGTCTCTGTCCCTATATTCTACATAGAAACAGAAGAGTAGTTACTATTTGGTGTCTTTTTTACAAACATGGATTGGATTAAGAGAAAAAGTGTCTTAAGAGAAGCACAAGGTGACTGAGGTTGTAGACTATTCCAGACGCTATCTGATACTTTGTTCTGTAGTCATTGTTCTGCAGAGATAAATTGCCTTACATATGGTACAATAAGTGGAATCCAAACCCGACTGTGGGACTAGGAAACATAGCTCAAGCTAAGGCAGGTTGCCATTGCCATGGATTTTGACTGAATTCCTTGGGAAATATTCACCAATAAGCAAAGGATGTACCCTCCACTCTTAATGTACATTTGACAAAGAGATGCAGTTATTCAAATTTAGTACCATTGTGTGGAAAGTTTTAGAACATATTATGGAATTTTCCTTTAAAGCCATTTGTCGTACCCCACACTGGCAGCTCTTTCCCTCTGGGCAGTGGTACTCAGGCAGAGCAAACTGTTCACTACGAGTCCAGGTACACTCAAGCATTGCAGATGGAGGGACAGAACTTTGAATAGCTGAGATGTCTTCCACATTGTTTAGTGGGACTTTAGGAGGGAGTCTAAGCAATGCATTTTTAAGAAATAATTTATTAACTCTAGAATGTATGAAGCCTAGAATTAGTTGTTATATCAGAATATGCTGACAGCTGCCTGGACTCAAATTCTGGCTCTGCCTCTTGCACTCCATGCAAAGAGTTGCTCACCTAATTTAATTGAATCTCCAGTCTTCTCATTTGCAAAAACAAGGATGATGATCCATATTATGATGATTAAATAAGCATTACAAACATTGTGTGAGACCATATCTGGCATATATTAAGAGCTGAATCAATGCTAGCTACTGTTATTCATATTATATCTTCTTTTTGCCCCTGAAATAACAATTTCCTGGGGCTGTTTTGAAGGGCTAGCAAGGCTGTGTTTTGTAAAGACATTCTAAAAGAGATAATTAAATCTGGTAAATAATAACTTGGAAAATTTGAATATTTTAGGCTTTCAAATTCAACAGTTTGTCACATAAGAGAATAGAACAGGAAAAAGTGATTTTATTTTTTTCTAATTTGAAGCTCTATAAAATTGGTAACAATTTCAGGATGAGAACACATTGTAAGATATTCAGCAAGTGACACCCCAACTTATGAATTCTGGAAAGGCCTTCACTCTGTCATTTCTTCACTTCTTAAATACTTTTTGAGTCTGCATCCTGCCTGGAGCCTGCTTGAGAGAGTGCTTAATTCCTCCTTCCATTCCTGGTACTCTCCAGAATAAGGAATACACAGAAATCTCAAGGAAGTGCTTCTTCAATGAGCCAGTGCTTTAAACAAGAAGCTCTGAAGACAACACAGGACAGAATTTCTCAATAGAGGTTTAAGACATTGGCTTTCCTTACAGTCTGTAGGGATCTTTTAAAATGAAGTATATTAATAGAAATTTGAGATATAGAAAAGGCCAATTGATTACATATTTGCTACTGAATGCATCGTTAATCCTGCCCCTAGTTCCAAGAGGAAGGTATACTCTGTTGGGAAGGGGTAACAAAGGAGTGCATGTCAGTTGGGAATTGGAATGGCAGGTGAGTTATGTGGTGTAGCGGGGCAAGCTTGGATGCCTTCAATAGGCTCTGGAGTGCAGGGCCTGTCTCTGCTTTTTAGAGATCTGGTCCTAGAGTGATTAGAACTGAAAGATCCCCAGAGCTGGGGAGACCCTCACTCAAGTCTCGAGATGATGCAACCACCCAATAACTCACAAGAGACCGATCTTGCTGCAATCACATGAGGTTTATTCGGGATAAGCCAGATCTGGGGTGGAACACGTAGCCTGGCAGGCCAGAGGAGTTTGACCCCGAACACAAGAAGTGAGGGGTATTTAAAGGGAAAAACCACAAACTGGGGATGGGGGGGAGAGGGGGTTACCAAGGAAACATAACAAAAAACACTGGAAAATTCTAACAGGACTCAACCCGTACTCATTATTCACAAGAATGTGGTCTGGTCAATGCTTTCACTTTATGGCTGACCTAGAACCACCCAGATGGCTCATATCCTGCTTTTTGTTCTTGGACCTAACTGGGGGTGGGGGCTTTG
>NW_022196904.1:158991053-159001584 GCF_008632895.1 Mastomys coucha | reverse complement strand
ATTACAGAGACTTTCTATGCCCTTTAAGTAAAGGTTATACAGTATACATTAATGCATCTCCATTAACACACTTTTTCCAAATTTCTAAATTCAGCTTTTCAGAACCAACAAAGAGTGGCCCAGAGCAAGAGGAAGCCCCAAAGGAGGAGGCTGACCTATCGATGGTGGTTGGTCTGGTTTTAGAAGCATCCTCCAAGGGCTGTTGTTCCTTATCTCCAGGAGTCGGAGCAGTCTGGGAGGGGTTGTACCTCCAGGGTCAGTGAGGTCAAAGCAGAGCATTCCAGAATGTTAGGCAGCATGGTGTTGAGAGAAAGAGGCAGTCTCACACAGGGCAGGGCGAGTGGGTGCTGGCAACAGGGCAGGGCTTGCGGATAAAGGCTTTAGATAATAGTATGTCCCACTTGAGGAAAATACTGTCTCCTCTTCACATGTAAACAAACCAATCCTGGGAAAAGAAGGGAGACAAAACTGAGGAGGAGGGGAACCCAGGCTTGCTTCTCCCCTTGCCTCCAAAGCTCCATGCTGCAGAGCTCTAGAAGAAAGAAACTTGAGGGATGGAGCTGTTGGAACATAGTGGCTAAGGCTAGCCTGTGTTTCTAAGAGAGACGGGAGAAAATGCTTCTTCCCTTTGTCTGTTGGGAACTGTCTTTTAATTAGTGTAGAAGAGTTAGAGACATGTACGCATACCCCTCACGCTCCGCAAAGTATAAAAAAATATGCAGTGTTTTATCTCTCTGGTATTGAACGGGATGCTGGGGTCTTCATTCCCTAAGTCAGTGCTCCTCTCATTAGAAGGGAAAAAAACAGCAGAAGAAAAGTCAGAACAAGAACGTCCTCTGTGTGGCAGGAACGCTGTAATCCTCCTCCATGGCATCGCCTGGGGGTGGGGGTGGGGGTGGAGTTCGGAGGCCTGTAACTGGAGGCTGAAGTCAGTCACCCAGGTAGGATGCAGACCTTCAGCCAAGATTCCACACTCTGAGCAGTTCACTATGTGAGCAGCAAACGAGCTAGATGAGGATCTCTCCAGTAAGCAGGACAAGATCTAAAGAGGCTGCAAGTTCGTTTTCGAATAGGATGAATGTTTTGAAGGCAATAGGCAGGAGAAGAGAGCAAGCTGGGATAGGGACGGAGAAGAGATGAGTGAGTGAGACCCGCTTAGGGGAGCTTGGAAGGGGTTTCTAAGGTGTTAGGATTAGGCCTGGGGCAGGCAGCCAGGACGAAAGGATCCAGCTAAGCTAAAAGCTGGTGGTAAAATATTACAGGCAGAAAAGTAAAATAATAATGGTTGGGAGACAGTCCCCAGGCAAAGGAAGGAGTTGGTGAGCCTGAGATCGTCAACATAGCTGAAATGCGGCCAGCGGAGGTGTGATGGGACCTTGTGTCCTCAGTCTTCTGCAGTGGAGCAAGTTCTCTGACGGTTTGATCATTTAAATAAAATCTTGGCCTGTTTCTGGAAGTTGTGAGTCAGGAACCAGGCAAGGATTGGTCAGTCATTCATTTTGGTATCAGCTCGGTGACTCATTGGACTCAGTGGCTGCTCTGGTGGGAGCTGTACCCCATGCCTTCCTCACTCGGGTTTGTTTCCGAGTTGGTATGATATAGTATGTTGACTTAGCTGGATCACAGTTCCCAGCATTTGGCCAAACGTCCTTCTTGGTGTTTCTGTGTCTGTTTTGGTTGAAAGGAACACTGAATTTGGTGGAATTAGATCAAAGCAGCTTGACCTTCATTGTGTGTGTGGGCCTCTTCCATTCTGTTAAAGGTCTCAGTGCAACAACTGGTCTTTCCCTATAAAGAAGTGATTCTGTCAGCCTATAGTACTGTTCTTTTGGGGGACTTTATTGTGGTTTGAATGGGGTATGGCCCTCATAGTCTCCTTGGCCCATGAGAATGGCACTCTTAGGAGGTGTGGCCTTGTTGGAGGTAGTGTGTCACTGTAGAGGCAGGTTTTGAGGTATCGTATGCTCAAACTCCACCCAGTGTTGAATTCCAGTCTCCATCTGGCTACCTTTGGATCAAGGTGTAGAACTCTCAGCTCCTCCAGCCTGGATGCTGCCATGCTTCCTCTCATGATGATAGTGGACTGAACCTCTAACCCTGTAAGCCAGCCCCAATTAAATGTTTGCCTTTATAAGAGTTGCTGTGGTTATCATGGTGTCTTTTCACAGCAAGAAACCCCTAACTAAGACAGCCTTAAACTGGCCAACCTTCAAGACTGCATGAACTCATCTTAGATAAATCTCTTTGTACCAATACACATATCCTGTTGGTCCTGTTGCCCCGAGGACCCTTAACAGAGTTGAGGTGAGTGGGAGCCTCAGCTACTCATAGGAAGCTTGCATATGGCTCTTCACAGGTTTCCCATTCCCTCCCACAGGGACACACACTTCCCAGGTGGCATTTTCCAGACACAGAGCAGAACCAGCATTGCTTATTTGTGACCTGACTAGAAATCAACTACTGTCATCTCCATCATATTCCATAGGCCAAAGTAGTTAAGTCAAAGAATGTAGGGGCCATGTTTTATAAGTGCTACAGACCAACCAGTTCATATATGATGTAACTGACACGCACACTCGAGCACACCCACCCACCCATAATATATCATAGGGTGATAACAGAAATAACTAATAGGAGAACATAGGTCTTACCGTGCACCACAGTGGGCCTCCTAATTACAGGGTTCAGGTCAGTGGCTTCTACCTTCTCTCAGCCATTAGTGAAGAACTCTCTTTTGAGTGAATAGTAGTATAGGTAAAGGCTAGAATGGTTCCCTGAGCAGCTTCTCAACGGGACACGTATGGTAACTGCTGGACAAGTTTCACATTGCAAAGGACTCTGAAAAACCCGCCAGCTCCTCCCAGCCTCCTGGCAGTAAGTGCTACGGCTCAGCTCCCTGTTTGTTACTAGTAGAACTCCCTCGTTGGAATGTGTGGGAGTCCTCCGTCTACCGTCATAAACTCAGTCCCATCTGAAAAATACTTTTCATCATCAGCGTAAGTTTCCCTGCCCAAGCAGGGTGGCTCCTTGGGTTTCTAGTCTCTTGCTACCCAGAGGCTAGTCAGATGGCACCTTGACATAGCTGAGTTCTTGAAGATGTGAGATGCGGCCAGGTTCTGCCAGACAACTTCCTTCTTTTGTTGTTAGCTTACAAAAGAAGCAAAGCTTTCAGGACCTTCTCACAGCTTCCCAAGAAAGATGCTTACTGTGACAACATTAAGACTTTTAGTAGATGCCGTCTTGTGTGCTGACATTATGGGCTGTGTTTCAGTGAAGAGAAAGTCCTTCGTCCTCCATCCAGCGGCAGTGGTACCTTGAATGGGAAACAAAGGAAAGCCTGTTGAAAGCCCTGTGTGGCTGACTCTAATGGCATTGACATGAAAATAAGAGTTTTAAAAAGCTTGTTTTTCTGACCAAATAAAGACCCTCAGAGATTCTTTTCTTTTCCTGTTTTTCAAAGATGCTCAGAGTTGTGGTCTGCCTCCAGCACTGATGAGTAACCCAGGCAGTAAGTAAAGGCTCTTTGGAAGAGAAAAGCAGCCTAGGGACTTTGTAAGGAAGTGTTAGCTAACATCATCGAGTTTCTCTTAAATTTAACAGTTACTGCTTGAAATGAAGACATTTGAGCAAAATGATCAAGTGCCATTGTGTGATACTTTTTATACTTGGTATTACAATACACCATGGGATATTGTTTTAATTACTTTTATTATGTGTACTTAAAGTATGCATATGTACATATACATATATAAATCATGTTTAATACATATATACATAGAGTGAAATGGTTACTTTTCTTAAGCAACTGAACAACATATCTACCACAGTTCCCTGTAAGCCGCCTTACCTGTCCAATGGAAATAAGGAGGCAAACACCAAGCTCTTCCCCATGCAGTTTTATTAGGATCCTTGTAATCTTGCTTGTTACATCTTACTTATCTCTACTTACATTTTATTAGTTACATCTTGCTTCTTACATCTTACTTATTACTATTTCTACTTACTCCTATTCCTATTCTTAGTTCTATTCCTACATCTTACTTCTATCCTTACATACTTACTCCTATTTATCATACTTAGTCTTCTATATCCCATACTTACTCTTCTATCCCATCACCAGCCCTAATTCTACATACTTACTTACTATCTCTACATACTCTTCTAAATCTACATCTTACCTCTAACCCATCATCAGCCCTAATTCTACATACTTACTCCTATCTCCACATACTTACTCTCTCTCCAGTCTCTCTCCAGCCCCCAGCCCTTGTGGGTTAAATACTTTCCCTGGTCCCAATCAGCATCAGCTACGTGGCAAAGCATAATAGGCTGCGGGAATTCATGCCAGCTTGCATCACAAACTAGAGGCACTCAGCTTCTCCAACTAAGGGCTTGATTATCAATGCTCTCTGCTCTGGCGGGAAACCAGGTTTTCAAAATATATGTAGGGTGGCAGCTGCGGCTCCCCACAGTTCCCTATTGTTTTAGGTGTACACCTAAAGTATATTCTCTCTGTGAGTTTTATATTTCTAATATTATTAAACATACTCCCTGTCCTATTTTTGGTTTCTGTTACTGTGATAAAACACTATGACAAAAGCAACTTGGGGAGGAAAGGACTCATTTTAGCTTCTATCATGAAGGGAAGTCAGGGCAGGAGCTCAAGAAAGTTGCTTTGCCCATAGATGAGGGAACCTTGGTTGGATACGTTTGGAGTGTCTGGAACCACTAATGGCCTTAGAAACATAATGAAAAGGTAGACTGACTGGCAGTATCACTCAACATATCTGGGGTAGACTTAATATTTCCTAATCTTCAGACTGTTACCAGTTAACAACATTAGCACCGTCTCTGTAATGATCAATATATCAACTCAGCAGGATCCAGAATCAACTAGGAGACAAACTTTTAGGGATGACTGTGGGAAGAGTTCTAGTTTGGGTTTATTGAGGTAGGAATCCCCATTCTCAATGCCGAAGGACCATTCCATGGACGGGTTCCCAGACTGAACAAAAAGGAGAAAGTGAGCTGGGCTGAGCCTTCGTCTCTCTCTATTTCCTGAGTTGCACATGCAACATCACCAGCTTCCTCACAGCCCTGTTGCCATGTTCTCTCTGCTGTCATAGACTGTTCTCATAGACTGAGCCCAAATAACCCCTTTCTTCCCTTGAGTTGCTGTTGCCAAGTATCTCATCATAGCAAAGGGAAAAGCAACCGACCCAACCCTCTGGTGTTAATGGCTCATCTCCCATTTCATTCCCGCTTCATGAAGGACAGGACCGCTGGGCAGCTCAGGCAGGTCAGGTATGCCCATTTATCGGCTCTGTGAACTTGAGAGGTATAGCAAGCTTACTAGAACCTCCTTCTCTCTCAGAAGCTGGTGTAAAATTTTACCTCATAAGAATATATAAAAATTAGAATAATGCAAAATGAATATGCAAGTGACTGTATCAATTTTGAAGGTCCACGGAGTAAAAATTAACTAATAAAAATAATTTTATGTATAGTAATGATGCAAACTTGACCTTTTCTGTGGATCTTACATTTGAGGGCTACTCAAAAAGCACTCATGGACATACTGTGTGTCTCAGTTGGGGTTTCTATTCCTGCACAAACATCATGACCAAGAAGCAAGTTGGGGAGAAAAGGGTTTATTCAGCTTACATTTCCACGTTGCTCCTTATTACCAAAGGAAGTCAGGACTGGAACTCAAGCAGGTCAGGAAGGAGGAGCTGACAAAGAGGCCATGGAGGGATGTTTCTCACTGGCTTTCTTCCCCTGGCTTGTTCAACTTGCTCTCTTATAGAACCCAAGACTTCCAGCCCAGGGATGGCACCACCTACAATGGGACCTCCCTTCTTGATCACTAATCACAAAAATGCCTTACAGCTGGATTTCATGGAGGCATTTCCTCAACTGAAGCTCCTTTCTCCGTGATAACTCCAGCTCGTGCCAAATTGACACACAAAGCCAGCCAGCACGCTGTGTGCAGGTCTTCCACACTCACCATGTGGCTAATCCTGCCATATTACCTCTGTGGAAGATATTTTCTTCTGGTCCTTTTGCTGCCCTGTTCCGTCTGTCTGCAGTGCTGTTGAAGGTGCACACTCTAACCCTGGACATTTGCATATTTGGGTCTTTCTTATACTGGAACTCAAAATCTGAAGGGTCCACTTCAAAAGAGTCTCCTCCTGAGGAAAAGCATGAGCTCCTGCTGTGCCCATTACTGTGTAGCGCAGACACTTTTCTTCCATAACAATTTTCTCACCTTGCAATGAGACATCAAAGTATTTTCTAAAAAATGCATGCTTGGTTAAAAACTTGTCATATCACAAGCCACAAATCACAAGTGCATGCAATGAGAAAACTTGCGACCAAGAGAAGAGGTTGACCCAGAGGCTTCCAGTGAGGTTGGCGCACATTTCCAATTAGGAACCAGAAAGGCAGAAAGAATAAGGGCAAGGGTAGGTGAGTTGGAAGGACCATGATGGCTCGGATGATGCATATTTGGAATGAAGTCTTGATGAAATTGAGTTCCTGGCCAGTCTCTTTGGTACAGAGAGCAAAAAAAAGTCTTCAACTGTATTTTGAATGTAACTATAGAAGGTTTATTACCGTCTCTGAGGAAACATGAGTTGACCTTCAGGCTATTCTGATAACTAAAAAGCTTGCTCGACATGTTTGTTATGGGAAACTCTATTTACCGACTATATGTTTATCTTAGAAAATTGCCTGTGTTTGAGTGTTTGTGGTGGAAAATTGGATTTAATCACCTTGTGTTGGGAGCTGCAGTGCTATGATGAACAGCTGACTAGTGTTCTTCGGTGTGTCTCCCCACACCAGTGACAGAACTGAGTTCATGTGGGTTCATTGCACTTACCACACATCTACTAAGAGCTAGGCCCTGTGTTTCAAAATAGTGATGTGTTACTAGCCATTGCTGTGTAACAAATGACCACAAACCTAGCATCTTTCAATAGTATAGATTTACTTCAGTTTCTACGGTAGGGACTCTGGACATGGCTTAATGGGGTCCTCTACTGCAGAGTCTCTCATAGGCTTTATTTAAGGTATTGTTGAGATCTTTCTAAACTTTAGGGAAAGAGTTGGCTATTGACTTAAATTAGTATTTCAAGGACTCTTTGCTGGATGGTCTCAAATCTTTTCTGCCAGTACACATATAGTTCTTACCATATAGTGTCCCGGTTAGATTTCTGTCAACTTGACATAAGCTAGAGTTATTTGAGAAGAGGAAACCTCATTTGAGAAAATGCCCCATCAGATTAGCCCATGGGCAAGCCTGTGGGGACACTTTTCTTTTCTTTCTTTCTTCCTTTCTTTCTTTCTTTCTTTCTTTCTTTCTTTCTTTCTTTCTTTTTTTTTTTTATAACTAATGGTTGATGTGGAAGGACCTAGCCCACCATACGTGGTAACACTCCTGGTCATATAACCTTCAGCTGTACTAGAATCAGGCTGAGGAGGCCATAGACCAAGCTTGGAACTGGTGTTACTTCATGGTCTCTGCTTCAGGTCCTGTTCCCAGGTTCCTGCCTTGAGTTCTTGCCCTGACTTTCCTCTGTGATGGAGTGTGACTCATGAGCTGTTCTTTAAAAAAAAAAAAAAAATGTTGTAAGCTAATACAAATCCTTTCCTCCTCATGCTGCATTTGGTCATGATATTTATCGCAATAACGACACCCTAACTAAGACACATGGGTCTGCTTAATGTGATGGCTTCTTTCATGAAATCCAGGAAAAGAAGGGGAGAGGGGTGTGTTAAGATGGAGAGATACTGAGAGGTCTCAGCCCAATCATGGAACTGTCATTCTATGACCTTCTATTCTTTACACATTGGGGAGGGGATGTACTGGAGGGAGAGGTCTTTGAGAGCTACCTCAAAGTCCACCCGCCATGAGTAGTGAACAGAACAAAGCTGCCACTTTACAGGGCTTATGTCCTAGAGCCATGCAGAGAGCGTCAGCATCATTTATCCAGAGCAGCTTCCTACAGGCTTGTTTGAGAACAAAATGTATATTGTGCTTCTAGCAGACTTGCTCCCGAGTGCTGCCGGAAGAATCATTCTTTTTGAAGTCCGTAGTCAGCTTCAATCTGCCCGGAGACCCTTAGGTGTCTGCAGTTGAACTGAAGAAGTAAAACATTCATACTAAAGCCTCAGAGGGTCCCTCGACAGAGCTGCGGGTATCCATGGAACAGAAGAGGAGCCCAAACATGCCTTTGGTCCCCCTGCCTGTTCTCTAGGGGGAGAAGTATGTGGGAGGCCCCTGCTTATCCAGAACATTACTGTGCCGAGGGAACTTAAGTTTCATTTGTTATCAAAGCTGTGTCACCCAACCTCATGTTTTCACAGGGCAGCTTAGCCACTGTCCCTTCTTTGTAGAGAAGTTTTTGCTTTGGGTTTATGTGCAAGCACTGTTCCAAACACTTTTATTAAGTGACTCGCAGGGGACACAGACGAAGCTGTGGTTTCAAAACCTGGAAATTGAAGTGAAGCTTTAGCGACTGCAATAGGAATTAGTGTAGGACAGAGACGGAGAAACAGTGAGGGAGGCAGGCAGGGGAGCTAAGGCACTGCACCCCCAGGGGAACTTTTCCTCTTAGGAGACAAAAGCGAGCTGCCCCACCCCCCAAACAAATCCAAAGGTATTTCAACAAATCTTGAGCTTTGTGCCAGTACGGACCTAGATTTTTTATTTTCAAGGAAATAAAATTTTAGATGGGCTGTGCTCAGGCTTGAAAGAGTGTGCATGTCTCCAGTCTCTGGTGGCAGAAAATCAAATGCTAAATCCACAAGCAGGTCTGTGAGTGTGAACTGTGGGCACTGGGTGCTCACAGCCTAACCCTATCTGATGCTCCACCCCAGACACCAGGATATCTGCAAATAGTGTGAGTTTATGTGAAATCCTACCACATCTGGAAAAGGACTGAGGTGCAGGTGAACAACGAACCTGAGACACCAGGAGGAAAAAGCGAAGATGGAACTGCAGCTGCCAAGATGCAGATTCGTCCTGTGGTAGTGCTATTGTAGACTGGGCTTCTTTTATGTACTCTCTGTTGAAAAACTGGATCTTCCCTATACAGACAGTGAGTGTCTCTGAGTGGGAAAAAAATTATTGTCTGATTTCCACTGGATCTGAATTCTATTTCCTTAGGCTTAGGAGTAGCATATCAAAAGAGCAGACAGCAAGACAACTATAGACTCAAATATGAAGCTTTTAATTCATGGGATAATAGCTTTAGGAGACTCAGCTCAGGGAGATGGAAGGAAGTTCCAAACCCAGTTCATAAACAATGCCAGCCGGGGCTCAAGCCACTAAATATCCAGTTTACTTCATTTTACAAATGTCTTCTCAAAAAAATTATTTAAGATATTCATTTCTAAAAATTTTAATCTATTTTATTTTTAATTATGTATGGGTTTATGCACGAGAGTGAAGGAGCCATTAGAAGCTAGAGGAGGGTCCCTGGATCGTCAGATCTCTGGAGCTGTAGTTTCAGACTGCACCATGGGGATGCTGGGGATTGAACTTGGGTCCTCTACAAAAGCCCTAAGCACTCTTAACCCCTGGCCATCTCTCCAGTCCAGAATGCATTCTTTCAGCCTAGTTCTCTTTAGTCTCAGGAACAGTCAATTTTATTTTCTTACTTGAAGAGAGCTTTCTGCCCATCCTTGCCTCCTCCCCAACCAAAGACTTAGATCCTTGCAGTTGGATAGATTGTGTCTCATCTAATGATGAGCATTTCCTATTTTACATGTCTGCTTTCCTCACATTTCCCCAAATTCTGATATAGTCTTTTGACTCAGTTCTTTAGGTATGACATTATGACCCCATCCTTTCTGTCATCCTAGGAAGGTGCACCAGAGGGCCCCAACAGCAGGTAACTGTGCAGCTTTTAAAGCAGGAAGGATGTTCTGTTCTTTGGAGAACATGGTCCTGGGAGTTTTATTTAGCGCTATTGTAATGAACTAATTGGTCTATAGCCTTTCTCATAAATTAATCAAGCTCCTCTTGCTTTTATTAGTTAATTTTGTTCCTCTGGGAATAAATTCTTCCTAATTAGAACATGTGTCTGAACTTTCAAAGAATAACTTGACAATGAAGAAATGCAGTTATGCTACTTCACAGTGACTCTGAGACTAAGCCCCACTGGGTGTTGTGAAAAGGACCTGCGGGTTCCCTTTGTGCCCCTCTTTCCTAGGTGTGCTTCTGCACTTTTGGTCACCTCCGTTCTCATGGGAAAACACATTTTTGCCACTTGCCCATAGCATCATTTCTACAAAGCTTCCTGGGATTCCAGGGCCAGCCTTGGTAGCTCGCGCCTACAATCCCAGTATCTGGCCAGCTGAGGCAGGAGGCATGTGAGGTGCAGGCTCATGTGGGATACATGGCAAGACTCAGTCTTAAAATTAACAGAAAAAAAAATGTCCTATGACTTCTAACGCGTGGAGTTCCTTTGCGGCATAGAGGGGACATCCATGAAGACCAAAGAATGGAAACCTAACGTTGCTTCAG
>NW_022196904.1:158955198-158991043 GCF_008632895.1 Mastomys coucha | reverse complement strand
CCTCTCCTCCTCCCGGTTCTTTCCCACCACCCCTTATATCTGGACCCACTCCCTTTCTGTCTCTCATTAGAAAACAGTCTTCTAATAAAATCAAATAAGATAAAACAAAAACTAACACATCTGAATTAGACAAAAAAAAAAAACCAAACAAACATAAGGAAAAGAGCCCGGGGGAGGGGCAGCAATCAACAACATCACTTACTGGACACCACTAGGCCATGCCGACCCCCTTCACGCTTTTACTTTTATCTGCTTAGCAACTATTGGTGAAGGCCCGGTGCAGTTTGGGGGAAATCCTCTAAGTACATGTAAGTGTTCTGTCGTCTTAGGTCGGACACTGTACAGCACATCAGTAAGCCTGTGTTATGAAAGGGTAGATAACGAGGGCTGTCAGAACTGACAGAAAAATGTTTTATTGGGTGGCACAGCATTTTTAATGATTTTTTTTATTGTTTGAGAATTTCATGTGTTCATACTATGTGTTCTGATCAAATATAACTCCCCGATTCTTCTCCTTCAATCTCTTCTCTCTGTCTCTGTCTCTGTCTCTCTCCCCCAACATATTCCCTTTCAAACTTCATGTGTCTTTTATTAATCTCCCAGGGGCTCCATCTAGCCCACTTAGCACAAGCATGTGTGTGTGCGTTTGTGTGTGTGCGTTTGTGTGTGTGTGTGTGTGTGTAGACACATACATATGCATATGTCTGTTGGACCATCTATTAGAACATGGGTATAGTCTCAAGGGCTGCATTTCTGAAGAAAACTGAATCTTCGTCTTCCAGCAGCTACCAATTGCCCATAGATATGCAGGCAATTGTGAGGTTTCGTTAGCACCTCCCTGACCCATGCTGGGATTTTAGCTGGCTTGATCCTGCGCAGGTCTTATGTATGTAGTTATAGCCACTGTAAGTTCATGTATTCGAGGGCTCTGTCATATTCAGCCAATACTGTTCTACTGTAGACGTCTGGCTCACTCTACCCTATCTTCTGAGATGACCTATGAGCATTTGAGGTGCGGGTTAGAGGTGGGGGTGAGGGTGGGGCCATGATACAGAGGTCTCGTTCAGAGCTGAGCACTCTACAACATTTTCTCCCCCTTCATGTTGACCGGTTGTGAGTCCCTGTGTTAATTGTCATCTACTGGAAAAAGAAGCTTTTCTGATGTGCGTTTAGAATTCTACTAATCTACAAGAATTAGGGAGGTAAGTGTGTTACCATATCAATTTAGTAAAATAATAGTATTTAGTTCTCCCCTAGAGCCTATGACCTAGCCAGGTTTTTTTTTTTTCTTTTCCACAAGCTTTTGTGAAAAGAATTAAAATTAGATATGCTGATATTGAGGTTTTTATGGAAAAATAAATGGCCATAAAAACAATATATAGAATAGTTGTGCCTCCGAAGTAGCCCCACAGTACTTTGAGACACTTCATAAAACCTCTGAAATGACCTGGAACGTGAGGATGAATGGAATGGATTAAAATGTCTAGAAGTTGAATTCAGATAAACCAAGGGCAGATTATACATATGGAACTAAAGTTAGCACAGGAGAAAAAAAATGAACTTTTACATAAATGATTCTGGGACAACTGGCTGTGCATTTGGAAAAGATAAAATTATATTTATAACACATATAGAAGAACTCCAGGTGGATCCAAAATCTAACATAAAAATAAGGCCATTGGTCTAGAGTGTAGTTCCATTGGTAGAGTGCCTTTCTAGAACAGGTAAGCCCTGGGTCTGATCTCCAGTATAGTAAAATACTCTAGCATTTGGGCCTAGCATTGTAATCCTAGCCTTTGGGAGGCAAACACAGGAGCATGAGAACTTCAATGCCATCCTTGGATACACATCACTGGCAACTTATGGCAGGAAGGGATGATTTAGACTCTGGTTTTGGGAGCACATGGCAGGAAAGGTATTGTGTTGCCACTGTGGTGAGAGGAGCCTGGGGTTGCTCCCATCTCTGCACAGAGAAGAATAGCCAGAAGCAGGCTCTGATCCCCAAGACTCACCCCTCAAGATGTATTTCCTCCAGCAAGGCCCCACCTCCTAAAGTCCGGCAGTTTCCCAAATAGCTTTATATTGTATTTATTATAGTTCTGGAAAAAAAAAAACCATAAATACATTTTTGGAGAAAAGAAAAAGAAGTTGTTATCTAACTCAGGAAAAAAAAAAGGAGAAATCTACCAAACTGTACTGACAAGGAGGAAAAAAAATATTACAATGAAAAGATAAAGAATTGATGGAACTACTTTGCACTCCTGGAAATGGGCAAAGAGACACGTTGTTGGTGCCGGTATTTTTATATCAGTCAGGGACAGAGCAGGTGGCAGTCTTTTGTTCATCCTTGCTTTGGTGCCTAGCTTCATAGCCAAAGCTGTTTTATGCCTAGGACTCATAAAAATCAGATCAAACCAAATGGACACAGGACAGCTCAGGAGGCGGCAGAGACCAGAGTCCAGCCACGCCATGTGGTACTGGTAGCAAAAGATGTCCACAGCCCTGGCCTACATCCCAGGAGCCATAGACACACATATTACATAGCACAGCACCACAGGGACCTACCAACTGCGTGCCTAGCCTGCAGCGGGAGCATTATGAAGAGAAGGAGTAGAGAGGAGTAGCTTGTTATGAGTGGCTAGCTCTGCCACCTGGGACCATGGTGAGGTCCCAGCCTGAGCGGGCTGCTGAGGGTCATATCTGTATCCATGACTATGCAGGGGTCTGGGTCAGTGTCAGTGTGAGGTCGTGGCTCACCAAAGAACATGGGAGTGCCCCTGGTTGGGGAAGCCATTGGGAACCATGGAAGTCCAGTGGCTGTGCAGAACTAACCTTGCCTCTTGCCAGCAGTAGCATTCAGGTGAGCTGGCCCCACCTCCCATCTGGCAACAACATAGCAGGACACTGCTCCTTATCCAGGAAGCACGGTATGGCTGAACCTGGTGGTGGGGGTGTGGGTAAGCCAGCCCTAGAGTGTGTGTGAGAGCTGACGCTGCCACTCGCCTGCCAAGGTGTGGCAGGAACAGAGGTGATACCTCTCTGTCGCCGCCTCACCGACCAGCGGAAATAAGGAGGCAACCACAAACTCTTCTCCAAGCATTTTATTCAGCAACCTTGTACTTTTACTTTTCTTTCTACCTCTTTCTTTCCCTCTTCTCCCTTCTCTCTCTTCTCTTCTCTCCAGCCCCCAGCCCTCGCGGGTTAAATACTTTCCCTGGTCCCAATCAGCCTCGGCTACGTGGCAAAGCATAACAGGCTGCGGGAAATCATGCCAGCTTGCATCACAAACTGGAGACACTCCAAATAAGGGCTTGTTTATCGCAATGCTCTCTGCTCTGGCCAGAGGCCAGGTGCCATATTTAAGGTAGCAGCTGCGGCTCTCCACACCTCCCCACTCCTGCCCCTTGCCACCTCTGGCAATAGGGAAAGCTACCTATAGAGACATGAGCTTGGGAGAGCTAGCTCTGTCCCTTTCTTGCTGCAGGAGAAGGGGAGGGGGGCGGATGCCTTGCCTGAACAGTGCAGCAGAGCAGACCCTGTTGGTGGGGTCGCAGGTGAGCCACCTTGAGGGGGAGAGACTGGGAGAGCTGGCCTCACTCATCTGCTGTGAGGTGGCACGGATGTGGGGCTGATGCACTCCCTACCCTTGCCCCTCGCCACCTGCTGCAGTCGGGAGAGTGGACCCTGGGGTTAGGAGAGCGGGAGAGTTGTCCCAGCCCCAGGAAGGCTGCAGCACTCAGGAGAGCCGACCCTGCACCTCTGCTGAGCAACACAGTAACGCTTTTGTTTCTGTTTCTGAGACGAAAGTCTGGCTGTGTACCTTTTCTGGCCTCAAGCTTAAAATCCCCCTGCTTCTACCTCTTGAGTTCTAAAGTTCCACGTGTCCAACCCTCACTTTCTATCAAAGCTTTTAAAGACTATCTAATATAGGAATATTAAAACTGTTCCAAAAGTAGAAAGAAAAAAAACTGTGTTGTTTTGAGTGAAAAATGTCCCTTAGGCTCATGCGTTTGAAAACTTGGTCCCCAGGTGGTGGACAGTAAGCCAAAATAATTTTGCTTAAGTTGCTCTTGGTCATGGTATTTTATCACAGAAACAAAAAAGTAACTAACAAGAATATCTTTATAAAAACTATCCTCTGTCCCCCATAGGATATAGAGTTCATAAAAAGTGAAGACCAGTCTTAGTTATAACTACTGATGTAAAAAGCTTTATGGAAATTTAATAAACAGGCTCCAGTGCAACATTTCTTATGTGTTTGTGTGTTTGTTTGTTTGTTTTTGAGACAGGCTCTTAGGTCTTGCCTGGCCTGGCCTAGAACTCACAGTGTGGAATGGACTAGTCTTCAACTCACAGAAATCTGCCTGCCTCTGCCCCCACGGTGCTGGGATTAAAGAGTTTGATGCTAGCCTGTTTCCAATGGAACATTTTGAATTGTTCAAAAGGTTTCATTCTAGGAGTATTAGAAAATCGAGTAACCTAATTTGTTAATTTGATAGAGCTGATGGGTGGTGGGGATGATACGATCAACACAGAAATAATAAAGAGAGTAGACAACGTTCAACACCAGGTCTTCTAGAAGCACAAAATAGAAACTGTGTTCTTTTGCCTTTATTGATACAGCTCGAAAGCCGGAAAATGTGGACAAACAATAGGCTGGCCCATAACGGTCAGGAACGAGACAAAAAGGGTTATCATTTCCATCACTCTTCAGCACCATGCTTAGAGTGTTTGCCAGTGCGATTAACCGAGAATGCTGTCAAAACGTAGTCATCTGAAATAAGGAGGTAAACTGCTCCCTTTTCCTATCTCTAACCCATGGCAGAATGAATGGAAGCAGCTACAACACGTGGAATTTCATTAGCTGGCGCATTAGACAATGTCTGAAAACTGATTACTAACACGTGTGCAAGCAAAACCAACCCAGACAATGAACAAAGGAGAAGAGTGGAGGCCGTGGCTTGAATGAGAAGTGTCCCCACAGTCTTGGGCACTTGCATGCTTCTTTTGAGAGCATAAGGCTTCCTACTTGCATTTGACTCTTTCAGTCTGGGCTGTCAGTTTAAGATGCGATCTTCCAGCATCCTGCTCCAGCCCATACCCTCCTGCCGCCTCTGCCCTGCCATTGTGGACTTCAGCCCCCAGAAACATATACTACAATCAAGCCTTGCTTCTGCAAGTTGCCTTGATCATGATGTTTTATCACAGCAACAAAGAAGTAACTGATACAGACTCTCTTACGATTTTAGCAGCATAAGAGAAAGTATCAGCAAACCAATGCCCGCAAACTATGTCTGGGGCAGTAGAATACTCTTCCAGTATATGACATAAATCTCCCTGAAGAAGGAAAGCAGGTGCAGCATGCTGCGAGCTTTGAGGATGACAGGCCCAGAGTGTGGTCATGTGTCTTTTTAGAATACAGATTTAGCAGAGAACCTCAGAAAAAAGAAATTCTGCTTTTGCTGCTTCTACCCAAGAGAGAAAACTTATGTATGCTGATCATGTGATATGTAGTCCATATAATTTGGGGAAACACTGCAGAAGACGAGAAACAAACAAGTGTAGGCTAGACTTACCTGACAGACCTGTGCTCTATAAAGTGATTATAGTCAAACACTTGGAAAACAGGCTGACGGTGGGGACCAGAAAACAGAGACACAGTCGACTTTAGCTGTGTGTGAATTTAGTGACAGGAAAGATAGTTCTTCACTCACATACATAGATAAACACACGGAGCATGGTACTAATTGGGTCGGTTTATTAACATACTTCTGGTTAAATTTAGAAATTAAAAGTGAACTTATTTTGTCGTAACTGTGACCAAATACCTGACAAGAAGTAACTTACGGCAGGGAAAACTCTCAGGCCCTGAGTCTGAGAGTATAGTCCACCATGGCAGGGGAGGTAACTGTAGCTTGAGATTGCAGAGAGAGAAACTGCCAGAAGCAGGAGACCCATTTCCTCCAGCATGACCCAATTTTGAGAAGGTTCTGACTCTCAAACAATGTTACCAGCCAGAGACCAAATCTTCAAACATGTTAGCCTATGAGAGACATAAACCATAACAAATAATGAAACCCTGTGAATACTAGAAGAAAAACAGACCAACATCAGTACCAGGAAGCTAGGGGAAGCTTTCCTAAAGGCTCAAACTTCAGACGCAACAAGGAATAATATTAACTCACTTGGTCATTTAAAACTCATATGGTAAAGTAGATACTGTAAAGTATGTCAGAGGGAAGATGACAACTTGAGAGAACAAAATTCTCACACCCTATAATACAGAGAAAGATTTAAGGAGAAGCAGAGAAGAGACCAGTGACTCAGAGCACTGGGCTAGAAGTGATTCACAGAAAGTCAGATGGAAATGGTGCCTGTCTATTTGAAAAGAGGCTCAAATCTAAACAAATAGGGAAATTAGAATTTACACCAAACCGAGTCACTACTTCTTACCACTCGCATTTGGAAAACATCCAAATGTTAGCAGCATGCTCTTGGCAAGAGGGAGAGCAGCCCACTATGTTGTGGTGGTGTAACATGGCGTCTCGAAGGCAGTAACCTACTTGCAAGGCACAGCGGCAAATTTTAAAAAGACACATTCCTAACATGCTTTTCACAGAATTATTTCTAAGAGTAAGTAGCTAAAAAAAGTTAATGCCATCGAGATAGGCACACTTGAGGAAAATAAGCCACATTAATAAGGAGGAATCTCAAGCAGCTATCAAGAAACACGGTGAATACACAGAATGCACACACACACACACATGCACACACACAGATACACAAACACACACACATGTACATACACACATATACACATGCATATGTGTATGCATATATACATATAACACACACACATACTTTTGTGGTCTGATCCCCAGTAGCTAAAAAAAAAAATAAATAAATATATTGGGAAGGAGAAGGTTTACATTGTTAAATATGCTATCATTCAACTAGGCAAATCAGAAGATCTATCACCTGTCTGTCTGTCTGTCTGCCTGTCTGCCTGCCTGTCTGTCTGTCTGTCTTTCTGTCTGTCTGTGTGGTAATTAGTTATATTTTAAAGGTGATAGAAAGATAAATTTTTAAAGAATAAATTTTGGTTGTGATATTATACAGTTGTTTTTCCAGTCATAATCATTCCAGGATACTATGTATCAGGCACACAGGTTCTACTTGTATTATTATATTTTACAAAAATCTATAATTATCTCAAAATTTTAAAATCAAACAAGAAAGGTTGTGTATGAGAGTGTTCATATAAAACCAATTTAAAAATCATGCAGAGATCCCAACTACATCTGGCTGCTTGCCTCTATAGAGATGAGTCTTGCTTGCCCCACTGAACGCTCTTGCTTGCCCCACTGAATGCTTTAACGAGTCAAGCTCATATAGAGTAGTTGAGAAATCCACACCAAAATCCAGCTTCAGGATTCTCTTGGGAATTTTAGCATCTTCCTTTGGGCTTGTGTGCTGCATGCCTAGGAGGTGGCCTGTCTTCCCTCTCTGTCTGTTTTCCTGGGTCTCGGCTCGCTCTTCATGCCTTTGCCCAGTCCCTCCTGGCATTTCCTTCTGTGACCACTGTACATGCATTTCTTAGAAATACATGGGCTTGGGAAGGGCTGTAAACAGTCCCCACAGCCAGAGCACTGAGGAGCAGCAGCTGAGGTGTGGAGAGCAGGCACACATCTAACAAGGCTTGGCACACGGAGGTGTTTGGGAAACAGTTAACCTAACTAGTGTGTTAAACTCACTTAGCTGGCAGTTACATTTTCTTCCTTATTTTGCAATTTTCAAACCTTCTCAGAGCTAGCAAGATGAAGTGAATTTCATTTGTATTCTCTTAGTACTTCCCTTGGGAAGAGGGCAATGGTTAGAACTGGTCAAAAGTCAAGATGCAGTGGCTCCTGGGATGGCTCAATAGAGGGACTTTCTACCAAGCCGGAGGGCCTGAGTTTGATCCTCAGAACCCACATAATAGAAGGAGAGAATGGACTATTTCAAGTTGTCCTGTGGCATATGTGCGTGCACATACAGATGCATGCCAATTAATTAATTAAACCTGAAATTTAAAAATGAGACAAAAGTATAGAGAGGATTTGGAGGAAAGTAGGAGAATAGAAACTGACTCCTATGAGCTCCTGAAAAAGAGTAGAAAAAAAAATTTATCCCCAAACTGGGAAAAACACCTGATGTAAAACTGTCTCATTTTCATCTCTAGGTATGTTGTCCAAACTGAAAATCAGCAAAGAGACCTAAGGGTTAAGCTGTACCTCAGATGAAGGGGATGCACAGAAGACTCCCGCTAACAGACCAAGAGTACCCACGCCTCTCAGCAACTCATGGAACTTTCCCTAGAAAGACCACAGCCTAGCCCACAAAGCAAGTCTTACCAAACACAAAATAATCAGAATAGCCCCTTATGTCTTATCAGATTACAGTGCAATAAGACTAGAAATCAGCTGGGCAGTGGGGGCACATGCCTTTAATCCCAGCACTTGAGAGGCAGGCAGATTTCTGAGTTCGAGGCCAGCCTGGTCTGCTACACAGAGAAACCCTGTCTCAAACAAACAAACAAACAAACAAACAAAAAAGATAAAGAAAAGTTGTGAAAACTAGATAAGTTCATGGATACTCGATGATGTGCTTGGACGATCAGCAAATCATTAAACCATTGGTGAAATCAGGGAGGAAGTTAAAATGTTCTAGACTCACACCAAAAAATTGTATGTTCTAGACTCATACAAAATATGTGTTCTAGTCTCATATAAAAATTGTATGTTCTAGACTATACAAAACTAAAATGTAACTTTTTCAGAACCTTTAAGCTACAATCACTGTAGCTCTCTATGGAAAATTATATCTATGAGCACACACATCAAAAATTAGAAAGACCTCAAATCACACAATGATACAAGAACAATCCAAATCTAAAAAGCAGTGGCAGTAAATAATAAAATCAGGACAGAGGCTGATAAAATAAAATAAAGAAAATGCATTGAACA
Organism: Mastomys coucha; assembly: GCF_008632895.1. Classification (NCBI taxonomy): domain Eukaryota; kingdom Metazoa; phylum Chordata; class Mammalia; order Rodentia; family Muridae; genus Mastomys; species Mastomys coucha. Next base: position 158,982,038 of record NW_022196904.1, on the reverse strand, counting down.
TGCCAAGGCATTGTTTCTTTTAAAAGAAACAAATAGGATGGGAAAAACAAAGCAAAACACTGGACTGACGATGAGAAGACACAAACACCGGACTGACGATGAGAAGACACACTGACAGAAGTGGAGAAGGGAAGGGGAAGGCACCTGCAGAGTTTAGTGAAATCCTGAAAACATAATCTGGAAAAACTAGAAAATCCAGAAGAAAGTGTTAAATTTCTAGATAAACAGGACCTACAAGAATTAAATCAAGAGAATGTGAGCAGGTTAATAAAAAATTAACAACATTGAGGTGGAAGTGGTAATTAGAAGTATTTCACAAGTTATAAAGTCCACAACTGGGAAGATTCACAGGTGGATTCTAGAGCAGACGCCAACACTCCTCACAGTCTCCCACAGCTGGAAAGGGAAGGAACACTACCAGCCATTCTGTGAGTTCTGTATAACCCTTCTGCTGAAACGACTACAGGTGCAAAGTTCCCCAGGAGAAATTCAGCCAAAGTGAGCCAGAGAAGATGTTAAGAAGTTGTTACATAGGGCTGGAGAGATGGCTCAGTGGTTAAGAGTACTGCATGCTCTTCCAGAGGTTCTGAGTTCAGTTCCCAGCAACCACATGATGGCTCACAACCATCTGTAATTGGATCTGATGCCCTCTTCTGGTGTGTCTGAAGAGAGTGACAGTGTACTCACATACATAAAATAAATAAATAAATCTAAAATAAAAAGAAACCATTCAAAAGAAGAAGAAGAAGAAGTTGATACACCATTGATCAAGTTGGTTTTATTCCAAGCATACAATATGGTTCAGGATATACAACTCAATATGTGTAAGACAATGTATAAGTAGACATAAGAATAGAAATTACATGATCATCTCAATCCATTTATAACAGAGTTTTGTCAAAGACCTTTCTGATAGAAACCCTGAAAAAACTAGGAACAGGAGGAACATACACATACCGGAGCTTGCACAAACAAAAGCCAACATTACACCAAGTAAGAGCACTTCCTGTTATAGCTGGAATAAGGCAAGGCACCACTCTGTCCCCTTAATACAGTATTTAAAACAAGGGTAGTAAAATGAGAGAAGAACAAAGAAGATAGAGCAGCAAAATAAGTCAAATTATTTCTTGTTGTAGACAAGATAAGCCTGTTCGTGAGCAACCATTATGAATCTGCCAGTCATCTCTTGGACCAAAAAACATTTTTAGTAAACTACCAATGTACAAAATCAACATGAAAAACAATAAGACACACCAACTTTTCAACATAGAAATAATATAAATAAGAAATTTGCTGACTTAGTGAGTCAGAAAAATCCCACAATGGTTACCACAGTTGTTTCAAAAAACAAACAAACAAACAAACAAACAAACAAACAAGGCTGGAGAGATGGCTCAGTCAGGGTAAGAGCACCAACTGCTCTTCCAAAGGTGGTGAGTTCAAATCCCAACAACCACATGGTGGCTCACAGCCACCCATAATGAGATCTGATGCCCTCTTCTGGTGTGTCTGAAGACAGCTACAGTGTACTCATTTATAGTAATAAATAAATCTTTGGGCCTGAGCAAGTGGGCAGACTGGAGCGAGTAGGGCCAACCGGAGCGAGCAGAGGTCCTAAAGTCAATTCCCAACAGCCAGATGAAGGCTCACAACTCACCTGTACAGCTACAGTGTGCACTCATATACATAAAATAAACAAATAAATCTTTTTAAAAAAACAAAATATCTAGGAATAAAACTAATCAAGGAAGATCTCTACTTTAAAAAGTATGCATCACTGAAGAAAGAAATTGAAGACACTAGAAGATGGTTAGACCTCCCAAGCTCACAGAGTGGTAGACTTGAAACAGTGAAACTGGCTATGTTGCCAAAAGTGATCTACAGTTGCAGCACAATCCCAATTAAAATCCTGACAACATCTTGTACAAAACCAGAAAAAAAATACTAATATTTATTTGCAAGGACAAAATACTTTTGATAGTCAAAGCAACCCTTAGCAGATACAGCAATATGGGAAATATCACAGAGGAAGTTTTCTGACCTCAAATTACATCACAGAGCCATAGGGGTAAAGCAAACACGAAGACAAATGGAACAGAATAGTGGAACCAGCAGTAAACCTATCCAGATACAGACACCTAACTTGTGACAAAGGTGTCAAAATACATTGGAGGAGAAGACAGCTTGTCATAAAGGCTGTTGGGAAAATGGGATCTCCTCGAGTAAATGGATGAGATCAGATCCATATCTCACACACTACAAAAAACTCGATTCGGAATGGATCAAAGATCACAATGTAAGACCAGACACTGAACGTGCTGGAGGAAAACACAGTGAAAATGTTTCATGACATAGTACAGGCAGAGAAGAACTCCAACACACCCAGAAACAACCCCCAACAGACATCTGTGATTATGTGATGTAAAAAAGCTTCAGCACAGCAAGAGATTCAATCACCAGCGTGAGCAGACAGCTTATAGAGTGGGAAACAGCCTTGTCACCTACATGGGGTTGGGAACTAATATATACACTCTATAAACAGTTGCAAATCTGTAGAAGTAAGTTTTCTTTGTCTAATGTGATTGTCATCTTAGAGAGTTAATGATGAATGAGCTCACCCTTTCTAGCTTTTTCTGAACTCTGGCTGGGCTGGTTCAACTCAGCTTTTCTGGTTCAAACTCCTCTCCAAGATGAGTGATTCAAACTGGCTTCTTTCAGCTTCTGACTGAATTGCTCTGCTTGGCCTCTGTTGGCATAAGGCCAATAGTCTAATGCATCAGCCTCAAACTAACTCTAGCAATCTATTCTAGTCTTCTGGCTCTTCTCATTCGCTAGCTGATTCTGTCTTCACCTATGTCTAGCTTATTCTCTCTTCAACCTGTCTCTATAAAATTCTCCTTCTATTTGCCTCTGAACTCCACAAACTGAACTGCCATGAACTCTGCTCCACTGCACTGTCTCTCAACTCAGTGACTCAACTGAACTGTCTGATTAGAACTCAAGAGATTTGCATGTCTCTGTCTCCCGAGTTCTAGGATTAGGTCCACCACGCCTGGACCTAAGCTTTTCTTTACCTGAAACTTGCTCTATATCAGGCTGGCCTTGAACTCAGATATCTGCTTGCCTCTGTCTCTTGGGATTAAAGGTATGTGTGTGTGTGTGTTCTAGCCAAATCACTGAAGCCTGGAAAGGATGTGATCCCTTGCCAGAGCAGTCATGTTGCTGGAATAAAATTCCCTACAAAAATCTAAACACCAATATCAGCTCCTCTAGTTAAGAAATACAAATAGCCAATAATACTGGAGAAGATGTTCAGTGTCTTAGAAGTTTTGGGAAATGCCTGTGAATGGTGTTAAGTGACACAGCTCGGACTGGTCCAAACACCCACTACCAGGTTCTGGAAGTAGGTTGTTCTTGTTGAGTTGCTATGTCAGCTGGCAGACCCTCCCGTGATGCCACTTCTGGTGTTGTAGCAGACCCAACAAAAAGGCTTGTCTTGAATGGTACTTTCTTAGATTAGTAGTGTAGGCTGTGCTGTTAGAACAGCAGAGAGTCAGATGGTGGCAGAGGCATCTGTGTGGCCACAGTGACTGATTTACACAGGCTGGGAAGGAGTGTGGGCAGCAGGAGACGGGTGGTGGATGTAGAGAGATAGCAGGAGAGGGCAGAAAGCTGACATGGAAGAATTAAGGCTGTAAGGAGCCAGAAGCAAGAAACTGCAGGCCCTGGTTTCCGGATGAGTTTTAGAGAAGTGTCAGGTCCTTGAGGCCAAGAGTCAGAGACACCTGGCCAAGAGCTGTTACACCGGGAGGCTTCAATAGGCAAGGGATCCTGAAACTGTAGACCTACATAAAATCTCTAGCACAGCTAGCTGTCACAGAATCCCAGCGGTAAGCAAGACCAGCTTGCAAGGTTAGCTCTAACCAAGACCCAGGAATAACTCTAGAACTGAGCCCAGTGGTTCTCAACCTTCCTAAGGCTGTGACCTTTTATAGAATTCTTTGTGTTGTGGTGAACGCCCCCCCCCCCACCCCGCAACCATAAAATTATTCTCGTGGCTACTTCATAATTGTAATTTGCCATTACTATGAATAGTAGTGTAACTATCTGGTAAAAGGGGTCGTGACCCACAGGCTGAGAAACATTGGTTTAACTCTTGTAGTGAGGGCTGGGGCTCCGGATATCTATCAGTAACCTGCACCAGGACTATAACACTAGAGGGCGCTGCTGGCTGCTACTTCCACCCAACCACTGCCTCTGCTTGCTGCTACCAAACATGAGGGTGGTGGGAACAAAAGCTGCCAGAGAACCGTGACTATCTAGCTGGGTAGAGTTCTGAGTGCTCTCCTAGCTGCTCAATGAATTGTGAGTTTCCTCACGTGGCCTGGGGGAATAGAACCCATTCTCAGCTCTCAGCCGTGTGTGATCTCTATTTAATTTCCTCAAAGACTTTTGGCATGCTATTTGTCCTAGCCTAAAGCATTTCTGCTACAATGTGTGCAGAAATGACTACCCTGCCAATAAGTACTCAAGGGGGTGGAGGTGGGGCTAACATGGCTCAATGGCTCCCTCTCCACTCTTTGTAGCGCTCTGCTTTCTGGAAGTGTGGGCGGTGGGAGCTAGATGTTTTGGTAAGCTTGGACTCTGTACCCGTTCCTTTCATCTGGGATATGGCTGTGCCTGGCCTGTGCTGAGCGCGGGCATGAAGACTCTCTCTCAATGCAGTCAGCCAGGGCAGTCACAGGGCCCACTGGCTTATTTATTCAGCCTCACTATTATTTGGTAAATGATAAACCAATTTTTTTTTTTCTTCTAAGTGGGAATGTTCTCCAATCTCTGTAACTCCAGTACCTTGCTGGGCATAGGGACTGGCAATTACCTCTCTTTCTAAGATTTATTTTTACTTCTTTGATATGTGTGTATATGTGTGAGTCTGTTGAATGGATGTCATAGGTGTAGGGGCTCCCACAGGAGTCCAAGAGACATGGGGTCTCTTGGAGCTGGAGTGACAGGTAGTTGTAAGCCACTCGACCTGGGTGCTGGGAACCAAATTTCACTTCTTTCCAAGAACAGCAGATGCCCTTAGCCACTGAGCTATTCTCCAGTCCTGCAGTGGTCTTTCTCTAAACAGAAAGATAAATCATGATATTAATGAGAACACACAGGCTAGGGTCGAGCTAGCCCTTTTGTTTCTTAAGTTATTCTTCACTCAGCTTTTTCCAAAGACTAGCCTTGAAAACTGTTATTATCTTTTAAAAAGACATCTTAAGTATTCTTATTCAAGATGTCCTTCATAATTAAAAAAGAATTCGAGTGTTCTACCTTGTGCCAATCAAAATTTGCAAGTGCTATTTCCTTTCTGCCTGAAGAACTTCAGCAGTGCAGCTATCCTGGCAATAGATGTCTCTGTCAGTCAGAAAAAAAAATGCTGTCATATAACCTTTATTTTTGAAATGTATTTTTATTGGTCCTCTGAACATGTAAGCTCACCCTCTAATCCCTCTTCACCAACATTATCTTTAATTTAAAAGATGGTATTTATATGCGTGTGTGTCTCTGTGAATATATGCCACATGTGTGATTAGGGAGCTCAGAGAAGGCGTTAGATCCTCCTCAGCTAGAGTTACAGGCATTTGTGGGCTTCCTGACTTGTGTGCTGGAAACTCAGGTCCTCTTCTAGAGCAGGAAATGCTCTTAAGTGCTGAGCCATCTCTCTAGCCTCATAGTTGTTTTTTAGTTTTTTTTTTTTTTTGTCAGTTTGATCTTAATATGGTTAAGTGTGTTAGTGTATGTTTAATTTTTCCAAGAATCTTTTGAACTCATTGGATTAGTGAGAGAATTACAGCCTTTTCAAATATTTTTTTGGGGACTTTGCCTCCTTGTTATTTTCTTTGAACTGTGCATGGGTTAACAGATTCAATGGAGTCTCTCTGCTCTTGGATGAGCTGTTGCATTTTCTCCCCCTGCCCTCTGTGGCTTTTAAGTTTGTATTTGAATTTATTGCCTCTTGATAGACACCCTTGGTGGTTCTTTCCAGGCCTCTGCTTGTTCATCTCCCAGGTGGTACCTCACGACAGCTTGGGTTTGATTTCTACCCTCTTTGGTGGCAGCCATAATGTTTCTGTCATGGTAACCTGTAAGGATGTGGTTGTAGTTCTCATGTCTGGTCTGCTATTGCTGATGCTTTTGTGCCTTGATAGAAGTTGTCTGTCTCTGTACATGTTAGTGTGTGTACATGTGTGTAGCCTGCATGTGGAGGCTAGATCGTTATCTTCCACAATTGTTTTTTCATTTTTATTTTTAAGACAGAGTCTCTCACTGTTCCTGGAACTCACCAATTAGCTCGACTAGTCAGTCAGCAAGCCCTGGGATCCTCTTGTCTCTGTCTCTCCAGTGTTGAGATTATAGTCATATACTATCAAGCCTTCTTATATGGGTTCTGGCTACCTGAACTCAGGAGCTCAGACTTGTACTGGATGTGCTTTACCAAATGAAATGTCTTTGTGGCCCTCAAATGGGTCATTTTGTTTTAGCTTCCTGCTTTCTGTGTCTCGTGCGTGTGCCACAGAGGACATCTCCGTGAATGGCTGTTGCTTCCTGCTCTTTGCAATGGTACAGAGTGCGATGAGGATTTTTAGTATCCCTGCTTCAGTCTCAAACTTTGTAGGTCTGTGCTCCAGGGCCAAGTAAGTTTTCTTTCTGCTCAGTCCATATCTCACCGATGACAGCTCTATGCCTTCCTTCACCACAGTCTAACTGATGGACTTTGTTAATGAGTGATTTGCATATGAGGGTTCCCCTTGCACCAGCAGTCTTTCGCTTTAGCCACTGCACAGGTTTCCTCTTCCCCTCCCGGTGGCACACGGTTTTGTTTAACATCACGGTAGTAGCAGATAACCTGCCTTCCACGTTTCCTGGCCCTTTCCCCAGGTATTAGCATCCCTCCCATCGAAGGAATTTCTTCCTCTGCTCTCATCGGGGCTGATGGCTTTTAGTCCACATCCGAGATGCAGATGGCATTGTGTTTGTTTTGGTCACACACTGGCCTCAGGCAAGGCCCAAGTACAAATAGCCTTGGCTCTCACACTCACTCGAGCATTGAGTGGTGCTACTGGTCTCACAGGACCTTCTCCATCTTCCTCAGATTCATGTGAATGGAACTCAGGAAAAGAGCCTTTGAGGGGATGAGGATACTGCCTATGTAGTCCATGTATGATGCTCTGAGGAGGTCTCGACTGTCAATCACATAGTTCACCTACAGTCTTTAAAACCTCACTCTCTTCTCCTCATGCATTTGAAGTTGCCATCTGGTTCTCTCATGGTCGTTCAAGAGTTAAACAGTTTGTGTCTCCCATCTCTCCTCAGAAGAAGTTGTTATCTTTTTAAATCCGGTGTGCCTGTTTCCCCTGTAATGTCAACGACCCAAATATGTTGTATTAGTCCGGGTTGTCCGGAGGAACAAAATCAATGGGATGAATGTAAGTGAGAGCTTAAGTCAGCTTTAGAAATAGTGGCAACAACTAAATCAGACCCACGAAGCTGAGAGTCAGTGTCTCAGCCCTAGAGGCCCAGATGCTCAAGGTTGCCTGTGTTATATACCTGATTTATATACCCATAAGTGCAATGTGGTCATAGGGATGCACTTTTGAATGCTTTTGCTTGGTAAATTCAGAAATTGTGGTTTATTCAATCTACCCCTTGCTTATTAATGACATCTTCATTGGGAAAAATTAGATATGCTAAGTTACTTTAACCTGAGAAGATGTTGTTTCCATTTATGTTCAGAAAATCTCAATATTTACTCCTGGTTAGTCCCTGGTGGTAACATTTTTAAAGCAACTGACAAATATTTATTAATAAATTATCTGACAGTACCTCAAAGAACAAAAGGAACGCTGCAACAGAGATACTGGATCTACTTTGCCCGCATACAGAAGAACAGAAGAATCAATCCTCTTACAGAAAAATAAATATTGCTATATTTAAGAAAATTAAAGGAAAAAGGTCACCAAGCCTTCTCTAAACAGGAAGCATTTCTGTGAAAAGTTAGTCAGCTCCTATTCTTTCCTGAAGACTTCCTGAAGACAAACCCTTTGTGTTGTCCAGTTATGCTAAGTTGAAGGGGGATTCAAAAGGCATGAAACAGACATCAGATTAAACACAGAGCTGTGGGAAAGGAAAACCTTTAGCATTACTCATAGGCAGGAACATTCCTAAAGTCAGGAGAGCGCTTCCCTTTCTGCTGCCATGGTAGGAATGTGCTGTGTCTTCCCTACGACTCTCAGCCCCGTTTTATTTCCTACCCTAAAGGTAGTAAGATGGGCTCTTTAAGAGACACCAGGGTGTCGCAAGGCATCTGTCCTCATAACTGGGTTAATATTTTTTCTGCAGCACAAGGTTAGGTCTCCAAGGAACAAGTATAGTTGCCGCAAGCCTAGATTGTTACCAAAATGGGCCTGACCCATTCTGGATCTTTTGCTGTCTCTTTTGCACACACTCCTGCTATGTGGTGCTATCAATATCTTCTCTGTCGGGATGTAGTAGAGACAATAACCAGATGAAGTTGCCCGAGGTAACCTCTAGAAATAAGACCCAACTATGCAAAGTATCTAGATGTCTGCCTCTTCTACCTTCTGTTTTATAATGTTTCTCTTGGTTTCTGGCTTAGCCCTTTATTTATGTTACTATTGTTGCAAAAACTTTTAGTTTCATTTTGATTTGTGTCAGCCATTTTTCTCATGCCTGGTATTTACTCCAGAATCCAGGAATCCTCTCATATCTTGCGAGTGTGTCACAGCCTTGTTTAGGCAGATACCCCTGGTGTGACCACCCTCACACCATGGCCAGAACTGCACAGAAGAATAGGCATCTACACTTCTACAGTGCCTTCTTTCTCATTTTTGTTTGTTTGTTTTTCAGTATCTAATGATACAGTTCTTATAGCCTGATTCACCTTATTCCAAATCAACCCTCATCTCAGAACTCTTCATTCACTCAGATGGATGGAGTTCACACTGTGGATGGAGTCTGTGTCCATACTGTGAGTCACCAGTGTGTACTGGTGGCACGTCATCCTGACCACTATCCTTGCTCTATAAATTCATCTTTTTAAGTGAGATAGAACCTAGGTTCACCTCTACACTTTGATGGAAACTATAGATTTGTGTCTCTCTGGTGCTGTAATAAAGAACATGACCAAAAGCAACTTGAGGGAGGGAAGGGTTTATTTGATTTATAGGTTATAGCCCTTCATCCAGGAAAACAAGGCAGGAACTGAAGGCAGAAACCTGGAGACAGGAACTGAAGCAGAAGATAAGAAGGAACCCTGCTTACTGGGCTGTCCCTCATGGCCTGCCCAATCTGCTTTCTTACACCACCCAGGACCACTTGCCCAAGGAGGCCACTGCCACCCTCACAGCCAAGCTTGTTCCTACCACATCAATTATTAATCAAGAAAATGCTCTACAGACTTGCCTACCATCCATCTGATGGAGGAATTTTCACAACTGAGATTCCTCTTCCCAAATAACTCTAGCTTGTGTCAAACTGACAAAATCTAATCAACACACTCTCTTATTCTTTTGCCATTTTCTCTGTGGGCTTAGAGAAAATATATCCTTACTAGTTTAGCCCCAAAGGTCTCATCATAAACATATTTCTTCCTGGTAAGATTCAGGAATAGATTCTTTCACTAGAAAAGTTAATTATTATTTGTTGGTAAACCTCCTACTGTGTGCCCCACCATCTTCCTTAGCCCTATCAGTCAAGACAGATACTACTTGGAGCTCTCATTGCAACACATACAATGCCCTTGGTGGTTTCTCCCTTTCTTCCCAACAGTGAATTTGGCAAATTCCTATCATCTTCTTATTTCTTAAACAATAACCTTCATTGACATTTTACCACATGCAAATCTATAGTTCTCATCAACTAGTTCTGGGGTCATATATTTGACTCTTTATAAACAACTAAGCTTCAAATATCTGAAAGACTGTTCTAAAAATCACTTAAGGTCAGCTAGCATACATCTATTTTTCTGTTGTTGAGTAATTTAATTTTCAAAATCATGGTGTTTTGTTTCTCTCGATCACATCCTATCAATTTATACTTTTAAAAGTTTGCTGTGAGAGTTAAGTGCAGTGTTATTTAGCACAGGCAATTATTTGATTACCTCCCTGGTGCTCGTCACAGCCTGGCATTTAATCTGGCTGAGGCCTACAGACCGCAATTTGAACAATCAAGGTAGTTTTCTATAATTGCAATAAATCATATCATTAACCACGACAGACTGTTCCTCCCACAGCCTTCTTATTTTTCAGTAACAGTTAACTCCTGAACTCCTCTCAAAGGCCAGATTTCACTGTAGTCAGGTGAAATCCCTAGTCAGCTGGCGGCATACAAAAGCAGTGTATGTTGGAAAAACACTGGTGCTCTGAGAACCAGACCTAAAGAGATAGCTCTGACTTGAAGATGTGGAGGGTTCCAATGAACATGCTGTTCACAGAGGCCATCTGAAGGAATAATTCACGGAAGGATTGTCTGCCACTTGAATGTTTAATATTTCTAATATGGAAACAGATGGAGATCAAGATGTGAGATATACTCATATTGTTATATTTTGGTCATTTATATAAAATACACCTGCTAGTGTATTGAGGATTCCTGAGATGAAAAGAGAAAACATTTTTAAAGGAACACTTAGTGCACCCTTACATAATAAGTTTCATTTCATAGACAACCTGAAGAAGTGAGCTGCCTTCCAAGCTCTGTGAGCATAAAACCTTCACACTCACGTTGTCTGAAGCCTGACCTGTAGCCTCTTACGTTTACTGAGATTTCAAATCACATAGTTTGTTACTGAATTTTAAAAATATATTTTATTTTTCCTTTAGGAAATCTACTTTCATTTTTACAGAAAAATAGCATAACATTTGATGTTCAGTAGAGCATACGTTTAGCACTTATCCATCATGAATTGAGCAGCAACACAAATGGGTACACCACCTAGCATTACCAAACAGATTTCTCAATATTTGTATCCTGTTTTCCGTCCCCTGGGCTATATGAAATAAATTCAAAGCAAAATATCATGTTACACTAATAAAACCAGACTAAAAGGAATGGCAGTCAACATTTTACTCTTACAAAAATTCATAATTTTAATGTCATCGAACCTATAGATTGTGTTTAAACTTCAGTTTTTAAATTTCTTAAACAGAACTTGAGTTGTGGATATATTTTTAATATTTCTATTAATTGAATTAGTAGAACAAAGCCCATATTATCCTATTATATTAAAGCACACCATAAGACAAAGATAAAAGATAGTTATGCCAAATATAAAAACAACCCAACAAAAATAATGTACTTTACTATTAATCAAATAAAATCAAATTGAAAAATATTATCAGAGGCTAAATCATGTCTACATTTATTTTATTATATTTAAAATTTTATCCATGAGTACTTTAATTATATCCTCTCCCCCAACTCCTTCCATTGTCTCTTTCTCAAAGTCCTGATTTTATTACTAATTTTATTACTAATGTTATATATAAGTACATATAATGTAGCCTGATGACTTCATATAGTGTTTCTCATGTGTAAATGTGATTTAGAACTGACCACTTTGGGAATAGATAATTTCTCACTAGATAGTTTCCTCCCTTGAGAGGACTAATCCTCTCTTAGCAACCATTATTGCTCTTCATGTGTGTGGGGGGGTTGTGAGATCTTTCTCATTTACTTTGGAACGTCAACTGGTGGTGTCATTGTGCAGGTCTTGTTTGGGCAGCCATGTTGTTAAATTCCAAAGGCACAACTCCCTGCCATCTGTAGAAGATACTCTCATAGAAGATATCTTTGTTCTCTTCTCTTGCGGTCTTCTACCCTCTCTTCTTTAATGTTTCCCCTTCCTGAGCCTTATGTATAGGTGTGCCATTATATAGAGACGTATCAAGTCAGGATAGGGCTCCTGTGGTTAGTTATCCTTTATATTCTGACCATTTGTTGATTTCTGTTATGACCTCCATATGCTGAAAAACCAAAGCTTTTTAGGTAAGTGTTGGGGTGGGAGATCACTTACCTTTGAATATAAGTGTATATATTTAGAATGCATTTGGGGATTATGCTGGTTTAGGAAAGTACAGTGTTAGGTTCTCATCAGCCATGGAGAGCTGGCTGGGTTTATAGTACCAGGCAGGAATTCCCTCCTACTGAGCAGACCTTTAATCCAATTATACAGCTGTTGGTTACCTCCAAAGTGTAAGTGCCACTATTACACCCTTGGGGACATCTTGCCTTGCTGATCCTTGTGGTTTGTAGGCTTTATAGCTCAGTATGACTTTTACTTGTTTTTTTCTCCTTTGGCAACTTGCTTAGCACCTTTAGATACTATGAGAGCTACTATTAAGCTTCCAGGTCAGTTCCTGATTGATTCCTCCAATCCTGTGTCTGAAAACTGCAATTTCTTAGGGACTAGAATCTTACCTTAAAATTACAGAAGGCAACCAAGGGTAACTCTACGAGCCTGTATTGTTTTGGGAGTCTCTTGGGTTCCCCAGGCCAACAACTTTAAGGAGTTGTATGTCTGACACGGGAGTTTTTATAAGATAGACTTAAGAGAAGCATTATCACACCCCAGGTGTGATTTAAATTCATTTAAATAATTTCCATATATATGTATATATATGTGTGTGTGTATGTATATATGTATATGTATATACACACATATATATATATATTAAGTAAACATAAAATAATGTCTCCCTATGGTGTTTTCAAGCATCTTTAGTGTTCTTTATCCCTCCTCCATCCCTCCTTCTGCATTGCCTTCCTTCCCTTATTTCTAGATAAACCTTCTTCTCTGATTTTTCCAGTTCCTCATTCACAAGACCTGTGTCCTATGCCCTCCCCCTCTGCCATCTCTGTGGCTCCTTCCCTCCCCTGCCATGAACCTTCTTTACTTTCCTGTTGCAGTGGTTATTTAGTATATATATATATATATATATATATATATATATATATATATATATATATACTTGCAACCTAAGATTCAGAGTTGGATCCACAAGTGAGAGAGGTGTGTGGTGTTTGTCTTTCTGGGTCTGGATTACCTCAGTGTAGTCTTTTCTAGTTTCATCCATTTACCTGCAGATTTCACAGTTTTGTGAAATGATATCCCATTGGCTATATGCATCAGTTTCATTCTCTATTCATTAGCTGAAGGACATTTCAGGTTGTTTCCATTTCCTAGCTACTGTGACTAAACTGGTAATGAACATGGCTGAACAAGTGTCTTTCCTTGCAGTAGGATGGTGAGTACTTTGAGCCTATGGCAATGAGTGATAGAGCTGGGTCATATAGACCTACTTTCAGCTCCTTGAGAATTCTCCATACTGATTTCCCCACTGAATGCATCAGTTGGCAATTCCTCCAACAGTAAACAGGAGCCTCTTTCCCCACATTTTTGACAGAATTTCTTGTCAGTTGTTTTCTTCATCTTTGCCATTTTGACTGGGGTAACATGAAATCTTGAGGCATTTTTAGTTTGCATTTCCCTGATTGCTAAGGGTGTTGAATACTTTTAAAGATGTTTTCTATGGCCAACGTCTTTATAAATAGAAAAAATCTGGAAGCAATTAAAATCAGGAGTGAGACAGGGCTGTCTATTGTTTCTACTCATTCTCATTAACGTGCTTGAAGAGCTAGCTACAACAATAAGACAAGAAAAAAATTACCAGGATGTAAATAGGAATAGAAGTCATTTATCCCGGTTTGCGGATGATATGATGTTATCCATATCATATCCCAAAACTTTCACCAGAAAGCTTTCTGAAATAATGAACATTTTCACCATAGTAGCTGAACACAAAATCAATTTATAAAATTTAGCTGTCTTTCCATATATTAATAGCAAACATGCTGAGAAAGAAATCAGGAAAACATTCCCATTCATAATAATATTTGAAAAAAAAAACTTTAGAGTAAGCCTAATTAAGAAGGTAAAAGATCTCTACAGTGAAAAATTGTAAATCTCTAAAGAAAGAGGCTGAAGCAAATTTCATACAGCCTAAGGACCTCTCATGCTCAATGCTTGATCCAATTAATATTGTTGAAATGAATAAGCATTTTCCAAAATCAATTTATATATTCACAATCTGAATGAAAGAAATCCCACATTTTCCCACAGATAAGGTTCAAATGGAATCACAAACAAACCCAGGTAGACAATGCTATCCAGGGCAGAAGGAATGATGTAGGAAGGATTGCCATGCCATACTTCAAGCTATCAAACTGTATTATAAAGCTAAAGCTACAGCAATAGATACATCATAGTCCTCTCACAAAGCAGCCATATAGATCCAATGGAACAAAATGGAACACACAAAAATGATACATGTGTACTTACAGCCATCTAACTTTTGACAAAGATGCCCCAAAATACACACTGGAGAAAAAGGAGCATCCTCATCAAATTGTGCCAGGAAGATGTTCAAATGTAATAGGATGAAACTGGATGCATATTTATCATCCTACACAAACATCAACTCCAAATGGATCCAAGACTGAATGTGAACCCTGAAGTTCTGTGAAAGATGAAAGAAATCACAGGCAGTGGAAGATAGAAGTATAGGAACAGGCTTTTCAAATGACTCTCCATTCACCCTTACTCAGGAATTAAGGTCAACAAATGGGGCTCAGACCTCATATGGTTTTTGTGCAGTAAACGAAACAATCAATTGAGTGAACAGAAAGCCTACAGGGGAATCTTTGCACATTATGCAGCTGATAGAGAATTAGTATTCAGAATACACAAAGTATTCAAAAACCATAAAGTTAAGAAAACAAATGAACTAATTAAAAAGGCTATGGGCCTGAGCAGAGAATCCTCAAAAGAAGAGTTATTTTCATAAAAAAAAAAAAAAAAATTATCACGTGTGTTCATGCACATGAGTGTAGTACCCATAAATGCCAGGAGAGAGTGTCAGATTCCTTGAGCTGGAGTTACAGGCAGTTGGTTGCTGGGAACTGATCACTGGGCCTCTACTAGTGCACACTCTTGACACTCTGGCATCTTTCCAGCTCCTTAGTTCTGTTCATAGAACTTGCTATGGAAGATCTTGAGTTAGATCTTTCTCCTCTCACCTATCCTTTGTTTCCCTAAGGACATACCATTTTCATCTTGTCCATGCTGTGGTCATTCATGTCTTACTCCATGTCATAACTCCCCTTCGCTGTGTCTCTAGTTCAGTAAAGAGCATGGTGTTCTGAGTACCTGAACTCTAAGTAGGACCAAGATGTGAGTTCATATCTGTAACCCTGATGATCAAGGGATGATGTCTCAATGCTAAGACCCCATTGTTTGTCTCTCTTTCCTTTTGAGCGCCTTTTCTTCCATCCTTGTTCTGAGTATGTGGGAGGTAAATCATCTGAGTCTAGAATGACAAAACAGTCTTTATTTCCCCCTTAAATTCATTTCTGTCTTTCCTGATTATAGACTTCTAGCTTCCTCTCCTCAGATGTTTGAATGCTTTCCCCATCATCCTCTTGTGTTAAGAATTAAATTGAGAACTATATTCTCAGACTTATAAAAAAAAATCTTCTTTCTTAATAGGAAATCTGTTTCCTGCCTCTGTAGTGTTTTTTCTATACTTAGCATTTTAAAAACCTCACTTTAATGAGACCAACTCTGTTGTTAGTATTGTGATAACTTTTTTCCTTAACATTTGGTGGTCTTGCTTCCTTGAGTGTTTCAGGGCTAGTCATTACACTAATCAGATTGCATTTTAGAACTCTGTCGCTTTCTACTCCTTTGTAATAGTGACACATCTTTGCCCTTGTTTTATGTATGGAATGTCCTTTGGCCTACTAAATTTTGTTATAGTAGGCTATTTTCCAGTAATTGTAGATTCACAGCAAAATTGATCAGAAGGAACTGAGGCTTCTCATATATTCCCTGTCACTGCACAAATGTATGAACTCAGTCTTCAACAGTCTTCAACACCCTTGCCAGAGGGGTGCATTTATTACAGTTGATGGACCTACACTGACACATCATCACCCAAAGCTGATAGTTTACACTGCGGTTCATTCTTTGTGGGGTATATTCTGTAAATTTGTACAAATTTGTAATGACATGGACCCGCCAGTATAAAATAATGCAGAGAATTTTCTGTCCTAAAGATTGTCTTTGTTCCACTGACTCTCTTTTAATCCTCCTTCCTAGCTCAGCATAATATATATATATGTATATATATATAAATATATATAATATGTTTGTGTTCTTCTATACATGCATATTTATATGTATATACACACGTGTGTGCACACATACATACCTACAGTCATTAAGGTCGCCTTGTTGCAGAATGCTGTATAGTTGGAGTCACATAGTTGAGCCTTTTCTCTGCAATTTGACTTATTTCATTTATTAATATGCATTTGAATGTAATGCATCTTTTGTCATAGCTTGAGAGTTAATTTCTTTTTTAGACTTATTTATTTCATGTGTATAAGTGTTTTTCCTGCATGTGTATATGTGCAGTGCCCATAGAGGAGAGAAGAAATTGCATACCATGGAACTGGAGTTCTGGATGGTTATATAATATTGATATATGTGTATAGAATATAGTATAAATATGTATATATATATATAATAGACATAATATGTGTATGTTGCTGAACTAGGAAGGAGGAGAAAAAGAGAGTCAATAGGACCCACTGTGTAGGTGCTAAGAATTGAACTCAGTTCCCCAGCAAGAGCATCAAAGTTCTTAGCCACTGAGAAACCTCTCCAGCTACCACTAGTTTATTTCTTAAATTAATTTTATTGATTTTTTATTAGTTTATATGACATATGTGCATATGGTAAGGGGCAGGGGCAGCTACAGCAAAAACATGGAGATCAAAGACAACATCAGAGAGTCAGTTCTCTCCTTCCACTGTGGGTTCTAGTCATTGATCTCAGGTCAGCAGGCCTGCATGATAAGCACTTGTACCCACTGAGCCATTTTACTGATCAGAGGCCATTTCATTTTAGTGCTGAATAATTTCCATTGCCATTGTCTTAAAAAAACCACAGACTGCCCACATACTGAAGGACACTGTGGCTGCTTCTACATTAGAGCAATGGTAGTTAAAATAGCTGTGAGCATCTGGCACAGATGTTTGTTTTCAGATGAGTTTTCAACTCTATAACTTTATATTTCAACTATAAGGTGGAATCAGTTTTGTAAGAAACTTCACACTGCCTTTTAGAGTGGCTGGGCCACTTTTCTCCCTTCCTGCATCAGTGGATGTGAGTTCTCCTTGGCTCTTGCCATCCTATTTGGTTGTTTCAGGGTTTTGGATTTTGGCTCATCTAGTAAGTATAGGGTGGCATATCTGGTTGCATTTGGATTTCCTATTTTTCTGATGACATGCTGTTAAATATCCTTCTCTCTCTCTCTCTCTCTCTCTCTCTCTCTCTCTCTCTCTCTCTCTCTCTCTCTCTCTCTCTCCCTCTCTCCCTCTCTCTCTCCTCTCCCTCCCTTCCCCCTCTGTCTTTCCCTTCTTTTTATTGTATGCATATAAGTGTTTTGCCTACATGTATGTATGTGTACCATATTTGTGCCTAGTACCCAAGGAGGCCATAGAGGATGTCAGACCCCCTGGAATTACAGGGGTTGTGAACCACCATGTGGATTCTGGGAACCAAACACGGGTCCTTTGAAAGAGTAGCATGTGCCCTCAACCTTAACTACTGATTTGTCACCTCAGCCCATTAAATAGCCTTTCATGTGCTTGTCCTGTCTTGTATTCTTTGTGCCTGTGAAAGTCTTTTTCTCAGCTTAAACTCAATTTTTTATTTTTAAATTTTCAGATTTTTGAGGGATGTGAATTTTGAAGAACAATCCCTTTTCAGACTGGTACTTTGACATTATCTCCCTTACTGTGGCTTACGTTTTCTCTCTTAACAGTGGCTTTCTTAAATAAGAAATGTTTAATTTTAACAAAGTCCATGTTATGGGTTCTTTCATATACTTGTGGTACCTCAACTAACAAGTCGTCCACAAACCTCAAAGTCATCTGGATTTTACCCCCTATGGAACTTTGTGTTTCATGTTAGATCTGTGACCTATTTTAAGTGAGCTTTGCAAAAGATTTAAGGTCTGTCTAGATTTTATTCTTGGGTAGGAATGCTCCATGGCTCTAGCACCATTTGCCATCGGGTTATTTCCTTTACTTCTTTGCAAAGGTCAGCTGGCACTACCAATGTGAGTGTGTTTCTGGGCTTTCTGTTCTGTTCCAGGTCTATTGGCCTATGCCAGTCACCTAACTGGGAATTATACATCTGTGTGCTTAACTTTGAAAGGTTTTAAATGCACATGGTTACAATACCACCAAATACACAACAAGTAGACTCAACTACTGTTAACATTTGATGTAATATTTTTTTAAATCATGGTATGGATACCAAACCCTCCAAGAATAGCCTTTTTTGTTTGCAGAATAATTGACGATCTCTTCTGGTTGCGATATTGTGGTGGTTACTCACGGTTATTTTCTTTCACACTGAAAGGTGGTGATTTAGCACTGCATAGTATTCCATCGTGTATAATATGTCATATATAATATGTACTATAATAATAGTGTTCCATTGTGTACAATGTTATATGTAGTATATAATATAATAATAGCATTCCATTGTGCCACATTCTCACCATCTGTTCATCAGCTGATGGACATCTGAGCTATTTCCATCTCTTGGTTGTTTTGATTTGCATTTCTCTGATAAAGATTGTGAACACTTGATAGTCACTTTTCAGCCTCTTTTATTTCCTCCTTTGAGGGTGTTTCTCTTAGCTCCCTGCCCCAATGTTTACCTGCATTTTCTTTGTGTTTAATTTTCTGAGCTCTTTGTATGTACTAGTGAACAACCCTCAGATGTATAAATAATGGAGATTTGCTGTTTATTTGTTGCCTTCTTATTTGAATGATAGTGTTCTTTACAGAATTTCTTTAGCATTTACAGAGCTATTGATTAACGGTTGGTATGTTCGCCAGACGGTGGTGGTGTATGCCTTTAATCCCAGCACTTGGGAGGCAGAGGCAGGCAGATTTCTGAGTTCGAGGCCAGCCTGGTCTACACAGTGAGTTCCAGGACAGCCAGGGCTATACAGAGAAACCCTGTCTCGAAAAACCAAAACAAACAAACAAACAAAAAAACAAAAACAAAAACAAAAAACCAAAACAAAAACAAACTGTTCGTATGTTCATGATTTTTTTCTTTTGTTGTCCTGCATCTTTTGTGTTTTCATATGAATTTTGAGATTATTTTTCAATTTCTGTGAGTTTTGTTGGAATTTTGGTGGGGATTACACGGATCATATAAATCCCCTGGACAGCTGTTAGTTGCCGTATGGGGCCTGGGAACTGAGCATAGGTCCTATGAAAGCACAGAGAGAAAATAGATGGCTATTTTCACAACATTAATATTACCAATCCAGGAGCATGGGAAGTCTTTTGACCTTCTAATACCCTCTTCAGTTTTTTTCCTGTGGGGTTTTTTTTTTTTTGTCTTAAACCTTTCATTGCACAAGTCTTTCACTTCCTTGTGATGTGTGTGTGTGTGTGTGTGTGTGTGTGTGTGTGAGTGTGCTCACATGTGTGCTGTGAATGGTGTTCTCCCAATTTCTTTATTACTATTATTATCATCATCATCATCATCATCATCATCATCATCATCATCATCATCATCATCATCATCATCATCATCATCAAATCTTTTGTTTTTACAGTCTAGTCATTATCCTCCTCCCGGTCTGCCTTCCTACTGTTCCTCATCCCATTCCTCTTCGCCCATCTCCAAGAGGATATCCCCACCTCCTCACTCCTACTCCTCTGGTACATTCTAGAGGGTTCCCCCACCTTCTACCTCCCGAGGTTGCCTGTTTTCATCTTTCTGCTGGCTCTCAGGGCTTCACTCCTGTTTCGCTACCCCCAATACCTGATCATGTTCCCCCTTTCCCCTCCCTGTTCCCTCTCCCACCTTGGTCCCTCCCTCTCTCTACCCCCCATCCCCCGTGATTGATTTCTTCTCCCTCCCAAGTAGGATTGAGGCATCTTCATTTGGGCCCTTTGGGTTGTTAACCTTCTCGAGTTCTGTGGATTGTATGCTGGGTATTCTCTACTTTTTGGCTAATATCCACTTACTAGTGAGTACATACCATGCATGTCCTTTTGGGTCTGAGTTACCTCACTCAGGATAATATTTTCTAATTCCTACCAATTGCTTGCAAAACTCATGATGTCCTCATTCTTAATAGCTGAGTAGTATTACATTGTGTAAATGAACTACCTTTTCTGTATCCATTCTACAATTGTGGGACATCTGGGTTATTTCCAGCTTCTGGCTATCACAAATAAGGCTGCTATGAACATAGTGGAGCATGTGTCTTTATTACATGTTGGAGCATCTTTTGGGTATATGCCCAGGAGTGGTATAGCTGGGTCCTCAGGTAATACTATTTCCAATTTTCTGAGGAACCTCCAGATTGATTTCCAGAGTGGTTGTACCAGCTTGCAATCCCACCAGCCATGGAGGAGTGTTATCTTCGCCAACATGTGCTGCCACTTGAGTTTTTGTTCTTAGCCATCCTGGTTGGTGTGAGGTGGAACCTCAGGGTCTTTTTGATTTGCATTTCCCTGATTAATGAGGACTTTGAACATTTCTTTAGGTGCTTCTCAGCCATTTGAGATTCCTCTGTTGTGAATTCTGTTTAGTTCTATACCCCTTTTTTTAATGGGGTTGTTGGGAGGTTAGCTTCTTGAGTTCTTTATATATTTTGGATATTAGTCTTCTATGAGGTTAGTAAGATTTTTTTTCCCAATCTGTAGGTTGCTGATTTGTCCTATTGACTATGTCCTTTGCCTTACAGAAGTTTTTCAGTTTCATGAGGTCCCATTTATCAATTCTTGATCTTAGAGACTGAGCAATTGGAATTCTGTTCAGGAAATCCTTCCCTCTACCCTACCCTGTGCCAACGAGTTTGAGCTCTTTCCCACTTTCTCTTCTATTAGATTCAGTGTATCTGGTTTTATGTGGAGGTCCTTGATCCACTTGGACTTGAGCTTTGTGCAGGGTGACAAATATGGATCTATTTTCATTTTTCTACATACTGACTGCCAGTTAGACCAGCACCATTTATTGAAGATGCTTTCTCTTTTCCATTGTATTTTTTTTTTTTTTTGGATCTTTGTCAAAGATCAGGTGTCCATAAGTGTTTGGTTTTATTTCTGGGTCCTCAGTTCTCTTCCATTGATCAACCTGACTGTCTCTCTTGGTATCAGCTATTGTTATATAAGAAGGTTACTGATCTCTCTGTGTTAGTTTTGTATCCTGCCACTTTATATATTTACTTTAT
Organism: Mastomys coucha; assembly: GCF_008632895.1. NCBI lineage: Eukaryota > Metazoa > Chordata > Mammalia > Rodentia > Muridae > Mastomys > Mastomys coucha. The sequence continues at coordinate 158,960,631 of NW_022196904.1, read as the reverse complement.
ACATTTTTGTGGTGGAATCTTTGAGTTTTTATGTATAGAATAATATCATTTGCAAATAACCATGTTTTGACTTCTTTCTTTCCCTTTCGCATCCCTTATCTTCATCTCTTGTCTTTCGCATCCCTCATCTTCATCTCTTGTCTTTCGCATCCCTCATCTTCATCTCTTGTCTTTCTACTTTGCCTTCTTTCTTCCCCTTTCGCATCCCTCATCTGCATCTCTTGTCTTTTTGCTCTAGCTGAGACTTCAAGTGATGTAATTAACAATAGTAGAGAGAGCCATTTTCATCTCTAATTTTAGGAGAAATGTTTCTGGTTTTGTCTCTACATAGAACAAAGTTGGACATAGACTTCCTCCCATATATTACTTTTTATCACAAAGGGAGGTTGTGTTTTGTCAAAGACCTTTTCTGCATCTAATGAGATGAGCATGCGATTTATTGATTTATGTATGTTGAACCATTCCTGCATCTCTGGGATGATAATGTGTACTTGAATTTAGGTTCAAAAGTATTTTATTGAGAATTTTTGCATCTATGTTTCTTAGGGAAATTGGTCTATAATTTTCTTTTTTTTGTTGTGTCTTTATCTGATTTAGGTATTAGCATAATGCTAGCTTTTTTAAAAAAAGATTTAGAGGCAGTGTTTCCTTTTCTCTCTAATGGAATACTGTGAGAAGCACTGACTTTAGTTTTTTTTTAAAGGTCTGGAAGAATTCTATGGTGAATCCATCTGGGTTTTACATTTACTTTTATCCCTTTTCAGTTTGGAGGATTATTATTATGATTACTATTATCATTATTATTTATGATTCCTGCATTCCCAATTCACATTAATATAACAGAAATAATAATTATATATGCATATGTGTTATGTTTGTTTGTTTGTATGTTTACCACATGCTTATCTTGTGTTTCAGAGCCCAGAAAATGGTGTTTGATTCTCTGGAGAGTTGCTAGCTGCCATTTGGGGTCTGGAAACTGGACAGAGGTCCTGTGAAAGAACAGTAGATGTTCTTCCCAGATAATAACTCCCAGACCCTGGCTGGTTTTTTTAGTTTTACTGTTTCAATTTTGCTACTTTTGAGAAGTCTGTTTAACTTCATTTTTTATCTCTTCTTACTTTAACTTTTGGTAGTTCATATGAACTAAGATATTAGTCTATTTCAAGTTTTCAATTTGGTGCGATATCGTTTTTTTTTTTTTTTTTAAATAAGACCTTTTGATCTCCTGGGTTCACTGGTATCTCTTGCAATATCTTCATAATCTCTAATTTTATTCATTTGGGTCTTTTAGTTTATTTGGCTAAAGGTTTGTCAATCTTATTTATCTTTTCAATGAATCAACTTTTGGCTTCATTGATTCTTTGTGCTGTTATTTTCATTTCTGTTTCATTATTTTTTTCACTCATCTACCACTGTGTTTTTAATGTTTTATTAGAAATCATGTGTAGTACTGTTAACTGGTCCAAAACTCTATAGCTGGCTAGATTGAAGGCCCTAGGGAAGAACTTATACTATTATTCTTCTGAATGGACATAATTTTAACCATTTCTTTAAATTTTTTATTTATGTCATTAATTAATACATCTCTCAGTCCTCATTAGAGGAGCTTCTTTGTGCTATAGAATCAGTTAATATAGAGATCTACAACTGGATTACACACAGAGACTAAGAGACTGTAAAATGTTCAGCTATAAATAGGACACCAATATTCATACCCTCTTCCCCTAAGGCTCTGGGGTCATCACAGAAGAATTAACAGAAAGCCTAGCAGAGCCACAGAGAATAGATATCCAAGTCAAACAGTGTTTTCTAGACTTGATGGGCTGCTGCACACACAAACTCACAGTGGCTGTGACTGTGTGCACAAGAGCTGCACAAGATCAAACCAGACCAAAATCCCAGCATGATGAGGAGGGTCTCACGACCTCCTGCTGCTGGTTGAGGAACTGTTGTCAGCTGATGGCCTCAGGGGAGGAAGCATCAGTGTTCTCCAAGGGTGCAGTCACATAGAAAACAACCATGCTCCAGTAGATGATCCTATTCCAGTTCACAAGCAAGCAGCATGGAGTGGACTCAGTGGGTTCAAAAGAAGAGCAAAGGGGTTGGCAGGAAAAAGCAGTGCGAGGAAAGGGGAGGAGTTGGAGGAGATAACATAGGTGTGGATCTGCTCCAAAGACATCGTACTCATAAATGAAATGCTCAGAAAAGTAAAGATAGTTTAAAAGGAGATATTTGATGGTTTACGGGTTTTATTAAAGGCAAGATTGGTTAATGTGAGGCTGGCAGGAGTGTTCTGGGTAACTCTCTATAGATTATTCTCTAAGCTAGAGTGAGCTTCCAGTGGGGCTTCCTAAGCACGCTGTCTTCAATGAGAAGGGAGTATGCTGTGCTTGCTCGGATTCCCCTAGGCATGAATGGGGTACAGTCAACTGTAGGGACTGCTGTGCCAAATTCTGAACATGCAGAGGACTTCTGTGGGTGATACTAACGTAGTGAATTTCTTCTTCCATATCATTGTGCTGTCCTAGAATTATCTTCAAATTTGCTTGCTTATGCTTTAGGCTTCAGACTATGGGACTATTGTGAAGGTAGACAAAGGAAATATCTTTTGTGCACAATTATAAAAAATGTGTTTAGTAAAGACATGGCCTGGAGCTCAATATCTTTCAAATCCCTTTCTGGGAATCTATGTAAAATACACAAATTAGCTGTCCTTGTCACATAAAAATCCAACACAATCTACTCCAGAGTGTACTTCGATTTCAAAGGTATCTACAAAGATAAGGAGAGACAGTGCGGTGCCCTGTCTAGTGACCATCTCAGGTCTACTTAAATAGCCTTTTTGTATTATCATTTGCAGAAACTTCCAATATGCATAAACATACATTTCTCATAAGCATGGCATTTTATATATGAGTATCCTATATTTTAATGAAACTCCATTTATTTTATTCCCTCACTGATTGTAGGAAAACATTTAACCCACTCTGCATGGGATGCAGGTACTTCAGGGTTGCCCATTGCATATTCCTTCTCCCACTAATCTAATGAACGCTTCAGCAATTCCAAACCTTTGAATATTGAGTTCTTTTGGGTTTCTATCACTTCGAATTGAAGATCTTTTCTAGTCCTTCCCACTTAGCCTAAGACCTGTATTACCTCTGTGGTGGGTTGAATAAGAATGGCTTCTATAGCTGGGCGGTGGTGGCGCACGCCTTTAATCCCAGCACTTGAGAGGCAGAGGCAGGCAGATTTCTGAGTTCAAGCCCAGCCTGGTCTACAAAGTGAGTTCCAGGACAGCCAGGGCTACACAGAGAAACCCTGTCTCAAAAACAAAACAAAATAAAACAACAAACCCCCCCAAAACAAACAAACAAACAAAACAAAACAAAACAAAACAACGAAATTGGCTTCTATAGTCTCATATATTTGAGGGCTAGGGGAGTGGCCCTCGTTATAAGGATTAAGGGGTATGGCTTTGTTGGTATAGGTGGCCTTGTTGGAGGAGGTGTATCACTGGGGATGGTCTTTGAGGTTTCAAGAGCCCAAGCTAGGCCCAGTGTCTTTCTCATCCTGCTGCCTTCCAATCAGGATGTAGAACTCTCAGCTATCTTGTCTACCCATATGCTGTCCTGCTCCCTGCCTTGAGGATAAAGTACTAAGCCCCTGAAACTGTAAGCAAGACCCAATTAAATGCTTTCTTTTGTAAGAGTTGCCATGGTCATGGTGTCTCTTCACAGCAATACAACATTGACTAAGACAACCTCCTATGCAGAGCAAGAGATAGCTTTGCTATTGGAAGCAATCCCAACTGAACCCCACAGAGCTGATTCCTTTCTGTGGCTGGCCCTCTTTGTACATTGACCATGAATCATAGAGCATTTATTTCGTGACTTCTAACAAAATTATTTTCTTCCAAACAGCTTTTGTCTTGCATTTACATTGTTTAACAATTAGTTTACTTTGAGGTACCGCATAATTGTCAGCTGAAGGGATCGATAAGGTCCTGCATTCTCTGACCTTCCTTTTTTGACAGTCCCCTTCTCCTCAGTCCTGTTTTATACATCAGCAGTGTCTGTTCTTCAAAAGCAGAAATGCCCATCTGAAAGTTTGATCTACTCAGAGATGATCCCAGCAGTCCATTCACCCCTCCCTGTGTTCATCCAATATCTGCCACACACCAGACAATGAAAAGCCTCGGGGCATTCAGAGGCAGGATCAGTATCCGCTGTCATGGAGCAGGGGCAATCAGAGACAGGACCACTACTCACCATCATAGAGCTGACAGTTTACTGCAGGACCTGACTAATTAGCAGATCCATAGGCAAGTATAATCTCATTCTGTGCAGGTGGGTGTGGCCAGCTGGCAGTTGAGCGAGTAGAAGCACACACCCAGACACACACACACACACACACACACATACACACACACACCCAGACACATACACACACACACACACACACACACACACACACCCAGACACATACACACACACATACACACACAGACACATACACACACAGACACACACACACAGACACACAGACACACACACACACACACACACACACACACACACAGCATTCCCTGTACTGTGCTAAGCTGCTCTCACTTTTAGTGTATAGACCCTGGAACCATACTCCCCCGCACCTGTGTGCCAGCTGGCACTTACACACTGAGCAATCTGGGAAAGTCTCTGGACCTAACTTTTTGCATCTACGGCAATTGTTAGCTACCATAGCAAAGTAATAATTTCTAGAGAAATAAATAATGAATCTTTTAACTTGTAATTCCTCACATCTAATCTTTGTTAAGATCCCTAAAAAGAGACTCTATTGAAATATACATAGAGAAGAAAAATTAAGAGTTTATTATTTCTCTCATTTTTTTTCTTGAAACTCATTTTGAGACTCATAAGGTTTGGATGTACTTTAAAACCTCTCTCTATAAAGCTTGACTTTCTTTCTAATCTTTACCCATCTTTATTGGCACAAGGACTCAGACAGTAGTGTTTGTCTGTAGGCTAAATGCTTCATGCAAATCAATGCACTTACACAGCACCTCTTAACCCCTTAACTTGTATGCACATACAACAGTAGAGCTCACTGATAAAAATCTGCTCTGAATTCATTAACTGCAACCTAAACATACGTACGCACGTAATATGGCAATTTTGTTTCAAGCATCATTGAGCTGTGACAGTAAAAATGGGCATATCCTCCAGAACTGCTCTTTCAGAAGCATATTGATTTCATCAAAGACCACATGCAACTGGAAACATTTCCTTCAATGATCATTTTGGTGGCTGTTGTGTTAAAATAGCATCCGAAGCACAAAGAGGAGAAAAGGAACAATTTTGTCTGGCTCTTTTATTGAGTGCCTGCATTCTACATGCTCTTTGGTGAAAGTAGAGTGTAGAGTGTGTGTGT
>NW_022196904.1:158907197-158954851 GCF_008632895.1 Mastomys coucha | reverse complement strand
AGGGAGAGGGAGAGGGAGAGGGAGAGGAAGAGGGAGAGGGAGAGGGAGAGGGAGAGGAAGGGGGGAGATAGGTGGGGATTGACTTCATGAACATTACCCGTAGAAGTAGATCTTTAAAGACATTACTTTCTGAATATATTTGGACCATGAAACAATATTTTCCTTTATCTCTCTTTGTCATTGTTAATTGGGATAAATTGCCAGATTTCCCAGTGGCAGTGTGTCTAATTTAATAACCTGAGAGCTGGTGCTTGAAAATATAATGAAATGTACTAATACGATGGCAGTTTCATAATTACTGATACAAAACATGTTGTAACAAATCTACTGATTGGAAAGGCTTACATAGTGCAAAATTCAGTATGATGAGAACTTCAGCTATATTTGCATAAGTAATTATAGTTATCAATCATAAATATTTTTAACTATTGGCTGGTGGACAGTGCTTTCATTTGAGATATATTCATTTGGAAAAATCCTATCATCCAACAACTTGATGTTTATTTCTGACTTCTGCAGAAAATACACAGAAACAAATTTAGTGAAAGTCTCTCTTTTGTTCTGTTTGTGCGGACACATTCCTATCATTCAGTTTTCCTTAGTAGCTTGAGACTGTCTGAGCAGGGTTGGTGATTTTGATATTGGCTGGAGACAATATTTCTACAGCGTTTGAAAGACCTAATATTTTCTCATCTTTCATTATATTGTTTGTTCTGTGTATGATGTTAGTCTGTGTGTATGTAAGAGAGCTGCCTAAGTCACCTTGTTTGTGTAGAGGTCAGAGGACAATTTGTCTAAGTTAACTCTCTTTTTCCACTATGCGGGTCTTGGGTATTGAACTCAGGTCATCAGCATTAGTGACAAGTGCCTTTGTGAACTGAGCCATCTCACTGGCCTTAGTATTTTGTAGTGTCAGTAAGATGGCTCAGAGGGTAAAGCTGCTTGACACAAAACCCAATGACTTGAGCTCAGTCCCTATTGACCTCTGACCTCCACATGTCTGCCATGGGGCCCACAGACAGACAGGAAGGAAGGAAGGAAGGAAGGAAGGAAGGAAGGAAGGAAGGAAGGAAGGAAGACACACACATACACACACACACACACACACACACAGAGAGAGAGAGAGAGAGAGAGAGAGGGAGAGAGAGAGAATAAATTTAGAATGATTGTGTGTAGCAGTATGGAGTAGTGATTGTTTTGTATGGCATTCCAGTTTTATCTAGTTATCAAATTCAGCAGGTGATTTAACCATGGGATTTCAATTTCTTTATCTCAAAACTCAGCTACATTGACTAAGCAAATTAAATATGACAGCACTGAAAGGATCACTGGCCCATGGCAAGCAGCAAACTCGTGCCTTTCTTCCTAAACCTTTGCCTCCTGATATGGGAATCATAGCATGGGAACACCGTGGACAGGTAACAATAAGGTAAGAAGGCAATCGATCAGGTTTAAGTGTCTTTGATTTTGTGGGACGAACAAGCAGCGCGTGTGTGTTGGGGGGGGGGGGGGGGTCTGGTGCCGTGACTTGAAACTTAGAAGTTCCTTAGACAAGTCTGAACTTGAATGCAGGCTCCTCTGCAGGTGAGTTTGTGACTCTGGAGAGCTTGCTTAATCTCTCGGGACCTTTCTTTTATGCTCTGTAAAATGGAGATGATAGTTTCTGAAGGAAAAGATGGTAAGGTTTAATTAGTTAAAGTGTATGGTAGCTTCCTGCAATGAGGTCACTGTTTTTAACCTTTGTCTTTTTATACTTTTGTTATATTCTCTTTGAATTTACATTCCCTAATCAGGCCCTTTATTTCACTATTTGTGACAGTCAGATTTCCATTACTGTCATGAAATACTTGAGAAAATCAGTGTAAAAGGAGGAAAGTTTTATTTTGGCCTCAGAGATTTCGTTCTGTCTGATTCAATTACTTTCTTCCACTGGGCTCCACCTTAGATGGTCCACTGTCTCTCAGTAGTGATACAAGCTGGTGACTGGCCCTTCAACAGATTGGGGATTTGACTGCATCAAGATCCAAACCACAGCACTATTCTATTTTTATTCCACTGATGGTGGGTGAACTTAAGACAAAATATGATTTCTTTGAAAGCAATGGGTACTTTTATAGCCACTTTAGAAATGGCTTAATGAACAGACTTTGATTCTAGTCTCAGTTTCTTCTAGATTTGGGATCTGAAAATTACAGGAAGTATAAAATTAAAATGGGGTTATTTATGGAAATTCAGTTGGCTACTCTGATATCTCAGCAAAGAGCAAGGCTCTTATACCATCAATCTACCCAGGGTCCTGTGCTACATCTCTCACTGGGACAGTTAGTGGGGTCAGTCTTTCACTGGCCTTGTGAAGTAAGCAAAACTCTATAGCAGGGTGGCAGGGTGGCTGGAAGAGAGCTCTTGGTGTGTGTTCTGAGTTAGTTTGTTGGACAGAGCTGCACAGGGTGTGATTTTGTTTTTTGGAGCACTTTGATGGGGTTGTGTTTCCAATGCAAGGACTTGGGAACATCATGTGATTCATCAGTTCTCATGTTTTCCTGCATCCGCTTCCCATCTTCCTATTAGCATTTAAAAAAAAACACGTTATGCATTTGACCTCCATTCATTTAAAGCACATGATCCTGCCTGAACCTTCAAGCTGCTCGTCTGGGAGCTAGCAGTGCCTCTGGCTTCTGACGTTATCTCCTCTGGTTGCCTGCCTGGATGGCTCCCTTGGCAATTTACTAGTCATTTAAAATGTTTTCCAGGGCTGCCGAGTTTAAGCTCTCTGCTTGTTTTGAAAAATACTGGCTGGCATTGCAATACTTTGTTTAGAATGTTCTCCACATTAAAGAGAGAAATGAAATGCCCTAGTTGGATGACACAGCCTGGAATTTTATACCCAATGTGCTGTGATAATATGCTAAACTCTATACATACCTTTAAAAAATGTAAACATCATAGTAACACTATGAAGAAGGAATCATCGTCGTCATCATCATCATCATCATCATCATCATCATCATCATCATCAAAAAGTAAAATAACTCATCCAGTATTTCACAAGGTAATTTCTACGGATCAGTAATCTTTGGTAATCTTTAGCTAATTCCTTCTAGGCAGGTTTAAAAATAAATTACATGACAGTATATTTTTAGATATAAGTACACTTGCAATCTATTATATCATACCTATACAATGTGACAGTATGACTTTTATTGAATTCATACTCTAGTCTAGTGGAATATAGGGGTTATCTTATAAAGTTTGGCTGTCATCTTGAGAAAGCTCTGGGTTTGGGGCTGGCTTCCTTGTGGGGTATGGCTGATCCATCCACCTATGTGCAGTGGCTGTATACTTGACTCAGAGCCTTCTGCTATGAAATGTGTAGCCACTGCAGGCTATTAAGTATGTTTTGTGATGCTGTACTAAAGAATAGCCCCTTTCTTCCCTTTGTTATAGCCAAAGGCTTCTGGGAAGTCTGAAGTCTTTATTTCCTCCCAGGAGTACTTGCAGACCAATACTGGGAGAAAAAGAAAAGGATTCATTAGACATTGTTTTCCAGCCTTTCCAACTAGGAAGGAAAGAGACTAGGTGAGTTCAAGTGGTGTCAAGTATCAATGCTGGTTTGGTTTTTCATCGCAGCACAATTACTATGTTTATAATACCGCCACTATTTATCATCCCCTTGACTCACAACTCCATGCAGTAGTTAAGAGAGGCAGGTTTTCACGGGGATGCAGGGAAACAGTGCATCATGAAAGCATTGTAGCTCACCTGGGCTCTCCAGAGACATCTTCCTGTTTAGCCTCTGTTGACCTCATTGTATCTTATAAACAGCATCAAACCGTTGCATGTCATAAACAGCATCCAATTATCACCGTACAAAAGAAAGGGTGTAACTCACAAACAAATACTTTTTCTCCATCTCCCATCCATGGGTTCTGCATCACTTACCCACAGACTGAAAATAATCAGACACATACGTTCTGCTACTATCATTAGATAACAGGGTGGTCTAAACACTACATAATAGTAGATGATGAAGGTCTTCCGCAGTGATTTGCAGTACATAGGAAGCTGTGTGGAGCCATTTTAATAGGAGACCAGCATCTGTGGAGCTTGCTCTCCACGGAGGTTCCCAGAACCTCTGACCCTTGCTGAAAGAAGACTGTAGCTCCTACTGTTCTCCTGCTGCTGTGTGGCTATACTTAATGGAGAGAAAGTTTTTTTTTTTAACTTTTAAAAAGTTATTAATCATTTGCATATATGCAAACAGGCTTAACATTTTGACATCACTGAATTAGATCCATTTTCAAAATACAGCTATTTTGTCTGAATAAACTCACTGTGTAAAACCTAAAAAGCTCTAAGGGTGGAAGGCAGACCTAGAGCAGCCAACAGGCAACCAGCACATAGATGATGTGCTCCTCAATCTCTTTGTCACAATAATTTATTTTTGTATATTTGTTTCTAGAGTGTTCATTAAGTAGATGATTTTTTTTTACTTGTGTAACTGTTCCATGCTTTTAGAAAAAATCCCAGCCCCTTTTAAATGCAATTCTAAAAATCTTTATGGTAGCTCAGCTAAGTGTCCAGATTCAAACTAATATACAAGAGAATGACGCTGCAAAACATGAACAAAACCATAGTGGAGTCATAGTGGAGTAACTCTGCCTAAGTTCTTGTGGAAATCTTTGGGCATAGTTTCACAAGATTCTCTACAAAAAGAAACTCTAAGACCTTACTGAAGGCCTAAAGTCCCTGATAAACAACATGCCCACTGTTCTACTGGGAACGTTCATTGTTTATTGACGCTGGGATTAAAATGTTCTTCAAACCGTAACAGACAGACTCATAAGTGGGAGTGAACTGGCACTTTAGCAGTAGGCCTCTGTATCTGACTTCGCCTAGCACGTGTGCCACTGTAGTTTGTTCTGCATCATTTTTGTGTATGGGAATATGTGGAGGTCAAGGAATCAGGTACTTATGGATTAAAACCTCAACTATGCAGTGCTTTGTACCTGTGGCGTGCCTTTTTTTCCTCCCTTCATGGTTGTAACTCGGGGACTAATGGTTCTTATATCATTGAGTAGCACTCTATATTTAAATTATACATAGAATGTAGACAATACATGCAATGCTTCATATTATTTCATATTCAGAGATTTGAGAAGTTGGAAATCCAAAGTATTGAATGACACAATTAAGATTTTAAAATATATTAACACTATTATATAATGGCCAGACCTAGAGAAAATATTATTCAACTCTTACAAGTATAAGAAAATGAATGTATAATAATTGTCCTGTGGATTGTCCACAATCCACCCTTTGTTGACTACTATGAATAGTCATCTTTTCCTGGGTTTGGACTCATCTTAGCAGTAAGTCTATACTTAGCGCTATGTCCATACTTCAGCCAAATGCATAGTGAAATCAGTGGTTTGTTTTATTGTTATATATGTAATTCTGGGCAGGTTAGTTATAACAGTAAAATGTATCTGGTATAACATAATAAATAAATAACTGAATAAATAAATAGATGTCATAAGAGGAAATGCAGAACTTTTAGAATAAAGGTAACATTGATCCTCTGTCATCTTTCTACATTCTCCTTGTCATTTAGTTATACACTTGAGTTTCAAAATTGCTAAGTAGCAGTAGTAAAATTCCAACAAGGATCTCAGCCAAATTTATTAGCAATTCTACTTTAAAAAATGATTTCAAAGGCGTATATGCAAGAACAGATAATGGGAATAGTTTTGCAAAAGTCTGAAAAGAAATTTAAATGCTTCCTCCTGCCTGCTGTATATTAAACAGTGAGAGGAGAGGACAGAGAGAGCAAGCACGAGAGTGAGCATGAGGGAGAGAGAAGTAGGATGGGAGCCAGTTCATATTATAAACCTCAAAGCCTGCCCTGAGTGGAGTACTTTCTCAGAACCTTCACCAATAGCACCACAAATGGTCAAAGTGTGTCAATGCATGAGACTAAGGAGGACATTTCTATTATTATTATTATTATTATTATCATCATCATCATCATCATCATCATCATCATCATCATCATCATCATCATCATTACTACTACTATTACTACTACTACTACTACTACTACTACTACTACTACTACTACTACTATATAGCAAGCAGTACTATTGTACTGGCTGGTTTTGTGTGCCAACTTGACACAGATTGGAGTTATCACAGAGAAGGGAGCTTCAATTGGGGAAGTGCCTCCATGAGATCCAGCTGTGGGGCATTTTCTCAATTAGTGATCAAGGGGGTAGGGCCCCTTGTGGGTGGTGCCATCCCTGGGCTGGAAGTCTTGGGTTCTATAAGAGAACAGGCTGAGCAAGCCAGGGGAAGCAAGCCAGAAAGGAACATCCCTCCATGGCCTCTACATCAGCTCCTGCTTCCTGACCTGCTTGAGTTCCAGTCCTGACTTCCTTTGGTGATGAACAACATTGTGAAAGTAAGCTGAATAAACCCTTTCTTCCCCAACTTGCTTCTTGGTCATGATGTTTGTGCAGGAATAGAAACCCTGACTAAGACAATTATCTTTAATCCTCTTTTTTTTTTTTTTTACAGTCCAGTCGTTCTCCTCCTCCTCTTTCTCCCTGTACCCTTCTCAAAGAAGATGTCCTTAACCCCCCCATTCCACCTGACCTTCCCACTCCCTGGGGGGTCTCAAGTCCTTGGAGGGTTAGGTGCATCTTCTTTCACTGAGGCCAGACCAGGTAGTCCTCTGGTGTATGCTGGCTGGTTGATGGCTCAGTGTCAGAGATCTCAGGGGTCCAGGTCAGTTGAGACTGCTGGTCTTCTTATGGTGTCACCCTCATCCTCAACTTCTTCCAGCCTTTCCCTCTTTCAACAACAGGGCTCCCCAACTTCAGACCTTTGGTTGGGTGTAAGTATCTGTCTGTCTGAGTCAGCTGCTTGTTGGGTGTCTCAGAGGGCAGTCATGCTAGGCTCCTGTCTGTAATCACACCAGAGCATCAGTAACAGTGTCAGGCCTTGGAGCCTCTCCTAGAGACTATGCTTCACACTTTTTAAATTGCTATACTAACTTTTAATTTTCCTGAGAACTTACAAGTGTATAGATAAAAGACTTGTCTTGCAGCAAATCCATTTTAGAAGTGATTTTACTTCATTACTGGCTTTCTCATGTTGAAATTCCATATGGTTGGGACAGTTTCTGTCTCTTATCCATATAGGATATTTAAAAATTATTTGATGTGGAAGAAGCTTTTCCTATTTTGTAGGGAATTTGTAGGATCTTTTCATGGTCCTTGGATTCCTAATCTGGCTTACCTCATTTCCTGTTTTACATTTCTATTTTATGTACTGCAGAAGTTCACAGGTATCCTCTTCATGATCCAATTTATTGTAGAGAGGATTCTACTCACTTGTATTTTTGTGGCTTCCCAATTCAGGGTGACTGTGTTTATGCAACTCCTCTAACTCTTAGCAAGTACGTGGAGTGGAGATGTGTGCAAGGTTACTGATACTCTGAAGACAGAGGGGTTGTCTGGCAGTCACTCAAGAACCCTTTGGAAGAAATTTCTAATAATCTTGTGTAATTACACTATGCAACTTGCACGTGATGGGAGATCTGTTATGAATGGTGACATTTATCTATCCTCTTCACAATTGCAACTCTTGTTGTGTGATCTGTGGATGCTATTCAGTGATTCCAGCAATATCAAAAAATTCTAGAACTAATTCCTGGCATAAAAATTAACCATGCCTTACAACGAGTAAGAATGTCAGATTGCTTCTAGGAAAATGATGGAGGAGGTTGATGTAATTAGTGTTAAAGAATAATCAGTGATCAGATAATCACCACTAATGAATCTAACACAGCCATCCCGGGCGTCTGTTGTGTGGAAATGTATCTTCCCTGTGAACATCAGGCATACATGAGACTGTCTCTTTCTTCTCTTTCTCCAGCTATAGATGAGAGGGTTCACTTGCTAATCATTCCTTTGTCTATTTTTAAACTATAAGAATGTGCTGTGCAGAGGGGAATATTTTCAACTTCTTCACAATCTTGTAATAAGCTTTACTGGTGCACCAATTGTGCTTGTCTTTAAATTTCCGCCATGTTTTAAGAACAGTTACATTGACAGTACTCTGCCACAGGCAGCCAGGTTCATGCTGCAGCTTACTGATTTTCTAATTAGCTATTGATCTATTGATACATACTAAGGACATTTGATAGTTGCATCTAGCTTAAAGAAAAATAGTAGGTTTTTAAAGGGAATAAGTAGATTTTATTTTATTTTTAATTAAAATATATTTACATCATTTCCCCTTTTCCTTCTCCTGCCTCTAACTCCCCTCATATCTCTTTTTTAAACTCATAGCCCATATATATGTATATGTATACATATGTATATATTTATTCACATGAATAAATATATAACTACAGTCTACTGAGTCTGGTTAATGTTTCTTGTGTGTATATGTCTCTGGGCTGACCATTTGAGATTAGATGACCAATTTATGGGGCTTACCCCCGGCGGAAGACTAAGTCTCCCTGTCTCAGCTGTTGGCATGTCAACTGGTGATGCCATTGTTTAGATCTTTGTTAAGAAGCCACAATTTTGAGATTTCATGTAGATCTAGTCATTTCTAGAAGACACAATCTCATGGCAGATGCCCTTGATCTGGCTATGGCAGTCTTTCCCACTCCTCCTCTGCTATGTTCTCTGACTGCAGGAATAGGGGTTGGGTTATAGATAAGCAGAGAAAGCTTTGTCTGTCTGGTAGTGTAAGTACTTAGAAGACAGTTAGGAATTGATATTTGTTTAGGAAAGTGGCAAGGGTAGGTTCTCTTCTGAGAACCTCACAGGTGGTTAACTAGGTTTGCAGCACAAGCATGGTCTTCATTCTGTTGAAGTCCCATGGAGTCCTCTGACCAACAACTAAGGAGGTTTCTCATGATTGGTATTGGGGTTTTGTTAGGTAGCATGTGGCTCTTGAGGGAGTATTATTATCTAGATGATGTGGTTATTTAATATCTCTCTCTCTCTCTCTCTCGTGTATGTGTGTGTGTGTGTGTATACGATTTTGTTTTTAGATGACTATAAAATCATATAGTGTGTGTTATTTTATCTTTAGAATATAATATAATTCCCATGTTGTTTTTTTTAAAAAATAGATCATTAAACAGAATAAATGCAGTCATGGGATTTCTTATAATTTACTTATTAACAAGAGCCTGACCCTCAGAACTCCTTGGAACTCAACCACCAATCAAAGAGTACACATGGTAGGACTCATGGCTCCAACTGCATATGTAGCAGAGGATGGCCTAGTCAGTCATCACTGGGAGGAGAGGCCCTTGGTCCTGTCAAAGTTCTATGCCCCAGTGTAGGGGAATGCCAGAGCCAGGAAGTGGGAGAGGGTTGGTTGGTGAGCAGGGGAAGGGAAGAGGGAATAGGGGTTTTTTTCAGAGGGGAAACCAAGAAAGGGGATATCATTTGAAAGGTAAATAAAGAAAATATATAAGAAAAATAAATAAAAGTATATTGTATGAAAATATAAATTATGTGATTAAGTTTCTTTTAAAAAAGGTTATTTTAAATTTTTGTATTACTTATTTATAATTAAAAGCTGGTCATACAGGGGTCTTAAAAAAAAAGTCTGAGCCAGGCGGTGGTGGCATATGCCTTTAATCCCAGCACTTGGGAGGCAGAGGCAGGCAGATTTCTGAGTTCGAGGCCAGCCTGGTCTACAGAGTGAGTTCCAGGACAGCCATCCAGGGCTATACAGAGAAATCCTGTCTCGGGGGAAAAAAAAAAAAAGAGTCTGATTCTAAGCTTTCACAATGGTAGAGATTTATTTTGCATACCAAATCTACAGGAACCTGTTCATGTATTCTGAAACTGAAAACAGGTCAAGGCTTTGGAACATGATTCCCACTGAGGAGGAAATCAACTAAGGGGGACATGGATTTGTTAACCCACGACAATGTGTGAGTTTTCACCTTTGCTGTTTCCAATTCTGAGTCACAGTGGTGACACTGGAATAACATTAGTAAATGTCTTCTCACATTAAGTGGACTTTTAAACATGATTCTCCAATGTCAACAAGCTTGTTCCAGGTACAAGATGTGAATGGATCCATGCATTCATATTGAAAGCCTGCCACAAGGCAAAGTGCTCTCTCTGTCTCTCTCTGTCTCTCTGTCTCTCTCTCTCTCTCTGTGTGTGTGTGTGTGTGTGTGTGTGTGTGCCTCTGCTTCTCTCTCTGATTTTTTTGGTGAACAGTATTGTTGAAATATCTGTGTGATTTTCTCTTGCACTTTGCAGTTTTGGACATGTGTCATACACGGAAATAGTACCAGTTATATTCCTGTCTTATAAAATGAAAATCAGCTTGAATGAAGACTGGCTCAGCCAAAGTGGTTAACCTGTCAAGCAATATAGCTGAGAGTGAAGTGTATAAGGATTAAACTAGGAAATCATGCTTTTCTTTTCTTCCCTTGGTAGTTTCTATTACAATGACTTAGCTTTTTGTTGTTGATCTTTGTTTATTTCCTTTTATTAATGGCATTTTCCCGTGTACATTATTTTGACCGTGGCCCTTTCGATTCCTTCCAGATCCTCCTTACCTTCCAGCCAACCCAACTCCACACCCTATCTCTCTCTCTCTTTACAGAGTAAATAGGCAAAAGACAAATAAACAAGACTCAAGGAACACACACACACACACACACACACACACACACACACACACACACATTAAAACTACTCAGCTCCTTGACAGTCTGTCTAAAGATAACATCACTGGAAAGCAAGGTAAGAATTTAGTGTTCAGAGCCCCTTTGGCCCCTGAGCATGGCCTTCAAAACAGTAGGCAGCAGAAGTGCCAGCTGGATCCAGTCTTTCACATGCTTACCACCAGTCCTTCACATGCTTACTGCCAATCCCCAATCCTTCACATGCTTACCACTAATCCCCAGTCCTTCACATGCTTGCCACCAGTCCTTCACATGCTTGCCACCAGTCCTTCACATGCTTGCCACCAGTCCTTCACATGCTTACCACCAATCCCTTCACATACAACCTCAGGAATTTCCAAATCATAGATTTTCCATGGAAATCTGAGTGAGTGAAGGAGAGCTAGGACAGCCTGAGCCATTCAGCATAGTTGCCTCAGTAAACTGGAAATTCCGGGACTCCATGAAGTAGTCCACAGCAGCTTTGCCTCCGTCTCGAAGTCCATTCTGGAAAAGCTCCATTCTGCAGCAAAGATTTCTCTTTACATCCAAAGCTGATTCTCATTAATGCAACTAATATCTACAATGGTTTGTTTAAAAATGTTACAAGATTAGGTACCTGTGATAGTTACTTATAAATACCAAACACATAACACCTATAGGAAACACACTCACACACACACACACACACACACACACAGAGGAATCAAAGCATACCAAAACAAAACAAACAAACAAACACAAAAACCAAACCAAACCAAACCAAAACACCAACAAACAGAAAGGAAGAGACAGCAGAGAACTGTATTATAGTCCAACAAAAACAAGCAACAAAATGCCAATAGTAAACACTTTCCCGTTAATAAGTACTTTGTAGTTTAACTGATTAAATTATCCAATCAAAAAACACTGGGTGACAGAAGGGACATAAACAATACATAAGAAAACACAATAAATCAAGACCCTAATAATACACAGTTAAGAAATTAACCTGAGAGGACAGTAGGGCATGGGAGATGAAGGATGGAAACAAAACATAACATGTATGTGTGAAAATGACTAAAAATTAAAAGAAACTAGCTTTAGATATAAGCACACAAACTTGAAGTGAAAGAGAGGAAAAATACAAAGAATATTGTAGGGCAGTGGTCTGTTCAGGCAGCCTGGGCCCAGTCGAGTATAGGTCTTGAACCCTGAAGCCCCAATGGGAGATTTCTGCCTGCAAGGGATGAAAGGAATTTGGCCATGACTCCTGGGACCCTGGCTCCTGTTTCAGTCAAAACCTCTCACAACCCCCTCCCTGCAGGAGATATGTGCTCTGTCACATAGACAATGCCCCAAGCTCCCAGCATTCTAGCTGGACCCTACCCCCAGTCATCTGACCACAGCCAGGCATGGCCTGCCCCACAAACAGATAGCCCCACCTCAAAATATAAGGGACAGTTTGCCCCCTCCTCTCTCTCTTGCTCTTTGTTCTCTCTTGTCTTCTTCCTCTCTTGCTCTCTTCTTTTCTTGCCCTCTGTTTACTTCTCCTCTCCTCCTCCTCCTTTCTCTCTCTCTCTCCATGGTTGTGACCAGCCTATTTTCTCTTTCCTATAATAAAATATCTCACGATTATGCATTGCCTCCTTTTAACTAACACATCACCCAACCCCCAGCATTGGCAGCAGAGAGGCCCAGGCATCAACAGAAGATATACCAGGACCAACAGAATATGCTGTATGAGTGGAAACAGAAGTATAGAAGAGATATGATATCAGTGATTTAAAGCAAAAACTTTCCAGAGACAAAGGAGAATGTTTCTTGATGAAACAATATCAGCCCAGAAGGTAAACAGAACCACTGTAAACATATAAAGGCTCTAACACCAAATGACCTAAAATATAGGAAGAAAACATGGGAGAAAATTAGAGGGGTCACAAGACAGTAATAAAACCACAGAACTGACTTTAGTAGCATTGTGTCCCTAGATGTTAGAACACCCCAGTCAACATCCTGTTCTTTTGAAGAACACATCAGTATCCCTTACACATCCCAAAACATCAGAACAAACAAGGAAGGGCCTCCTGACACAGACATGCTAATTTATGTATGCTGCAAAATTGGGGAAATGTTGGTCAATTCTTCTGTTCTTAACTTGAATCCTCCCTCCCCCTTTTCAGGATAAACTTGAACTCAGTGCCTCTTACATTACTAGGAAGTACTCCATCACTGAGCTACACTCCAAGCTCCTTAACTCGATTTTAAAGATGCAATTTTTAGATCATACCTTCTTAAGTAGCAGAGAAAAAGATAAGATAAATGGTTTTATTACCACTAGGAAGGACTAGAGTTAATTGACAGCTGGACCTCTAGGTATCTAATTACGGTTAGACTAGACTATGGCTGCAATCAATTACTCCTTAGCCAAGTGATTATTTTTAGCAGAGACTCTATACTCTTTAATTGGCTCCTGCTTCATAAGTTTATAAAGGTCAAGACAAGAAGTTGCAGAAGAGTTAATTTTACAACTAAAGCCTGTTAGGGTGCTCGATAGGAAGTTACATTCCTCATGACTGACAACATCTGTTTTGAAAAGTGTCCAATAGAAACAATCTTAACCAAACTCTAGAAAAACTTAGGGATTCTTGTCTGCTTTCTATGTGCAAACAAATACCAAGATGTTTCCTCTATATCCCTTGGTTTCCCCATCATGGCCCATCATCAACTTCAACTTGGTTGGTCTGCCATCTACAAAGATGAATGGCCTTTGGTCAAGGATCCTCCTTGGATTCCTAGGTTTTTCAAAATCAAAGTTTGTAAGTCGTCTTCTTCCTCCTCCTCCTCCTCCTCCTTCTCTTCCTCTTTCTCTTCCTAACCAGAAAAATAAATGTGATTCTAATCTCTTTAAGGGAAAAAAAATCTAAAACACCACTCAACAGTATAAAACAATACTCACAGAGATAGGGCTCTAAAATAGCCTACTCTCTGTTCTAGACAGACTAAACTTCATCTGGGATAAGACTGGGTTATTTACAATTGTAAGGAATTTTCTAAGCTCTGGGGGAAACAGATTCTTTTTTTTTTTTTTAATTAGTTTGTTTTAAATTCCCAAGTTTCAGCTGAAGGATGCTAAGTAGGGAGCTATGTAACTTCTTCAGTGTTGTCTGTGTCAATGTGAGACGTCTTGTTCGTTATACCACTCTGTTCTCTTTGTGAAAATTCAAAGGACATTCTATGCATTTCGGTTTTCCATGGATAACTGAGACATATTTCAAGCCATTGTGTACCAGTGTCTGATTCTGTTTATGTATATCCAGTCTATCTGACAGAGAGATCTGGTACAAATTGACTGTCAATTTCTAGAAAATACACAAAGGCATAATACTATGTAAGATGCAATTTTATGTACTTGTCTTAAAGCAGAGCCATATAACCAACTGATTAAAACAGTAGAAAGCCTGGGTTCACTGACCAGGGTCTCAATTTGCTACTTTGGATGAATTAATTCCTTGGGTTTTTATATTCCAGTTACTTGAGTAGTCTAGGGGAGAGTCTAGTAGACTCTTTTGTATGGCTTACTGTGAGTTCTACTCACAAAATAGAGTATGTTTTGACATATGTAGTTCTTTATACACAGGATTCTTGGTGTGTGTCTTTGTCTCTCTCCATCCCTCCCTTCCTTCTTCTCTTTTTCCCTCCCCCATTTTCTTTTCCTCCCTTCTTCCTCCCTCCCTTCTTCGCATCCTTTTGCATTCCCCTCTTTCTCCCTCATCCTTTTCTCTCTCTCTTTCTTCCCCTTTCTCTCTTTCCTTCTTCCACCTCCCCCTCCTCCTTACCTTTTCTGATAGTATAAGCTATTATTTAAAAACTATAAAAGATAAGATCCTTATCTTTTATGGCACTTCTCCAGAGTGTGTCCTAACATCTGAGTCGAGTTCCTGGCTATAAGAAATTCCAACTCATAAGCTTTTCTTTTCAGACACCTTTCAAAGTACCTGAACTATTGTTAAATGCCTTAAAATCTAATCATTGTATGATAATTTTTCAAATAAAAATATTTAAAATAAAAATACATTAGAAAGTGATAACATCTGTCCAAAGTTTTAATTAAGAAGACGGTACAGCTCTCAGAAAGAATGACGAAAAAAGGGGGGAACAGGGTTTGCTTTATATGCTTGTTTGGTTTTTTTTTTCCTAGTTTTTTGACATAAGAGTTCAGAGTAAAAGGAGTAAGTGATGGTGGCGAACCAGAAAGCAAGCCCTCAGCTGACCCCAAGAGCCAGACAGCTGAGTCTTGAATTTTCTCAGCCACAGAACTATGAGAAAGGATTCTCATCTTTCTTACATTATATATCTGTGAGTGCTATTTTTTCCTGTTATGCCAAAAGCAAAGTTGTTGAATAGACATGTTTATGCACAGAAATTGTTCTCCGGTGTGTATAGGTACCTTAAAATAAAACTGAAACAAGCATAAAAATGTCAGAATTGAGGTAAAAAATTATTACCTACTTTGAAAACCCTAAATCCTCATGCTTTAAAAAAAGTAACACTCTCTTCACATCCATTTCCCTAAGTCCAATAAATTATTTTCCCTATATTTAAATATAATCATTTTATATTATGAGTGAGAGTCCATATACCCAATGCCTATGTTAACCAATTTTTGATCATCAATGTTTTGTAATATTTGTTTTACCACCCCTTCTTATGAATCTACCCACTAACCTTTCCCCAGTCTATCTTTTAGAGGTATCTTTAATGCATTTAAAAGTAAGTTATTGTAGAATGTGACCACTGTGAAAACACTAATTTTGAATCTCCTGTTTTATGCGAAGCAGTTTAGATTCTGGGGGTACAAATATGAAAAAGGAGCTGATTCCCAAGCACACGCCTGTCTACTCATCTACTACATTGCCTGTCAGACTATGTCTTTAGTTGTATATCTCATCTTACACCCAACACCTTTCTTTCATCTAGGTTATTACGATATAAAAATTACATTAGTAAAACTTGTCAATGCCAGGGCTGGGGAGATGGCTCAGTGCAGAGAATGCTTACTGGGGAAGCATGCAGACCTGAGCTTGGATCCCCAGAATCTACAAAAAGCATCAAGTGTGGCAGGGTATGTCTGTAACCATAGCACTGAGTGGAGTGGATACTGGTAGGAAGCCACACTGGCTGGGATCAGGAGAACCCTGGGGTCAGCCAACCTGATTAGTCCACGAGCTCTAGGCTAAGTGAGAGGTCCTGTCTCAAAAACTAAAATGGACAGTTGTTGCTGTAAATCTCCAACCCCAAAAAAGCCCAGGCAAAGAAATCACAACTCAATTAATAGAAATACAGGCTATATGCCTAGATTGGGCAGATCTACCACACTACCATATTCCTCATCTATGAGATCCCTTATCACTTGTGGTTCTCCAGGCCATGTGCTTCTGCTCCATTGTCCTTCCACCTCCTCCCCCTCCCTCTGTCGTCCTCTCTTCCTAACCCCTCTCTCTTTTTCCCCAAACTTTTCAGCTCCACCTTCACTTCCACTGCCCAATCACCTGGCTCTAGCCTTTATTTTACAAATTAAGGTGAGGAGAAGCTTCACAAGAAGTCACCTGTGTATGAGATTCACCCCTCATCTGCACCCTTCCTGGGAAAGCGGAATTAGCATCAAAATACAACCACAAGACAGTCACCTGTAAGGGACCTCTGGCCTCCACATGTGCATGATGGATGCAAACACTTGGTGTGCACAAATACAGAGTATTTTAAAAAACATAATTCTGTTCTCTCAAGTCATTGATAAAAGTTGTCCCTAAATGACAAAGCTCTCTCTACCATAAGCAGGGTTCTCTCTGAAATGTGAATGCTATCTGCAGCTGCTGGTTACTGGCACAGTCACAGAGCATCAGGAACTACCAGATCTTTTGAGTTTGTCCTCAGCCATGAGGACCAATGATTCTGAGTGTAGGTTAGAACTTACCCTCCACTAGTAGAGTTGATACCAGTAGGAAGACACTCTGGCTGGCTCTGCGTGCCTCTACACTGAATGTAGGTCGTCTCTGAGGTGTTTGTTGATGAGATCTTACAGAAGAGGAGCAAAACATGCTAGTTTTGTCTGCCCTGAGCCATCTTAGTTCAAATAGACATCTATGTTTTCTGATGGCAAATGCCAAGTTATTTTTTATGAGTACTGGTATTTTAGGAACAAAAAATAAACAAGAGTGTCAGTGTAGAAGCATTGGGCTGTGACTTTTTTACAAATAAACCTAGAAATTGAAGCACTTTTGGATACAAAACTAATAACCATTCTTGCTGCAAACATTTTCACTGATTTAAACTATATACAAATGTGACTATAGTACTAAGAGTCTGCAGAAGCAAGAGATTCTGGTGTAGTTTTTTTCTATATGTGGGGTATAAGATAAAGACTAGGTGAGAGTAATTGAGTAGAGAATTGAACTTGTGAAAAAAAAAAAAGAACAAAGCCAAATTAATATGCAAGCAACCAAAACAGTACAATAGGAAATGAGACAGATAATGCAGAAAACCTGTGGGAATTTCTGAGGTGGCCATGGTAGGGCACCAGCCAAGCAGGTCTGAGGCCCTGGATTTGACTCATCCAGTACCAGAGGGGAAAGATAAACACTGAGGATGCAATTTTGGCTCAGTTCCCAGGATACTGTGAAAAATTCTAGTGACTATGTTTCAGAATTACATCACTGAGGACTGAGAAGGGATGCAGCCACCATCTTGGCTCCAGACCTATGTGTATCTACACTGGGCAGTAGCCTACCTTGGCATGTGCTGAGCACATTTCTGAGTCAAAAACTTCCCTATAAAGAGACACAGAAGTGTAGGCTAAAAAGCCATGAGAAGTATTCATCAAGCTACAGGTGCTGGCTAGGCATAATAGTAGGGAACAAACATCAAGTATTTGCACACATACATCCAGGAGAAATCTTTTATCTGACATTTGTGAAGAAATACAAATTGGTTTGAAAAGGCACACCACCATCAATAGGTAGGGAAAGATTTTAATGTCATGAATGATCAAGGAAATGAAAAATTACCCACAGTGATATACCATTGTGCACATAGAAGAATGGGGAATATCAAGACATGACTTCTACTGGTAAAGCATCCAAAACAATTTGGCCAATCATGTGCTCCTGATTAGGAAAACTGGCAGTTTAAACAAACACACAATTCATGGGTGTCTGAATAGTTTATGGAAATTCACTGAGTTGTATACTTGGGGTTTCTTTCTTGTTATATTTTGAATTTACTTAGAATAGAAGATGAGATATGTTTTCAGAATTTTCACTTGATCATGAAATACTTAGCTCTTAAAACCCAGTGGGAAAGTATTCTACCATTCCTCAGGAAATATGCATGCACTGAGTCAGAAAATGAAAGAAATAAGAAAGTATGCCATGAATTTTGATAGAGATTTGTTTCCCATAGAGCTGATCAATTTGAGTGCTCACATATCCTGTTTATTTTAATAATTGATTTCTTTGAATTTCATGATCCAGATTAAGCAATTTGATCCTGCCAATAAAATAAAGATAGCCTTCTGATTCAATATTGCTTTCTTTTTTCCTTTGATTTTCCATTCTTTATTTATCTCTCTTTTGATAGTTTTGTTCTCTCAGGGACTGTCTGATTTTTACATTGATAGCCAGGATTTTACTGTGATACATCTTAGAGTGGATGGTTCAGGGGGTTGGTCTATAGGAAGAGACAAATTAGGCTGTAGTTTGGTGGCAGTTGTGTTCTTCCTTGGGTGGAACAGTGATCTTAATGAGTTCTGGGTATAGGTTCTATCTTCCTTGAAGATGGTTACTCTACAGGGGCAGCAAACTCATCTATACCTCAGGGTAAAGCCAGCGTGACTCTCACAATTGAGGAGAGCAGCAGAATATGTGCCCTATGAAGATGAGCTTGTTTTATATTATTAATTATACGATTTCCCATTGAGCCATTTCCAGGCATGCATTTTTGAGTTGTTTTTAAGGGTCTAACATTTTTAATATAGGCAGAGCTCATATAATATATACTATCTAGCAAGATAGGAATTCAAATTACTTGGGAGTGGGCACTTAGCCAATATGCTCATTTAAGGACGTGTTGCCTTTGAAATGAAATGTCCATCGCTACCATTTGATCTTCATAAGCCTCAGTGTACATTTGAACTGCTTGTTAAAGTGTAATCTGCTCTGTGGCCTCTCACAGTATACCATTACCCTTCTCAATACCCTTTCTTTAGAATTCCCTCTTTTGTTTATTCCTAACAGAGTACCAGATGATTGAGCACCCAAACCATTCATCTATTAATTTATTTATTCATAGCTTATCAAATATTTATCGATAGCCTACACTGTGCCAGTAATAGTGCAAGCTGTTGCAGATAATTGGAATTAGGTCACAATCTTGGGCTTCTGAAAGGCCTGAGTCCAGTAATAAAGGCCATTCGACATTACTGAAACGAAGTGAGCTAAGGTCTTCAATCCAAGAATCTATCCTTGGAAGTAAAGTGGTGAGAGACAGGATTCAGCTTGGCTCCCTAAACCAGGAAGATCAGGAAGATGGGGTGGTCAGTGTGACGAGGCAGTCAGAGGGATTGGGTGGTCAGGAGAATGCAGTGGTCAGGAGGATGTGGTGGCAGTGAGGCTGTTTGTGTATTTGCAGGGGTGGCTCCCTGGAGTTGGGTTTGGAAAAGGAGACATTCGCCTGGTATGGTAGGTGGCCAGCCCAGGGTGCTGGTAAGGCACCCCATAGGAATTAACATAATGAGGACTTGTGTTGCTTGTTACAAGCAGATTAGAAAGGATGGGAAAGTGGGTGAAGGCAGTACCAGCAGCCGATACCATATGTATAAAGGGCTCAGAAATTGTCACTACTTTCCCCCCCATAACTCGTTTTCCTCCCCAAAATCTATTATAGCAGTTATTTCTTTTATTATTTCTATTATTTCTTTTTCATGAATAGACAAGTTAAAGAGCTTCCACTTTGAGAGTTGCCTATATATGGTAAGTGGTGATAGTGGTATTTGAATTCCTATTTTTATTAACATTTAGGAGAACAACAGTCTTGGAAGCTCTGTGCCCATGAACATGAGCTCAACTCTCTACATTACAGAGAGATTTCTGAGATTTGTAAGATGGGTAGTGTAATAATAAATAGTGTGTGTTAGCCCTTGCGTGCAGCATCCATGGGGAGAGGCCATATTAGGAGACCATTTTAGAACAGCAAGATAAGCTCTTTATTTGTCTGCCCCCTGTCTTGTTTCAAAATTAGCTTAATGAGACTTGCAATGCCTAAGTAAGACATAGGAAGCCAGACTATCACTATTCTGTCACTATTCTGGCTAGTTCTAAAAGAAAAGGAGAAAAAAGACAAAAAGAAAAAAATAACAGGAGTGTTATGGCACTGGTAGTGGTCTATAGCTCTATGCTTTTCAGTCACCAAAATATGGATGGAAAATGGTCAATTCAGTCTCTCCAAGATTACATATGAAGGAACTGGACAGTTGTCTCAGTGCTTAAGAGTACTTGTTCTTGCAGAGGACCTACATTCAATCCCCAGCTCCCAGAAGGCAGTTCACAAACATCTGTAACTATAGTTCCAGTTGACCTAATACCCTCTTCTGGACCGAAGCACCAGGAAAACATGTGGAGTATATACATGCATGCGAGCAAAACACATATACACATTAAAAACAACAAAATAAAAACATATGGAGGGAATGGAGAACAGAGGAAAGGTGTTGTCTTAGTTAGGGTTTACTCCTATGAACAGACACCATGACCAAGACAAGTCTTAAAGGACAACATTGAGTTGGGGCTGGCTTACAGATTCAGAGGTTCAGTCCATTATCATCAAGGAGGGAGCATGGAAGCATCCATGCAGATGTGGGGCTGGAGGAGGTGAGAGTTCCACCTCTTGTTCTGAAGGCAGCTAGCAGAAGACTGGCTTCCAGGCAGCTAGGACAAGGGTATTAAGATCCACACCCACAGTGGCACTCCAACAAGGCTACACCTCCTAATAGTGTCACTCCCTGGGTTGAACATATTAAACTTGTAGTCCCTAGTCTATCAAAACTTTTGTTTCAGCTTTAGGCTAGCTATTAGGCTAGAGAGTTGAAATTAGGCTCCTAGATATTTTTTTCCATCTAGTTAAGTGGAGAGTCATATGGTTGTCTGTCAACTGATCCAGGAATACAATTGACATTTCCTTACAAAAATGGTGAGGAGAAAGAATGGTGAGGAGAAAGATTGCCTGTCTTTATTTTATGCATTCAAGCATGCCTGTTTTGCTTGAGATTAATTTATGCTGCAGGGTTCAAGCTATGAACACCTTTGGTAAGTCAATATTACTGTTAAGGATTAAATTTTCAACTGTACTAATGTCAGTATGTTCAGGTAACTATCAAATGTCTATTCCATATAGCATGACAAAGTAAACTCTACTCTAGAAAAATTATAAAGCAGATGTAACCAAGTGGCTACCTCAGCCACAACTCATGAGAACACGTAGAGGGCTCGGTTTGAGCAGAGTGGAGCCTTAAATCCAGACAACAAAGTGCTCTATTACATAATATAATATATAAAAATGTTTGACATAAATTCTTTTTTTTTTGTGATGCCAAATTTTTTGCACAACCATTTTCTTATTAAAGTCCACCTTGATTATAATTAGAAAAAATATAGTTACTTCAAAGCTGGCATGATTTTAAAAATTAAAAGTAAAACAGATTAAAATATTTTTATTTATAGGAATATGTTAGTGGATCTATTGCTCAGAACCTTTATTTTCTCCCCATAGCTGAACAAAATGATCAAAAACCAGCTGTCTACACATAAAATTAAGTTACTTTTACCCTATGATGAATCTGGACATATCTAGACCGCAAGCAGTTCCAGGAAGGCAGCGGGAGTCACAGCTCCCCTGAATGTGCCCATTTACACTTCTCTGGAAATGATCAATGTACAGTGTGATTTCGGTGGAAGGACCACGCTCTTCATCCTTGCCTTCTTCCTGCCCCAAGAGACTCTGATTTACCACTTCATCAAGCAAGAAATTAGCATATAGATGAGAATGCATCACTGAACACACTGCAAAAGATGGTAATTCTAGAGAAACTTTTAAATGCTATTTTATTGGGTCTATTGGAGGAATACTTCATTGAATCATTAAGGAACAAATAATACCAGTGTTGTTATCATTATTCCACCCTTGGGGGTTGTGGTCAACATCCTAAGACACGCACATGTTCATCCTCATGAAGGCAACAAGCACTCCTAAACACATCTGGACATGAGAGGGAAGCAACCTTAAGTTGGCCTTGCACAGAACCGAATAGAGCAAACCTCACAAAAGGAACACTTCCCTTCACACACGTCAGCTCTCTGCTGACTCAGAATACACTGACCTAGCAAAACACAAGCAAGAAAATCCAAGTCAGTTATCAAAGAAAAGAAAATCGGTTAACCAGATACTTGTGAGAAAGATCTAGGACTTAGTATATGAGATATAAAGGAAAAACTTTTGATTAGCTGTTGAGAATTTGCTGAACGAATTTAACATTCATTTATGAGAAAATATTAAATATTTTAAAATTATATGACAAATCACCATATAATTTCAATAAATATAGATATGGTTCAGTAAGGTTTTAAACCTCCAGGAAATAAATAACAAACTAAGCAAATATTTGTTTGTGAGGAAATCAATCTAGTAGTAAAACGATGATGCATAGAATTGTCTCTATAAGACATTGTTCACGTGTGTTTGGTTTTGCTATTGGGCTGTTTTTTTGTTTTTTTGTTTTTTAACCAGGCTTCAGAACTATGCTTCACAGGGGAGAGAAGTATCCTGTAGTCCCCGCTCTGCTCGTCCTGCTCCCCATTCGGCGCAAGGCTTTTCATTTTTAACTTGAAGACAATCTTCGGACGGTTGAATCTCAGCTACTTAGAGACTTTCTAAGGCATGCCACCTGTCCCGTACTCACACGGCCTCTCTCCAGAGTTGTTGATGACCACTCCAACACATTATCACCCAAATGTATAGTGCATAGCTGGGTGGTGCGATTCCGAATTGGGACAAATGGGGAATGACTATGATAGTATTACGCAGAGTGTGTCTAGCCAATAAAACCCTGTGCTCACTCTACTTCTGTTTCTACCTCACTCGTCTGGACAAACTGCTGCAGCTGCTGCTCTAGTGCTGTTACTGTTGCCTTCTCAGAATGCTGGCTAGCTGGGCGGGTAAGGGACCCTTCCATAGTTCCTTTCATTTAGGAGGAAGTATTTCTGGTTCTCCTATCTCTTTCAATCCTGTAACTCCTTTTCTTGCTTTAACAGCTGTGTACATAGTCTCGGCTCTGATGTACCACAGTCCATTTGCCCATCACACACTAAAAAACGTTTCTTCGTTGTTTCCAAGTATAAATGTTTGTGTGCACATTCAAGTCCTTTGTACTTAGAAGTGCAATTACTGACCGGCATGATGAGAGTGTTTCATTTTATGTGACATCACTAAACTTTCTTGTAAAGTGACTATCCATTTTGTACTCATCAGTAATGATCAAGAGTTCCTTCTAGTTGCTCCACAGCCGCAGCTTCTCCCGTCAATGTCAGTGCTCTGAAGTTTGCTCATTCTGATTGAAGAGAAATCTTCCTCCCTCTCAAATTAGTTTGTTTCCTTTCTAAAATATGGTGTGGCGGCCCTTTTCACAGGTGAGGCTGCCTGTTATTTTCCTAGGGAAATGTTTGATGACATCTGTGGGGCATCCTTTGCTTGCTTTCTTGCTGTTCAGCTCTATGATAGCTTTGTGTGTTTGGATAACAGTCGTTTTCCAATACACCCTTCACGGTAATTTGCTCTAGTCTGCAGCCTGCCACCCCATTCTCTTGACAAGCTTCTGGTTACTTTTTATACCAATGAACAAAGGGACCTTCGGTCTCAAGATGACCTGACTCTGGAGAAGGGGAGTGCATTCTAAGAAAGGAGGCATTGCAAACAAGGGGGGAATTCATTGTGACCAAAGGGGGATGCTTTGTGACTTTTAGCTTATAAAAGTCAAGAAACCTGTTCAAAATTTATGTAAATAATACATATTTAAGCATAATTCAGTGTGCTTAGATGTCAGTGTTTTGGGGAAATTTTTCTTCTGATCGGCAACGCTGCTGTTTTCAAAAGATTCGCTCCATCTTTGTTTGTGTATGTGTGTGTCTATGTGTGGGATGTGCATGTATATGTGTGTTGGGTCTGTGTGTGTGGCATGTATATGTATGTGTGTGTTTGCATGTGTGATATGTGTGTGTATGGTATGTGTGTGTGTGTGGTATGTGGGTGTGTATGTGTGTATATAAGTCTGTATGTGATATGTGTATGTATGTGGTATCTGTATCTCTGTGTGTGGTGTGTGTTTTGTGTGTATGTGTGTATGTGATATATATGTACTGTGTGTGGTATGTGTGTGTCTCTCTGTGTGGTGTGTGTATTATAAGGTATGTGTGTGTGTGTGTGTATGTGTGCAGTATATCTGTTTATATTATGTGAGTGTCTGTGTGTGTGTGTCTGTGTGGTGTGTATGTATGGTATGTGTGTAGTATGTATGTGTCTCTGGGTGTGTGGTGTGTGTGTGTGTGTGGTGTGTATGTATGGTGTGTGTATCTCTTTGTATGCGGTGTGTGTGTCTCTGTATGTGTATGGTATGTATATGTATGTGTGTGGTGTGTATATGTATATTATATGTGTGTGTGTGGTTTATGTTTGGTGTGTATAGGTGTATGTGGTGTATCTATGTGTGTTATGTGGGTGTGTCTCTCTCTGTGTATGTAGGTGTATATATGCTATGCCTCCCTTTCTCTGTGTAGTGTATGTGGTGCGTGTGTATGTGTGTTGTGTGGGGGGGTTGGGGGGGTGGTATGTGTATGTGAGTGGAGGTGCCTGTAGAGGCCAGAAGAGGGTGGTGGATCTGAGAAGCTGGAGTTACAGGTAGTTGTCAGCTGCTGATGTAAATACCAAAGTCTGATCTTCTGGAAGAGCTCTTAATTACTGAGCCATCTCTCCAGCCCAATATTGTTATTTTGAATTGTTAATCTTCTTGTTAAATTGACTTACAATTATTTGTAAATATGAATTTTCATTTTTACATATTTTATCAATTAAGTCTAAATATTTTATTTAATGACTACTAAACTGTTGTAACAATTCTGTCCTAAGAGGAAAGGTTTTCTTTTGAATTTAGAGTTAGAAGCATGGTGACAACTAATCAGATGTGTCAATAAGTAAGCAGTCTTTGTCATGGTCATTGACACTTTCAGTAATACTTTACCGAAAACTTTACAAAAGAGAAGGAAAATCATGCCTGCTTTTAATTGTTAGATTTTTTTTTTTAAATTTTGAAAATATGAGATGTGAATGAAAACAATGCTATTTATGATAATAAAGTGATCACATGGGGTAATAATTAGCATAAATTATGTTATATTGGATAATGATAAATGCACCTGGAGACTTCAAACAATCACATACTATGGAGTTTCTGAGGGGAGAGACTGCTGCAGATGGAATGTCAGGGCAGGCCTTCATAGGGTTGGTGGTTAAAGTGGTATTTAAATGGGAAAAAAGAGTCAGTCATGTATCATAGACAAGAACATCTCATTTCCAAAGCTATGAGCTAATAAAATCATGCTGGTATAGACTGCTAAGTTCCTGATAATGTGTGTTATTTCTGATTTAGGACATTGTGGTCCTCTCTGATTTTTTTATTCGTAGAGAGGGGCTAACTGTAGAGAGTCCTGTAGCTTTTGTGGTTTTGAGCTGGCTCTTTTTCTTCTGTTTGGGTTGGAGCCAGCAGCGTGTGTATTGATCTTAGGCAGCCTGTAGGGTAAGAGTAGTCAGGAGAAGGGGTCTGGCTGACCCATGTCTTGTTTAGAAGTGGGAATACGGGGAAGGGAGCATGGGAAAGCTCCCTCAGGCATAGGCACCCAGATCAGCCCTTTGTGTCCACAAGAAGACTACTTGGGCAGTGGCGCTCTAGTGTCCCCATCCCTCCCTAGTCTTAGGGGATCCCAACTGTGTTGTGACACTGGTGCTGCCCTGTAGTGGTCTTTCTGGGGATTGGAGTGGGAGCCTCTCAGCAACTCACTGCTGACCCCTCAGACCCACTTAGCTTTTAATCGATATATTGTTGTAGTCCTAGAATGAAGCACCAGTCATTTATTGGGGAGGGGATGAACTTTTATCTTAGGTTGGTTGAGTTATAAGCCACATGTTGGGTGCCAAATGTTGTGGTAATTTCTTACCTCAATAAGCCTGTATAAAAAACACACAACTCAATAACTATTTATAAACTATACACCTAGATTGAGCTGATCTATAACTATACTAATTTATTTCCCAACTATGAGACCCCTTGCTACTTGTAGCTTCTCCAGGCCATGTGGTTCTGTTTCATCTTCCTTACACCTACTCTTTTTCTCTTCTCTCTCTCCTCTTCCCTCTTTGATACCTCCAGTCCCACCTTTCCCTTCCATTGCCCAATCATCAACTCTAGCTTTTATTTGGGCAGTCAGAATGGGGAGATCCCCTGAGTATGTGATCTACTCCTTCTTTGGGGGTGGGGAGAGGGTTGACAGCCCCTCTTGAGGAAGTAGAATTTACATCAAAATACAAACAGCGCCAGGGCAACCCACACAGGGAGTCATAAACTAAAGACCCCTGGGGGGAAAATAGCTTTCAATTAAAAGGGCTTGCACAGATTTAAAATGCTGAGCTTGTAGCACTTTGTTACAAGGCAATAGAAATATACTAGGAGTGTCAGAAAAAAAAAATACCGTTCAATTGAAGGTCCCATAGGAGATGTTATCTTGTTTGAGTCAGCCAGATTTCTGGTACAAAACAGGAGAAGAACTTCAGATAAAAGATGGAAATGGAGAAGAGGCCACTGTTGTACCAGAGGGTGGTGAATTCCAAGGAATCATGGGATGCTGGGCCAGACTGATGAATAGCCAAAAGGACTTGAAATTCCAGTACTATTAGAAGGAACAGGAATGAAATGTACAATGAAATATATCTGGAGCAGAGGCAAACGGACCGGCATCTGGAAGCTGTACTCCTTCTCTGGTAATTTCTGAGGGCATAGTAGCAAAACTTATACAGAAAGTTCTCAAGGGCCACTATCACTTTCTTGATATCAAATAATTTGTTAGCTTTTTGAAGAGACAGTCTACAGGATAGGAAGGAAGTTACATCATTGGAAACAGAAGGTTGGGAATTATCCCTTTCTTGTAGATCCCCTATAGACATGTTCAACCTGTAGCTCCCTGGCTTCGTATGTCCAGGACAGTTATAAATGCAGCCAACAACAACAGTCATAAAGTGACTTAAATTGATAGGAGTTTTGTGTATGTTTGTGGGTTTTTATTTTTTATAGCTCTGTTGTGTGGTTCTCAGGTGTCAACTTTATAGATGACATTGTTATGTTATAATGTCAAAAGAGCATGTAGGTAGGATATGGAGAAATACAGCACACTAGAAAGCCTTCGAACACCAAACCCAGTGAGGTAAAGCTCCCAGGTAATAACTTGACTCTTCTAACCCCTCAATCTCCTGCTGAAAACCCTTAGTGACTGCCACTGACATCATGCTTAATAGAGAAAAACTGAAAATATCTTCCCAAAGACCAAGGAAGAGGTGGGATGTCTGCTTTTGTCCAGTCCATTCAGTATTAAATTAGAAATAGCATCCAGGGCAACTAGATAAGAGGTTAAAATTTAAAAAGCATAGTGTTGACAAGAGGTAAATTTAAGTATAGAAATATTCTAGGGAGTCTCCCAAACCCCAAACTATTAGAGCTGCTCAAGAAGTTCAGCACATCAGGGTATCCCTACATAGTATTTATGAGGACTCCAGAAGTGATCTTTAAAACAAGAATAAAATTGTTTGACTAAAGCTACTTTCCTATTGTGATGAGACACCATGAACAAGGCAAATTAGAAAAGAAATGTTTAATGTAGATTTTTGTGTTCAGAGGGTTAGAGCCCATCATAGCAGAGCAAGGGCACAGTGGCAGGAATAGCTGACAGCTTAGATCTTGGTAAAGTACACAGAAGCAGAGAAAGAGACCTGCTAGGACCAGTGTGGGCTTTTGTAACCTCAAAGCCCACCCTTAGTGACTCCTCCATTTCAACAAGGCCACACCTTCTAATCCTCCCCAAACCATTCCACCAACTGGGAACCAGAAATTCAAATTAAATGAGCTTGGGGGCAGGAGAGCATTCTCACTCAAACTACTACATAAGCTATAGATTAAGTGAAAATAAGCCAGGCATAAAATATTATTCAACCTGAGCTTGTAATTCTGTTTACATGAAATTTCCACACTAAGCAACCACACAGAGAAAATGAAGGGTAAAGGTGTGTAGGAGCTGGAGGAACAGGACATGAGGATTCTGTTAGTGAGCATGATGGTAGCCTATGAACAAAAGGCCCACAGAGCTATATGCTCAGAAATGATGACTTTTATAGCAGGTGGAATTACATCTGAAACAAGTCCTTAGTGAAATCCAAGTGTTTCATGATATAGGGAAAATGACAGTTTGGATTGAGGCAAGCCTCAATGTCTGGAAGGCTGGAGTTTCCACGAGCAAGGCGTCCTGAGAAAGGTATGGGAACTCAGATATGATACAGGGCCATCCCTTCTGACTTCACAATCATGAAAGCTTTGGAGTTTTCAACTCACTATGTGTCTTGGTGGTAGAGGCAACCACATTCCCAGATTCTGGTCTTCAGTTTTTGTGTTGAGAGGAAGGACTGAAACACCCAATTTTCGTGCATTAATAGGGTAACTATTAATGCACCAACTATGGAGGATGTGCCTAGATTCTTCTGTTTCTTATTATGGAGACTCTGATGGAGGGACAGTTCGGAGTAAGGCAGGGCATTTGGGAGTGAGGGAGAGAAAGTTATGGAACCACTGCTTAAATTCAGCCTTGAAGATCTTGTATAACCTTTCCACAAAGCCCCCATCTCTCTTCTCTGAATCTCTATTTAATCTAACTAGGAAGGTTTCTAGTCCTTTGACTATAGTCAAACAAAGGAACAGTACACAGGGGGCTCCCACTGACACACCCCTCTCCTCCCCAACCACTTGAGTGCTTCCTGCATCCCCACTGTGCTAGTATTGCCCCCTATAAGCCTGCCTTTGTACCCCACTGGCTGTCACTCTGACTAAATTCTTTGTTGTTTTCCTGCCTACTCATTTTTAAAGCCTGCATTTAGAGTCAATTCCTGGAGACCTCTTGGGGTGCTTGCCATCCTTTCCACACTTGGGCACGGCTTCCTTTGAGCATACTGTCATTGAAGCTCTGTTTGTATAGCAACAATAGCTACATAGATTAAGTCTGAGAACACTATGGGGACAGAACTTCTTCCTGCTATGGCTGGTCCCTTCTTAGCAAAACCTGATCCATTGTGGCCCTTCAATGCTCCCTTTCCAGAACTGTCCTTAGGGTTGTGAGCATTCCTACGAGCTTGTGTGAATTATTACAGATGGACTAAAGACCACCTCGAGGAAGTAAATTACAATCCCAGAACATCTAAAGGTTGAGTGTGAACTCTATTTGTAGGTCTAGTATAAAGAATAGCTTTGTTTAAATTTAAGTTACTTCTAGAGTGACTTAAAAATCTAATTACAATGAGCAGTGTTTTTTCCACCAATCAATGAATTGGGTCAAACATTTTCTACCTGGATACTCAAATGCTAGTGTCTAATATATTAAGGAGACCTAGGATTAAAAGTTTGTGTAAGCTGGGCATGGTGGCATACACCTTTAATCCCACACTATTCAGTCCTGAATATGTGTGAATTTAAGGCCAGCCTGCTCTAAGTGGTGAGTTACAGGCCAGGCTGGGATGCACAATGAGACTGTCTCAAACAACTCATATGATTCAACGTACCTGAAGTTTTCATTAATCATTTTCTTATTTGTTGAATAGTACTTTAGACCTATGTATAAAGCATATTTTATTCATATATATGCATGATATATATGCATGATATATATCACATACACACACACACACATACATACATACACACACACACACACACACACACACACACACACACATATGTATATATATATGTCATAGGAATAAAAAGGACTTTTTTGGCTCAGGCTTCAGAGATTCCAGCCCATAACCCATTGGCTCTGTTGCTTTGAGCTTGTGACTAGGCATCTTGGCCTCTTGGGAGAAGTATGTGGCCATATATACATACATATATATGTATATATATATATATATATGTGTGTGTGTGTGTGTGTGTGTGTGTGTGTGTGTGTGTGTGACTCAAAGCATTCGATGTACTAGGGGCATCTTCCCAACATGTCACAACAATAAAAAACAAACACACACACAGACAAACAAATAAACAAACAAACAAAAACCCTATATCAGTATAGAAGGCATGGAGAAGAAAATGGGTTGGAGGGTAGAGGAGTATTTTGCTAGGGAGGCTGCTAGAGTTTGGATCTTGAATGTGCCCAAAGGGCAAAGGTAAACCCTGTGTCCGTTAGGCACCGACGGGAAGGTGAAGAACCTCTCTCTATAAAGTAGGTCCTTGTCAGAGGCCTTCCAATTATTGAAGGCCGTCTCTTAAAGTGTACTAGAAACATTAGTCCCCTCCTTGATCACTCACTTTTGCTTCCTGGCCATGCATTGAACAGGTTTTCTTAGCCACATGCTTCTCCCAAGATGCCTAGTCACAAGCTCAAAGCAACAGAGCCAATGGGTTGTAGGCTAGAATCTCTGAAGCCTGAGCCAAAAAAAGTCCTTTTTTTCTTTCCTTTGAAAATTGATGATGGCAGTATCTCATTAGTGTCAGTAAGCCGACTAATACAGTCCCTTTGGTTTGTGGTTGACTGGACTCTCAGGGTTTTCCATTATGTACAGGTAGCAAGTTCTGGTTTTGTCAGGAAGATTTATCAGCTAAGAATGAAAGAAAACAAGCTCATAAAATCAGGGTAGAAAGGAGGTTACCGGAGGCTGGAGACTGGAGACATTGGGAAGAGGTTGGTCAATTTTGTTTACAATCAATATATTGACTAAGCGTAGTGGAACACACCTGTAGGCCCTGCATTTGGGATGCTCTTAGTTGGAGTCCATTCTGGTCTATAGACTCAAACCTCACCTCCAGAAACAAGTGCAAGAGATTTTCTTGGACATCAAGGTGACTGTAGTTAACAGCATTGGTGTTTGTGGGAAAAGTGCTGCATGATATATGTGTATAAATATTTATAAATATGTATACATGTATATTAGTATATTTGTAAAATATATGCATATATGGTATATATATGAACATTGCTGAGGGTAAAGAATATTCAAAAGAATGTTCTTTCCATATTAAAAAAATAATTATGGTAGCATGATGCTTGTTTTATAGCTTGTTTTAGCCATCCCATAATGTAAAACCACCCTAGAACATCATGGCACATGCCATAAATCTATACAGTTCTGATCACCAGTTAAATAAAGATATTAGATGTGAAATAAATCCATGATAAATGGTTATTTTAAAAGATATATATAAAGAAAGTGGTCAGAGCAAACATAGCATTGCATTGCATTGCAGTTTTTAAGAGTAGTGACTTTGGAAGAAATATACCATAGGATTTTTGAATGTACATTCATTTAATTTCTATGGGAATCTATGTAAATTCTAAGGGAATGTGGGAATTCAGGCACACTCAGCTTTGGTGCCCTCATTTTTTACGATGCCTGTAACAAATTCAGTGCCAATAAATTCTACTAATTCCCCAGCATCAGGATCCATGGGACTGAAAGAATGAATGTGGTTTATTTCCTGTGGCTTCCAGATTAAGAGAGTAGAAAGTCATTACCAAGTCAACGAACTGATGTATATGCTACGCTTATATTTAATGTAAAAATAACCATTATTGTCTTTTCTTACCACCAAACAATGTATGTTAATTACTTGAGAGAAGTAAAAGTATGGATATAAATACAGCATAGCCTGTAATTCTAGAAAAGCCCATAATGTTATTAAAATTATAGTGTTTATATATCCAGACATATATATTGTTTCCAAATGCATATATATCATTTCTAAGAATATGTAGTTTTGTAAAAGCTATACTGTGTAAAATATTTTGCACTTTAAAATATATGGGAAACAACTATCCATGTTAATATTTTTATAATTTCATAGTGTTCCTTTATGCACATGAACTATAATCTATTTAATTAATCCCCTATTGCTTGACATTTAATTTTTTTCCAATTTTTCAAAAGTGCAAGCAACAGGGTAATGAATAGAATTGCAATTAAATCTTTCCACACATCTTTTTATATTCCAAGGACACACTTACCACATTGAAATTATGAAGTCAAATGGCAAGGTTATTTTAAAAACCTTCAATATATATTAGCAAATTTCCCTTCTGCATTTCTGTCATTTAAGTTCTTCCTCCCATTTGAGAGCTTTCTCTCTGCATCTTAAGCCACACTCACAAAAACACTGAAAGTAGTTATATTCTTGGCTGACAAAAACTTTTTTCTTAACTTGTGAGTCATTAAAGCTCTCCACTCTTCCATCACACTCAGGGCCTTCTCTAGTTTTCAAAGAGTATATTTGCCAGTGCATTTGGTTTATTTCTTATGGCTGTTTCTTTTATTATCATGCCTGAAAATCATATATAAGTAGTATAGATTTTAAAGCTACTTGCACATATTTAGGAGAAAATATTTTTAACTTATTTGGTAAGTTTCTACTGGTATTTATTTGGGGGAATAGTGACAGGTATATATGTGACCATTTCTATTCCTCCGATATTATGTGACTGTCACGTCATAGTAATTAAATAAGTAATCTCATTTGTCATTCTGATTGTTGAGAAGCTTGCCTGTGCTGTGAGAACATAGCAATCTAAGCCGTTAAGACCTTTGGGTGGATATGGGGAAATGCAAATGCTTTATTAGGTCAAATCTCTGAGTGCCACTTACAAAAGAACTCTTGGTTCTCCTGTAAAGTGAAAAGTGGCATAAACTTATCATTGGTTGTCAGGGAGACCCTCTGAGAGAACCATCTGGTCATCGTTGCCCTCTCTTCAAACCTAGAAATCCTTGGAAGGAGCGTGAGGGAGAATAGCAAAGCACCTCCCGCCTTTCCCCTACATGGTAAAGAATATTGAAAAAGTTCTACATTTTACATTTTAGGTGGTTTTGTAAAATGATCAAAGTCCCAGCACGGATAGTCAAAGTCCCAACACAGATGAGAAATGGGCTCTTGAAGTCCCACCCCTAGCTGAGGAGTGTCTGTCAATTGGAAGCTCCTGAGGTGGGGGTGATGGGTTTTCTTGAAGCCCTGAGAGGCTATTCATTCTCCAGGAGGTGTTTCTCTACCCATGCGCATACAGGCCATGCTCAATATACTCAGGTTTTTTTTTTTTTCTTTTTTTTAAACCACATGAAGAGAGAAAAGTGGGAGGTAGAGATAAAGGTTGAATTTGAATTGGAGAGAAGGAAATGGTAAATTTGAAATGCATTGTATTGCATGTATGACTTCTCAAAT
Organism: Mastomys coucha; assembly: GCF_008632895.1. NCBI lineage: Eukaryota > Metazoa > Chordata > Mammalia > Rodentia > Muridae > Mastomys > Mastomys coucha. Next base: position 158,921,555 of record NW_022196904.1, on the reverse strand, counting down.
AAAATCATAAAAACTGGGTTTTGGATTTGCTTCTAGGTCTTCTATTCTATCCCTTGGGCTTTCATCTTTGCTTTTGTGACTCTGCAGTGTTACTTTTTGTACTATGCTCAGCAGTATAATTTGAAATTGGGAACTGTGCTGTCTCCATCATTGCTCATTTTGAAGGGGTCTATGGGATCTTTTCATTCCGTTTTGTCTCCACTTAGGAACTATGCCATAGATCATGTGCTCCAAGAGCAGATCATGAAACTAGACCATAAGCCACCTGCTCCAGCAGCAGACCCCAAAGTCCAGGAACAAGACAATAAAATCCCTCACCTGCAGAACAGCCTGAAGACAGCCACATGAATGGGAATATCTTATCTCAGGATAGGCCATCTGTGCTGAGTGGCCCCACCTGTGGTTAATCATTCATGATGTAGCAATGCAGTCCAGCTGGGGTATCCCAGCACACACCATCTAGGTTTTAGATTATCTAAACCTAACTAACATAGTAGCCAATCAAAATTGCACTAATGTCAGGGCTTTGGCCCCTACTGATCACATTAGAGATTACTTAATCCTTCTGGAAAATTCCCCCAGTTCCCTATGAAAGAGGCCTGAGCATCTTTGTCTGATCACCATTTTGATGTGGTGGTGACCCTTGCATGCTGGTTGTTTCTGCAGAATAATCGCTCTTTATTCTTGCATACTATTTGAATATGGGGTCTTCCTTCAGCGATTCCAGAACCCTAACAACTTTACTTGGGTTGCTTTGGCTCTTCAGGGTCTTTGTGCCTCCGTACGCATTTTAGTATTACTGATTGGGAAATCTGTGAGGGATGTGACTGGACCTTGATGGAGATGGTGTGAAACTCTAGATCATTGTTGCTAATAAGCGTTGTCACAGCCATTATCTCCGCCCATTTAGGGGGTCTTATCACTTTCTTCCATTTTCTTCATCTTTTTTCCTCTAGTGTTTTACAATTTTTATTTTAAGGGACTTCCTTAATTAAGTGTCTCCCAGAGTATTTTTCTGAAAGTGTGGGGAAATACTGCTAATTAAGGTCAAAATCTACCAAGTCTTGATAGCTGTTCTGAGTGCAGTGCAAAATGGGGGACTCCCTTTACCAGCAGGGCTTCCCCTTCTCCGACCTTCTCTGGGAAGCCTGAAGCCCCCACACCTTCAACCTGCGAATGTCACCTAACCTTGGTGAGATTACAGGTTCAGCTTTCTTTCTCTTGATATGAAGCTGTTCAGCAAGCACCTGGAATTCCTGGGATGCCTCTCCATGCAAACGAGGCACTCGTTGGTACCCTAAACTATAGCCAATAATATGTGCCCACCCTAGGAATCACTCATTCCTCAAAACTACAGAGCCCTGGATTTACTTGGAATAAAGTTCAGCTGCCTCTCTGAAGCTGATCCCAGTTTGGGTCATACTGATGGGTCGTTGGAAACCTGTCCTTCAAATCTGTTCCCTTTGTTGTCATGGATTTATGGCCAACAGCCCCCGGGGAGAGAAGAAGTCCACATGAAAGAGTTTTCAATGTACTTATTTTCCAGGTTTGCATCTCAACATCTTTGTTACTAGTTTATAAGGAAGCTTTTGTATGCTGCTGCTTTGCTCAAAGTGTTTATCAGTTCTCAGAATGTTTGGGTGGAACCTTTAGGAACTCTTGGATATAATGTATCAACTGCAAAATGGGATCATGACTTTTGTCATTCCTATTTCTATCCCTGGTTCTTTATCCTGCATTATTGTTCCAGTTGACACTTCAAGCACTGTATTTTTTTTTCTATCAAGCACTGTATTAAATAAGACTAGAGAGAGCTGACATCCTTGTCTCACTCCTAATTTTAGAGGAAATTCTTTATACTTTCCCCTGTGGTGAAATACTGACTATATATTTGTCACGGGTAACATTTATTATCTTGAGTTATGTCCCATCTATCCGGGTATCTTGGTCAGGGTTTGTATTCTTGCACAAAACATCATGACCAAGAAGCAAGTTGGGGAGGAAAGGGTTTATTCAGCTTACACTTCCACTTTGCTGTTCATCAACAAAGGAAGTCAGGACAGGAACTCACACAGGGCAGGAACTCACACAGGGCAGGAACTTGGAGGCAGGAGCTGATGCAGAGGCTGGGGAGGGGTGCTGCTTACTGGCTTGCTTCCCATGGCCTGCTCAGCTTGCTTTCTTATAGAACCCAAGACAACCAGCCCTGGGAATGTCACCATCCACAATAGGCTAGACCCACTCACCTTGATCACTAATTGAGAAAACGCCTTACAGCTGGATCTCATGGAGGCATTTCCTCAAGGGAGGCTCCTTTCTCTGATGACTCCAGCTTGTGTCAAGTTGACACACAAAACCAGCTGGTACAACTGACCCCTTGTCAATTTGACACACAAATGCATTACTATTAAGCCTCAACCCTTACTTTCTTATTCATCTCCAAGATCTAAATAACGTTAAAAGTCCCACAGTCTTTACAAATTCTTACATATTAAAGTTTCAATCCCTTTAAAATATCCAATCTCTTCTAAAATTCAAAGTCTTTTTACAGTTCAAAGTCTCCTAACTGTGGCTTCCACTAAAATACTTCCTTCAAGAGGGAAAAAATATCCAGGCACAGTCACAATCAAAAGCAAATCAAACTCTGTCTGATGTCTGGGATTCATTCATGATCTTCTGGGCTCCTCCAAGGGCTTGGGTCACTTCTCTAGAGCTGCCCTTTGTAGCATACACCTTGTCTTCTAGGCTCCAGATGCCTGTATTCCACTGCTGCTACTGTTCTTGTGGTCATCTCTTGGAACTGGCATCTCCAAAATACTGCTGTCTTCTCCTGCAACTAGGCTTCACCAATATCCACTCATAGGCTCTCTTCATGGTGCCAAGCCTCAGCTCCTTTGCATGACCCCTTCAGTCCTGGGCCACCAATTGCAACTGAGGCTGCACATTCAACAATGGCCTTCCATGGCCTCTCACAGTGCCATGACCCCTTCATGCCTTCAAAACCAGCAGACTTCAAAACTAGTACCACCTGGGTAACTCTTACACATGACCAAGTCCATCTGTAGCACGGGGTACAACCTTGGCTATCTCTGAAACACAGCCTCTTTGTGCTCTCAGAAAACACTTCCCAGAAGATTTCATCTCAATGTTGCTGGTCTCTTCTTAATCACCGATAACTTCCTAGCTCCATTTAACCAGCATCAATAGTCCCAGTAATGCAAGGGTTTGGCTTTAGTAGTTCTGGGATCTTGTTAATCACAGCTGGTTCTTCAGCCCCAGCTAACCAAAACCACAGAATCTTCACAGTCAAAATAGCAATGGTTCTGATAAGAGTCTTTAATCTTCCCTGTGAAATATCACAACGCAGGCTTCCATCATTTGCACTGTTCTCAACACTATCTTCCAAGCTCCTACAGAACATTCCACAGAGCTCTTAACACCCAATGGCTTTTCTAGCCCAAAGTTCCAAAGTCCTTCTACAGTCCTCCCCCAAACATGGTCAGGTTGTCACGGGAATACTCCACTATCCTGGCACCAATTTGCCTTAGTTAGGGTTTCTATTCCTGCACAAACATCATGACCAAGAAGCAAGTTGGGGAGGAAAGGGTTTATTCAGCTTACACTTCCACATTGCTGTTCATCAACAAAGGAAATCAGGACAGGAACTCACACAGAGCAGGAAGCAGGAGCTGATGCAGAGGCCATGGAGGGTGCTGCTTACTGGCTTGCTTCCCCTGGCTTGCTCAGCCTTCTTTCTTATAGAACCCAGGACTACCAGCTCAGGGATGGCACCACCCACAACAGGCCCACCCCTCTTGTTCACTTGATCACTAATTGAGAAAGTGCCTTACAGCTAGAACTCATGGAGACATTTCCTCAAGGGAGGCTCCTTTCTCTGTGATAACTCCAGCTTGTGCTGATACACAAAACCACCCAAGGCTTCTATTAAGATGGGATCTTGAACTTTGTCAAAGACCTTTCACATATTGAAATTATTAATTTGCATGTGTGGATCATCCTTCTTTCCCTAGAATGTGAAAATATCAACACCTTTTTCTGTGTTGTTGATTTCAGTTTGCAAGAATATTATCTGGGATGTCTGCATCTATGTTCATTAGGGAAATTAGTTTGTAGTTTTTGGGTTTTTTGTTTGTTAATTTTTCTGCATCGCTATCCAGCATGCATGTGTATTGGATTAATACTGACTTCATAAAATGAGTTTTGTAGCATTTTCCCCCTGTTTCATGGGACAGTTTGAAAGAAATTGGTGACAATTATTTTTTTAAGTGTCTGATAGAATCCAGCAGTAAGTCACTATATTTTAACATTGGGAAAATTTTTATTAGTGATTAAATATCATTCTTTTAAGTTTTCTTATACTTGTTTAGATTTGTCTTGTGTTCTCAAATATGATTTAGTATGAAAAAATAATACACTGATGAAAAGAATATGTTAGGGCTGTTAATGAAATAGTATGCATCTATCTATTAAGTCCATCTGATCTATAATATTATTTAACTGTGATGTTTCCTCATTAGGTTTTCAGTATTCATGATCTGTCTGTTGGTGAGAGCTGGGCACTGAAGTCACCACTGTTGTTGTATTGAGGTCAGTGACATTTACAGCTTTAATTTTTTTTTTGTCTGTGACAATGCATGTGTTAATTTTTGGTATGTATGCTTAGAATTGTATATCCTCTGATCCTTCTTTTGTGACTAACTTTGGCTTAATACCTGCTTTCTCAATATTAATATAGCCCACTTGTTCTTGAGTTCTGCTTGCCTGGAATATCTTTTCCCATCCTCTCATTCAACAGCTGTATTTGTCTGTGTCAATTTAGGGTGGGTCAAGGCTTTTAATTCCAACCTGCTAGCTTATATATTTTGGCTAGGAAATTAAAAACATTAAAATCAGAGTTATCATTGAAAGATATGTATTAATTCCTATCATTTGTTTGTTCTATAATCTTTTTTGGCATTATCCAAATGCCCATATACCTACCTAGTATTCTGGCACAATTTATTCTCTTATATTGTATTGATTTTTCATACTCATTTGAGATGTGTATTTTATACATATATGTTTTAATCTTTTTTAAAATGTTAAATATAATCATGTCATCTCCCCCTTTTCCCTTCTTTCTTCCAGCCCCTCCTAGGTACCTCACCCTTTCATCCATCTCTCCTCTGACCTCATGGACTTGTTTATTGTTATCTTCCAAATGTCAGACTCTTTTATATATATTCTGCAGTGCTAGATTAGCAATCATGATTTTCTTATCTTTTGTTAATAGTGATTTTTTTCTTTCTTAATCAGTTCTGAGGGGTAGTTTTGCTGAATATAGTAATTTTGGTTGGCAAGTATCATCTTTATGGCTTAAAATTAATCATTGCATACCCTTAGGCTGTAGAGTTTCTTTTGAGAAATCTGCTATTGTTCTGGTGGGTATTTCTTTAAATGTAACTTCATGCTTATAGCATATAGCTTTCAAGTTTTTTGTTGTTTGCATACTTAGTGTCTTTTTTTTTTTTTTAATGACAGGATTTCTCTGTATAACCCTAACTGTCATGGAATTCGTTCTGTAGACCAGGCTGACCTTGATCCCACAGGGATCTACTTTCTTCTGCCGCCAGAGTGCTGGGATTAAAGGCATGAGCCATCACTGCCTAGCTTAGTGCTTTAACTATAATATGACATAGGAAGATAACTTTTTGGTCTTTATAGTTTAATGTTAAAGCCTTCCTCTACCTAGATAATTATATATTTATATATATTTGGAAACTTTCTGCTACATTTCATTGAATATATTTTTCTGTCCTTACCTTGTACACACACACACACACACACACACACACACACACACACACACACTATTTTATGCTTGGATTCATAAATTTGGTCTGTTAGCAGCTTTCCAAAAATCTTATATATTCTCTTTATACTTTATTAGCTATTGTTATTGCTTGAATGTTCTAATTCATGTCTTATCTTCAGGCTCTGACATTCTGTCTTCCACTTGATCCATTCTGTTGGTAAGACTTTCCTCTGAACTTTCTATTAGATGTCTTGAGCTTCTTACTTCCAAGATTTCATTTTGACTCTTTTTATTTGTATTTCTATGTCTATGGGATTTAGCTTTAGCATCCTGTATTGTCTTTCATATTTCGTTAGGTAGTTTACTTGCATTGACTTTGAATCCACTCAGGAGTGTGTTTATTCCTTCTTCTTAAACATAGTCATAATCATTCTTTGAGATCTTTGCCTGGTATTTCATTGGCTTCATATTCTTTGAAATCCATTACCATGACACTGCTTTTATAGAAGACGTGCTGACTTGAGTTTTCATATCTCTGGTGTTTCTACGTTGGCATCTGTGCATCTGGGATTAATCACTATTTCCTTTCAATTGAGAGATCTGCAATATTCTAGTAGTGTTGGGTAGTTATAACTTTGAGGTATATACAGTTTGTTCCCCTGGACTGGAGGGGATAGCTTTTGTTTCCTTGCTTGTGCTAGGACACAGTGTTTCTGAAACTGTTCCCTGTATTCCTAAACCACTTCTTGTCTCCTTGAACCCCTGTCACCCCCCCCACACACACACTCACACACCCTCCTGTAGGTAGGTTACCTATTTTCATGTTGGGATGGGGAAGTGAGGACATGCGGCACTCTCCATGGTTCTGACTTAAAGGTTTTTCTCCTATGCCAGAGAGATTCTGTAGGCCAGTTCTGGAGACAGTTGTCAGACACTTGTTTCCAGAGTAAGATATGTGGGACTGATGACCGCAAAGCCACCTAACTCTGGCCCTGGCATGGATCTTTTTACGATGTTTACTTGGCACTCTTCTGGTGGGCTGCTAGGAGAAAAAAAGATTTTTTTTTCTGGCACCTGCACTCTATGCAGGCTTCCTATAAACTGCTCAATGGTGATGGGTTGACTGTTAATTGTGTTTTCTGAGTTTCCATAGGTTCCTGTCATCTCCTTTATGTTCAGGCCTCGCTCTGCTATGTGTCTTTGGCCTTTTGTCACCTAGCCCCCTCCCCCACCTCTTCTGTCCTCTGGGATGTCTGGAACTGAGGGCATGGTGCCCGTTACATCTATGTGTTTAGGCTTGCTTTACACCCTCTGCAATTGCATTCATTTTGCATAAGAAGCTGAATGCCCCATAGCAGACTACTTCTTGTTCTCTTCCACTTTCTGATGTGCTGGCTGTTGGGTTTTTCTTGTCTTTGTTGTTGTTGTTTTGGTGGGGGTTTTTGTTTGTTTTGTTTTGTTTTTTGGCACTAGAATTTTAGTGCCTGCCATGCACTCTGTAACCCATCTCAGAGTATGACTATGCTCCAACCCATTCCCCTTAGTCTAGCAGTAGACACATGGATGTCGTTCATAGACATAATTTCTCTTAAAACTCAGCACTCAGTTAATATCTCCCAAGAAGAAAAAGATTTTTATGCTGAGGGAGGAGGGCAATTTCTTTGTAATGCTGTTTTCCTTTGGAGTTCTTTCCAGAAAAATTAGCAAATAAAACCCACCATATTTCTCTACCCTTATTTCTAGTAAATGGTTCAATTTTTCTTGGCACTCTTCTGGTGGGATGCTAGGAAACAAGGTACATAAGGCTCATTGCTAAGCATCTTTCAAAGAGATGACTACCTGTATGCAAATCAATGGAAAGTGTTTTCTCAAAGATCCTCAGGTGAATCTTTCTGCAGTCATCACAATTCTTTATTGACCCCAGCACCATGTATGGCTGAATCAGTGCTTAAAATAAGTGAAATTGTAGTCTATATTTTTCAGTCAATCCCCTGTCTACATTGTTAACTACATACAGACTTCTAGTTAGTCTCTTTTTTTAGATCACAGCATGATCTCATCACCTCAAACAGCCAACATCTCTTAGTCCTATTAACTTGGGACCTAGATGTTCAGCATATAAATTTTGGGAGAATACACACATGTTAAGTGTAGCTTTATCATACATAAACTGTGTAGGCCTGGTGTTTCTCTTCTTCCTGTCTTGGTTAATTCACCTATAAAGTTAGGGTAAGCATATTACCCATTTCATGGGCATTGGAAAGATTAGGAATTGATGCATTGGAAGGTCTTAGAACATTGCTAGGGAAGTAGTCAGTGTAAGAATCATCATCAATCAACTTTTCTAAACCTAAACTAAACCCCATTATGTTGCACCATGGTTCAGCTTTGTCATCTTATTAGACAATCATAGGTATGCAAACAGGAGTGTTTCCACGGAGACCAACCTAGTGAGTTCTATAATCCTGATTCAAATCTAGGCTGTCTTCATCTTGCTCTGTTTTCATAGAGGGGCTCATCTTTACTTTGGAATTTTTTTTGTCATTTTATCTTTCTGCTGTATTGGGTTTGTAAATCATTTAGCCCATGTTCCATCTTTTTGCCTGTTTTGAAGGAGATTAAATAGAGTATAAATTGCCTCTTTCTAAAACATTGGATAAAATATTCCTTGTAAAAATGATTAGAGCTCCAGTATTCTCTTGGATGAAGTTCTACTGAATTTTACCTTTTCTTCTCTGAACCAGGGCAGAGTCTTGATTTACATAATAAAAGCATCATTTGCCCTATGTATGGGGTTGAGATGGGATGGGATATGGAGGGGCTTTGGAGAGAAGGCCATGAATAAGTCACTGGTACAATCACCAATGGAGGGGGGAGGCACAGAGGGTTCAAGGTCATGTGGAATGAATGAAGCTATCCAGAAAGCTATCCTTAATTCACAGTGGACAAGGTGGTTCTTGTGGCCCAGTGATCTCAGCCCCTTCAAATAAGACTTTGAAATAGGCTTCTAAGAGTGGCCAAAATTGAGTTGAGGAGGGAGCCTTTGATCACAAACAAAACACACTGAAAACAGAACTCCTGGACTGAGAGATTTGGAAGTCCTTTCCTTTGTCCTTCCCATTTGCCTTTTTGTCTCATTTGAAGGAAGAATTGTCATGCACAGTGATAAGAACAGCTTTTGGGGGCAATGAAGGTGAAGCAGGCTTTGATGACTGCTTGAACAGCCAAGTCTCAATTCCCCCATTCATTCACAGGGCAAGGAGAATCACATAGCCATGAGGAGAAGATGAGGTAATGTCTTTAAAAATGTTCAGAACAGGTCACAAACAGCTCATTTTCCCCATATCTCATTATAGTGAGTAGCTGCTGTGAGTCAAAATGGGGACATTAATAACAGCAAATCAAAGTCTTTAAAATGCCCACTCTGATCTGCCTATGCATACCGATGTCTTACCTTTGTTTCCATATCCACCCTTTATGAGCCTCATTCCTGGGCATTCCTGGGTTGGCCATGTTCACTAATGACTTTTTCCATCACTCCCCTTGGCACAGGCAGTTTCCCCTGCTTGGAATAACCCCTCTTCTCCTCCCCCCTTTTCTTTTTTGCTTCCCACTTGGCAAGCACTTATTTTCACTCTAATGCTTGATTCCAATGCTATATCACCTGTGAAAGGTTTCCCAGGCCAAAATTGCTTTCATGCTTTGCTGGGGGTTTATAGCAGTTGGATCCACACTTCTCTGCAGAATGAGCTCTCTCCAAGCTGTAGCTACAATTTATTTATTTTTACATCTTCCCTTCATGGCAATAAACAGTGAACAGCAGATAACAGATGTTCATAAGTGCTAGTGCGCATGCATGTATGAAATAATCCCCCACTAAAAGGTGGCAGTTGCACACATCTGCTGCAGGGTGGAAACAAAAAAATAAGACATTCCCAGCGCAGCTCTTGACAACCAACTCTATCTCATGCTATACCAAGGGAAGGTCCCACTGTGTGTTTTTATGGCTGATGGATTGTCATCAGAGCCGATCACAACTGGGTGGCTATGAACTGATAGTAGCTGGCATCTGTAAACCACAGCGAGAACGGGTGGGATCCTCAAGTCTATGCAGAAGAGATAAAGACTGTGGCACTTGATTTGCTTACAGAGGCCTTTGCAATGAAATCCAGTTTAAGTCTGAGACAATCAGATGCATTAGTAGAAAGAGAGAGCTTTATCATCCTGCAAAGAGATAAAGAGAACCAGGCATGGAATTCAGGTCTATAATCCCAGCCCGTGGGAGGCTAAGCAGGGGAATTGCCTTGAGTTTGGGACCATCGTGGCTTAGGTAGCAAGACCTTGTCTGAAAAACACAACACAACAACAACAACAACAACAACAACAAAACAACCAAAGAAAGAAAAGAGGTGGTTCAGTGTGTTGGCTTGGTGTGTAAAGGTGTTTGCCAAGAAGCCTAAATGATCTAGATCTGATCACTTCGAAAGAAGAAAGCTAACTTCCAAAAGTTGTTCTCTAAACTCTACACACATGACACACTATGCATGCATGTGTATGAGTACATGCATATAATAAAAATGAAAACTTTAAAGAGGTGAGGAAGGTAGCATTTCCTGATTGCTTATTTATAGATCTAAGCCATTTGCCAATGCTGAAAAAGAGACAAACATCCACTAAAAAAATAGCAGGGCTTTGTTATCATGTTATCTGTTTTCACTTATACCAAATCAACACTGTGTTGTCAGTGAGGTTCTGAGATTTTTGTGTCTTTGTAATACGGTTTAGGAGGCTGACAAGGCTTTTACAACTTTATGGATCTGGGTGATTAATGTAAACAGCGTTTATGAAGTGTATTCCATGTGCTTGCAACAATAAGTATGTGTTTTGTAGAAAGTACTTGGGATTTTTAAAAATGCCACTTTTTTCCTGGGAGTCCCAGCAACTAGATTTTCTATTACTTCCCATTTTCAGAAGACAAACAGCAACAACAACAACAACCAATCAACCAAACAAACGCCAGAGAACTTCTATCCTAACATGGTAGATAAATTTGATGGGGCAAGAGTTTCCTCAATGAGTTTTTTGAGGACATGGCAAAGTAGTTCATTAAGGGAAAAATGAATATAAATACTGGTTATACAAGAGTTTAAATATTCAATATGAAATTAGTTTCAGTGTTCCTGTGTTTTCTTTCTCTCTGCTATTGTCAGAGGTTGAGGGTAGGTACCCACAAAGAGCAGGAATTCTAGAAAACCAATTCCTAAAGCTAATCTGGAGATTACTGAGACAACTCTGCTTGCATCTGCTTTGACTGGAAGGTGGATGTGGCAAGGACTGGATGTGTGTTTGAATTGATGCCGTGTCCATTCTTGTTAAGTCAACAATTCTTGGTTTTTGCTATGTGCTAAATCTTTCAGTGGAACCAAATAGGAAGGGCACACAGTGTTTGCCCTTGAGCACCCATGCATTTTAGAAAATGGATAAGACCAAGCAAGAATAGGCAAGCCGACCAAGTAGCAAAAGAGGAGTGCATGGTGCTATTTAGTCACCAAGGAGAGAGAAAATATGCTTGGCACTTAGAAGCAGTCATGAATTGCTCTGTGGAGGTGGAGGCATGTGGAGTGGACTAGGCTAAAGTACACAATACTTTAAGTGGCAGAAAGAAGGCTCAGTTGGTAAAGTACTTGCCATTCAAGTGTGAGAAACTGAGTTCAGATCCCTAGTATCTACCTTTAAAAACAGGCACATCAGCATGTGCTTTTTTACAGTTTTAGCACTGGGCAGGTGAAGACAAGAGTCCTTGGGGCTTAGTACATAACTAATCTTGCCAGCTGCTTGGTGGCAGACCATGTTAAAAAAGTAAAATAGAAAATGACAGAGGAAGACACTCACCTTTAACCTTCACATGCACATGCACACACATGTGTACACACACACACACACACACCACTTACAGACTTACTTTTCTACCATTATCCTTATCACTACTATAATTATGAGCCACTTGGCACACTTAACATTGTCCTTGGGAGGATAGGGAACATGTTTAGAGGGCAGTGGTTACTGTGGCAGAAGACACGTGAGTGGCCAGGTAGCTTGCCCTCCAGCAGGAGACACTTCTTTTCCATGGGGTGGGAATCTTGGAGGACTTCACTCATTCTTAGCCACAATGCCAAGGAGGGATTCTTCAGGAGGAGCAGAGTGTTTCAACAATGCATCTATGCCACATTGTCTGTAACCTACAGGTGGTTTGGGCCCATGTTCCATGGCATAAGCAGTTAGCAGGGAGTGGGAGAGATACTGTCACAGCTGTCCAGACGAAGTGCAGGGAGACCACAGAGTGGGTAACATCTGAAGACTCTGGTAGCTTCCCCAGACCTGAGACCAAAAGTACAAGCCATCAAAGTGGAAAGCTGGAAAGCTGGACTTTATCCAAACCAAAACCTCTGACCTCTGCAATTTCCTGTGCTGATGATGAAAAACCAAGCAACAAAGGGGGAGAAAATCGGAGTAAAGCACATATCTGACAGTGGACCACAATCTAGAACCAATGGAAATCAAAAGAGGGTAAAAGACAAGAGTGGACAGACATTTTGCTGAAAAAGATCTGTAGATGGCAAATAAGTACAGGACATCTATCATAATTCTCCCTCTTAAAAATACAAGCTTATTCCATGATGAGGTTCTACCTTATCGCTATCAAGATGTCAATCATGAAAAAGAGGAGCAGCACCAAATGTTGTTGGGATATGCAGAAATGGACCATGCATGCATCCATTGCTGCAAAGATGCTAAATGATATGGTTTCCTCTGGAAACTAAATGGACAGAAGATTTTATATAAAACAAACAAACAAACAAGTAAATAAAATTATATGCAATCACCAAAGGAATAGAACCCTTGGGTGATTCTCTAATGAAAATTTATATTCATATAAACTTGTATGTGACTGTCTATAACAATTTTATTACTAGGAACAGCCCCGAGCCAAAAGTAACTTAGATAAATGACTTCATATTTAAATGATTCTACAAACTGTAGTAATTCCATTTCATATCATAGGATTTAACAGAAAAAAAAAAAAAGAGCTAGTGACTGATACCTGCAACATGGTATCTTCTTGTTAATGATCTTAGCTGAATATTGAGGGAGCGTTAGCAAGCTTGAAAGGCGAGTACTGGATGACTCCATGAACATAACACTGAGATATGACAATATTTTAGAAACAGAAAGAAGACCACTGGTGATAGTGCTTAGGGAAGGAGGTGATGTTACAAGAGGCAACATGAAGGATACTTGTGGTGGTAAAAACTACTCAGTGTCTTGACAATGGGGATGAATACTGAACCTATACATATATTAAAATACAGAAACCCAAGGAATATTCACACATGAGTACAAGCCAAACTAATAATCCAGATATGACTTGTGGATGTCAGTGTCTAGTTGTGATGTTGTACTGTCACTTTGCCAAATGTCACTAGGTGGATGATGATTAAGTGTTTACAGAATTCCTTCATATTATTTTTATGCTTGCAAATAAATCTGTAAGGATATTAATAGCAGTAAAAATATAAAAATAAGTGTACTAAAGCCTTGGGAAGTAGACTTTTTCACAGTCTAGGTCTTTGTAAATGTAAAGAACAGACATCATTCCACATTGCAAATGCATTGCATTGACCAGGGGGTGAAGGCAGCCTTAGAAGTCAGTCCTTCTTTGCTATTATTCTAGTGTACATTGGTTGTATGATCCAAGAAAAGGCTCTTTGCTTCATTGAGACTGCTTCCCAGTCTGTAAAAATTGAGATAAATTATCTTTAAAAGGTACAACTTTCATACTCTATGGTGGTAAGTGTGTTAGTCACCTGAACCAAACAATTAAAAGGAAGAAAGATTAATTTGGGTCTATAGTTTTATAGGTGTCAGTCCTTGGTGTTATAGAGAGAAAGATGGAGCCTCATAGCCATCATGAAGCAGTGGAGAAGAGAGAGGAAAACTAAAACTGTTCTAGCAGCCCTTCCTTTTCTCTCCATCTTTTTCCATAAATGTATTTACTATGTAGCTGAAAGTGTGTGTGGGGGGAGGGGCTGGGTAAGGTTCCACTCATGATCCTCCTGCCTCATGTCTACTGCTTTGAAATCAATACAAGGTTTTTTCCCCCCTTCTATTTAATATGCATTGGGTCGTGCTACCAGCTATTGATGATAGGCCTTCCCACTTAGTTAATTCTTAAGAAGCCCTCAAAGACACACTTCTCATATGCTTTTCAAAGACCTAAAGGTCACCTCAGTCTAATCAAATTGACAGCAAGGATCAAACATCTCAAGAGCACCCATTGTCAACTTGATCTAAAAACACAGCTCACTAAGCCAAAGCATCCATCTCTTCATGCATAAAGGGTCCTCGGCACCATCTCTAAGAATCCTTAGAGTCCTAACAATTCAAAAGAGTGTCACGTGTCCTCTGAGACTTAAAGCCAAATTCTTAGCTGTGAGCTCCTAGAGTTAAAGAGAGAGAGAGAGAGAGAGAGAGAGAGAGAGAGA
>NW_022196904.1:158893316-158905816 GCF_008632895.1 Mastomys coucha | reverse complement strand
ATAGTGAGTTCTAGAGCAGCCAGAGCTACATAATAACATTCTGTCTCAAAATCACCAACACTAAAATAGGAAAGAAAAACAGAAAAAAAAATAAAGAAAAGGAAAGGAAAGAAGGAAGAAAACAACACAGTGTGAATGCTCGGTTTTATAATAGACAAAATTTTGTTACACATATCTTTGAAAATCTCAGGTCTTTCAACTTTTCTTTCATTTATCTATTGAATCTTTTTTAACTTTAAAAATGTATTTGTTCACTTTACATTCCAACTATCAGCCCCTCTTTCCTCCTAGTACCCCCTCACACAGATTCTACGCCCATCCCTCCCTTCCCTTCTCTTCTGAGGAAAGGAGCTCCCCCTTGGTATCACCGCCCCCTCCCATCCTCGTCTTCCTGGCACATCGAGTCATTGCTGGACTAGGTGCATCCTCTCCCACTAAGGCTAGACAAGGCAGCCCACTTAGGGGAATGAGGTCCATAGGTAGGTAGCAGATTCAGAGACAGCTCCCTCTCCAGTTCTTAGGGGACCAGCATGAAGACCAAGCTGCATATCTTCTTTAGATGTGCCAGAGGCCTAGGTTTAGCCCATGCTTGCTCTTTGGTTGGTGGTTCAGTTTCCTGGAGCCCTCAAAAAGGGTCTAGGTTAGTTGACTCTGTTGGACTTCTTGTGGAATGCCTGTCCTCTTCGGGTCCCTCAATCCTTCCTCCAACTCTTCCACAAGATCCCCTGAGCTGTTTGACCGTGGGCCTCTCCATCTGTTTCCACTGGCTGCTGGATGTAGCTTCTTAGGGGACAGTTATGTTAGGCTCCTGTCAGCAAGCATGACAGAGTACCATTAATAATACCAGGGATTTGTTCTTGCCCATGGGACGGGTCTCAGTCTGGGTACAGTTCTTACTGCCAGTATGAACTTTTCCCAATTGAGGCATGCCTAATGTCACCACACGGTAGAATACTCTGGGTTGTGGCTTTGAAACTCTTTAGGAGATTGGGAATGTCTCTTTTGTTCTGTTTTCTTGAAATTCTTTTTTTTTTTCATCATAATGCAATAAAAGTTTTATTTTTTTTCTTTTATTTTCTTTATTTACATGTAAATTTCTCCATTCCCAGTTTCCCCTCCAAAAAACAAAGAAACAAACAAAAACTTGAAATTCTTATCTTCTATACTTGTCAAATATTTTTCTAATCCTCTGATATTACAACATTTCATATATTTGGAATGTTATTTTGAATGAAAATGTTTATAGAGAATTAGTATTTTCTGCTAAGTGTTTGATAAAATTCAACTGTGAAGCCTCTTGGACTTGAAGTTTTAGTCAGGAGAATGCAATTTCTTTTATAGACTCAGGTCTCAAAATTCCATTTTGTGCCATGTTGGCACTTTTTGTCTTTTCTTAAGATTTAAAGATTTCATCCAAGTTACATATTTGCTGGCAAAAGTGTTCATAATTCTTATTTTTTTTCAGGTTTATTTATTTATTATTTATAGTGGGTTCTGCCTGAATGTATGTCTGCATGTTAGAAGAAAGCACCAGATCTCATTATAGATGGTTGCGAGCCACCATATAGTTGCTGGGAATTGAATTCAGGACCTCTGTGAGAGCAGCAAAGTGCTCTTAACCTCTGAGCCATCTCTCCAGCCCCATTTGTTATTCTTTTAATTATATAAGATCAATAATGTTTTTTCTCATTTCCTTAGTTTTTTTTTTAACAGATCAAGTTTTATTTGTATGATTTTCTGTTTTTATTGATTTTCTCTTTTATTGATATCTCCCGCTTATGGTTTATTTCTTCTAATTCTTTGACTTTATTTTATTTTATTGTTATATCTTCTTAAAGTAAAAATGTAAGACCACTAGTCTTGCATTGTTTTCTATTATATATAAGTTAGCTGATATAACCGAACTTGGATATGTTGCACGTTCTAATTAACAAGCCGCTCAAAATATATTCTCCTTTCCTTATCATTGATAGTCCCTACCTGTCTTACTCAGAAACATTTTAATTGATATGTATTTGATGTCGCTTGCGCATCTTTCTGTTGGAGAAGCTCCCCATTCTTGCTGCTGAACTGAGTTTGGTTTTCTTTCTTTAAGGAGTTTGTTTTGAGTTCTGTTCACCTAGGTAGCCAGTTATAGGCCAACTCTTCATTTTTCTGAGGCTTGTTTAGATTCACGATGACTTAGGAAATCTTTTTTTTTTTTTCATGTCTAGTTTAGACCTGTGTTCTACTCTACAGCTTTTACCAAGTACCTCTAGTGTTTGTCAAGTGTATCCACTTTGGCTGGTTGGCACCAGAGTTCTCCTTACCTCTTATTATTTTAAGAGCTATTCAGCTTCTGGTTCTATAATGTTTATCCTTCTCCTGTACAGTTTTGTATGTCTTGTAGGACCAAAACTGACATAAGACTTATTCAGCTGGAAACTCATGGGAGCCCTGTGTTTGCTTGCTTGCTTCTTCCTTCCTTCCTCCCTCCCTCCTTCCCTTCCTCCCTCTCTTCCTTCCTTCCTTCTCTCCTTCCTTCCTTCTTTCCTTCCTCCCTTCCTTCCTCTCTTTCTTCTTTCTTCCTTCCCTCCCCTTCCCATTCCCTCCCTTCTCTGTATGGAATGTACATGCATATGCATGTGCATTTAATTATGTGTAAGTGTGTGGAGGCCATAGGCAGACATCAGGAACCTTCCTCCATTGCTCTCCATATTACTCAGTGAGATAGACTCTGTCACTGAGCCTATTTCAGCTAGATTGCAACAACAAGGTCAGCAATCTAGCTGAAATTCTGAGATTCTCTGTCTCTATTTCTCCTACCTCTGGGGTTAAAGCACATGTTGTCATACTGGGCTTTGGCTGCTCTTTGGGGATGCAAATGCAGGTCCCCAAGCTTGTGAAGCAAACACTTTCCCTGCTGACCTCTATCCCCACCCCCAACCCAGGAAAATTGTCTTTTCACTGTTTCTTCATACAGGTCCTTCCCCACTCGAGGTCTGCCTCAGAAACCCCTGCAGCATCTTTGCCTTCCACAGCAGGACTAGCTTGTTTTGATACCTGCATCCCATTCTGCAGTCTAGTTAGCGCTTCAAGGCAGAAAACCAGGTAGTCCCAGCATTACCCTCACTGGTTTGCTTCCTTTCTACTCTCACAGCTTGGGTGTGCTCCTTCCCTGTTGAAGAACACTGATTGGCTTTGTCTGGGTTTCTTGTATCCATTGGAGGAAAAGTGGTTATTCACTTTTCTTACAGATGTGACAAGACACTCCACAGAAGTCACTTAAGGGAGGGAGGAAATGTTTGGCTTATGGTTTCAAGGGATTTCCATTTGTCATGATAGAGGGGTGGCTCCATACGCCACTGCCATTGCAGTCAACCAGAAAGCTGAGCACGGGACTGGCAGGACTCTTCTACATCTAGCAGCTGGACCCTATGTCCCTAAGGTTTCCAAACCGCCCTCAGTTGTGGACAAGGTGTTCAAACGCATGAGCCATTAGGGAACACGAGCCATTAGGAACATCTCACATCTAAAGCATGACAGTAGCATAGTAGGAACTAGGATATTGGTTCTAAGCAGAAACCCTCCATGTGTATTCAAGAGAAAGAAATATGTGTACTCACCACTTCAAAATTTTGTTTATATTTTTTAAGATTATATTTTTGTTTTTCATCATATATGTATGTGTATCTATCTGAGTGTGGATGTGTGCACATGCATACAGGAGGTCAGAAAAGAGTGTTGGATCTCCTGGAACTTGAGTTATGGGTGGTCGTGAGCTATGAGCCATCCAGTGAGCATGCTCAGAACCAAACTCAGGTCTTCTGCAAGAGCAGTACTCACTCTTTTTTTTTTTTTTTTTTTTTTTTAAATAGGATCAGTCCAGAAGTAAAACGCTTTATTTTCACTGCCCAAACATCAGTCAATATACTGGGAAGGCCAGCGGAAACCCTCGCCTTAGCCTTGCCTCTTGAGCACACTGCACATGAATACTTCCATGGGGCGGGCGTTCAGCTCCTTCAGAGCCACACCCCCCTTTCCTGTGGTCTGCCCATAGAGCCCAAATATTTCACGGAGTTTTTCTTCACTGATTGCATCTGTCCTGTCAGTTTTGTTTCCCAAGATAAGAATTGGCACGTTGGCTACTGTTTCATCTGCCATTAAAGCATTAAGCTGAACTTTGGATTCCATAAGACGGGAATGATCTGCACAGTCCACCAGAAAAACTATACCATTAACCTCTGGGAGATAATATTTCTAAATCCGACATGCTTGCTCTTGCCCACCGAGATCAAAAGTGGTGAAAGTCATTCCAGCAATTGTCAGTTCTTCTGGAGTGGGATGGAGCATTGTTAGGGGCTGGCTTAGTCTGCCATCTTTCAGCATGTAAAGAAGAGTGGTTTTGCCCGCATTGTCCAAACCTAAGAATACAAGTTTTCCAGATTTCTTGCAGAGTTCTAGGGACTGGAGCACACTGCTGAAGCCATTGTAGATCCACCCAAAGATGAAAGACTTTATTGAGAGGATCCAGAGGGGATCCTTCGGCCGCCTGCACGAAACCCTCCCTCAGGGCACACAGACCAGCAGTACCGGGACCGCCAGCTATGCGCCAGATGTGCGTCACACAGTACTCACTCTTAACTGCAGATTCATCTGTCTAGCCCCTACCCTGAAGCCCCCCCCCCCCAATTTCTTGAGTTCCTAGGAAGTCTCAGAAAGCCAGAAGCAATTCCAGCTCCCATTCCTCTGTATTCTCATGCTGGCATACATTTCAGCTCATTTGTATGATTATTAAATGATCCAAAACCCATAAGTACCTTTTCTCCAAGCTGGGAAAAATGGATTCACAGTTAGAAAGTATTTGAAAATTCTTCCTTTCAAAAACACACATCTACCATTTTGACTTTGATATTTCTATAATGTATATAAAAAGATATCTCTCTTCCTATGACCTTAGAGTATTTCCCACAGAAACAAAGGACTATAATTTTTAATCATATTAAAATTCTATTTTTTAGGGAATGAAGAAATGAATATGTACTTAAAGATGTGGGTTCAGTTCCCAAGCACCCATTAAAATAAAGGTAGCTCACAACCACATTGTAACTCCAGCTCAAAGGAGTCTAATCTAATGCCTCTTCCGACCTAGGCAGACACCTGTACTCCCATGCTCATTATACTGCCCCTGCCAACATCAATCAACCTTTTAAAAATTTCATTCTCACAATTGCTAAGAACTGCAAGAAGTCTCTGTGTGCCATCTGCAAGTAAATACACTAGGTAGCTGATGTGTTGACATGCTGACACAAGACTCCTGGGTCAGAAATAGAAGAGTTTATCACTCAGCAAAAGAGAGTAGCCGGAATACAGCACAATGCACATTTTTTCTAAGCCCAGGTGCCCACAGGCAGATGTGGAGGGCTGGTACCATCTTTTGCCTCACGGGGGTGTGGGGAGCACTGAACCTGCGAATCTGCCATGTGCAGCAAACAGCAGCTCAGATAAAGACATTCATTACTTTATCCTTCAAGGGTGCTCATCACACTCGCAAACCAGGAAGATAGCTCAGGCAGAGAGCAGTCGAAGCTTCGTATTCCTAGCATACCCAGCAAGACATAGCTGAGGACATCTAAGGGGCAAATGAAACTAGGAAAGGTCATATTGAGTGAGGTAACCGGGACCCAAAAGGACAAATACAACACCTGAGCTCCAAATCTGTAAGGCATGACCTGGAGGAACCTGAGAAGCCAGGAAAGTAAGAAGGTACCATTGCAGGGGAGGGGTGGGATGAGCAACCGAGAGGGAATGGCAGGATTGAACTGATCTGAGCAGGAAAATGGAGAAACAGGGATGGGGGTACTATAAGGAGGAGTAAGGGATAAAATACAGAAGGAGAATGAAATAACAGTAAGGATATCTGAAGATATAGAGTTATACTATTAACCTAGTAATGACCATAGTACATGCCATTCAGTGTATAAACATGTATAGTTTAAATATTTTATCACTTGGTCTGATAGGACTTCCCCCCCCAAGTGCTACAGACCATCTGTCAAAAACTCCACCATCAGGCATAAGAAGTCCTCTTTTGAAGTGTTGGTCAGGGTTGTCCAAGAGATTACTAAAACATTATAGGCTTCTGCGATTGTCCTTGGTTGTCCTCCAAAGATGGAAGATAAGTCCCCATTGCTGAATACACCATGCACTGTGAACACAGGGCTAAGCGGCCCTGAGCTGGACTGATCAGAGGGCCTCCTCCCTGAAGACTAGCTTTTGTGGTACCAGAAGGCACTATGCAAGCTTCCGAAAGGAGGGAATTTACCTCCTTTCCTACACATATATGATACCCAGGAACCACAGCAACTACTAGCATGGCCCAATGATCCTAAGGGTGCCATAACTTCAAAGATACTTTGCTGTAGCCAACATCTAATTGGACTTAAGATCTACTCAACATGAGGGAAGTCGTGCCTGGCACTAGAACCATAGCCAACTATCCAAAGCTAGTGGAATAATAGATCTTGTAGAAGAACCTATAACCACCACTTCATTAAACATGATCCTTAACTACATTCTAAATATTGATCTGTATACCCAGGAAACCTCTTTTTGCAACAGATAGAGACCATTACAGAAAACTACAACCAGTCAAAATGCAAAGTCATGGAGCTCTTTTCCAGCTGACACATCTACAACCCCTACACCTAAGCTCAGGGATCAGTTTAGATAAGGGGGCAGAAAATTGTAAGATCTCCTTTGAGATCTGGGGGTTTGCTGGGAAATTGTGTTTCCTATAATGTCAAAAGCTACCTTCACAATGTCTCAACAGTATATCTACATAAACATGACTTGAACAAGGTCAACACAATAAAACATAATGAAGTGGATGAGAGAAAGTTTATGAGGCCTCATGCTGAGACAAAGAACTACAGGAAACTAAGGACTGCTGAGAGCTAGATAAATAGTCTTTCCCAGGGAACAGGACACCAACTGGTTATGTAATGTCAGATGGTCAGCTCTAAGAACATACATATCTGAGTAACATTTTACAAACTGAACATTTCATACTTATGTGTGTGTGTATACTATGTATGTACTTAGGTGTGTCTATATATATATGTATATATATATAGTATATGTATATATAGTATATGTATATATGTATTACATCTATATATAGAATTAAATATAAGTATATATATATACATATATATATATACAAATATATATACACACATTCATATAATCAACAATTAGGAAAAAGAAGGCCATGAATTTCAAAGAAATAAAAATAGGGGAGAGAGGGTTTTGGGATAATCTTTTCTGTGCTTTGTGTAAAGGTTGCCTTTGTATTATTCTAATGTTGATTTCTGTACCAGCTGAGTGCTGTCTGGAATTTGGTATTGTTAATTTCTCATCCCATGCATCGTATATTTTAAACATTCTTGTACTGGCTGGTTTTGAGTGTCAACTTGACACAGGCTGGAGTTATCACAGAGAAAGGAGCCTCCTTTGAAGAAATGCCTCCATGAGATCCAGCTACAAGGCATTTTCTCAATTAGTTATCAAGGGTGGGAGGGTCCATTGTGGGTGGTGCCATCCCTGGGCTGGAAGTCTTGGGTTCTATAAGATAGCAAACTGAGGAAGCCAGGGGAAGCAAGCCAGTAAGGAACATCCCTCCATGGCCTCTGCATCAGCTCCTGCTTCCTGACCTGCTTGAGTTCTAGTCCTGACTTCCCTTTGTGATGAACAGTAGTGTGGAAAGGTAAGCTGAATAAACCCTTTCCTCCCCAATTTGCTTCTTGGTCATGACGTTTGTGCAGGAATAGAAACCCTGACTAAGACAATTCTTCTCCATCATTTTATGATTGGTTTAATAAAAAGCTGATGGCCTATTACAGGCCAGGAGAGAAAAGATGGGGCATCTGGGCAGAGCCAGGAACTGTAGGAAGAACTGAGAGGCGGGAGGACTTGCTAGCTAGACATGGAGAAAGATGGTTGAACAGGAACTGATTGAGAGGTAGCAGGCCATGTCACAAATGTGGACTGGTATAGAAAGGGTTATTTATGCTATACAAGCTGGTTGGGAACGAGCTAAGGTCCAAGGCCTACGATTTCATAAATAATAAAAGTTTCTGTGTCATTATTTGGAACTGGCAGGTTGAAACAGTCTGTGAATAAGGGGGTTGGGGGACATGGGGAGGCCTGAGGAGGTTGAAACAATGATAAAACCATATTATCATCTCAAAAGATGTGTTTTTTAGGACTTGAGAGAACAAGAGATTTGTGTAGCAAGAGCCAGAGGACCATAAAGTTGTCTGTGAGATTGTGTCTCCTACACGTTTCTGAAGGACTAAACCTACGAAGTCTTATCAACATGGCTGCCTAAAAGAGACCTGAACACTAACACCACCAGGGATGGGCTAACATGGGAGGGGGGAGTTTTCAGGGCTTCAGCCCGAGACAGAGAACTATATAGGCAACTGAGGAATGTGAAGAGGGGGAGGCAGGGTCTTCCTGGGAAAGCTCCCGATTGGTTATCCAAGACCAATGGGAAGGGTCGGAGGGAAGAAAAGGCACAAAGGAAATAACTGCTCTACTTTCAACAATAAATCATGACTAAAAGGACATGTCTGAGGGTTGGTAAGATGCCGGTGAGGGAATGTCTGAATACTTATGTTTGTGAGAAAGAAAAACTTTTTGTCACTTATAAATACATGAGAGAGTGATGGTACCCGTCAGTTATCTCTCATCAGAAAAGCTTGGGCCCAAAACATTTAAGATTTTGGAGATTTCCTGTTGTTTTTTTTTTAATAGACTTTACTATTTGAATATCCATGTGATATAAATGGGAAGTGGGAAACATATGTCACTCTTAAGTCACATCCAAGCACTTAACTTTAACTCTTCTGAGGTAAAACAGAACAACTCAGGGTCTCTTTACGAGTGATCAGTACAGTTTCCGTGGTGTGGGTATCACACATCACACCTTTGATAACAGAACCTAAGACAGGCCTCACACATGGGCAGACTTGAGCCTCCCTGACTTCAGCCTTTCAAAAGAGCCTGAAATCTGTTGCCAGATAAATCAAAATTAGGATAAATCAAAAATTCTTGGTAGCCTTTATTTATTGGAGTGAACCAGGTACCCACCATACAAAAGTAAATCAGGTATGTTTAAGGCACAAACGAAACCAGATAGCAATAAACTAGAGATAAATTAGAAGGAGATTCCGTAATACAAATTCCCTCTCACCCCCAGAGACTCAATGCCAGAAGCCAGAGAAGATGGCCTGGGATGAGGGACGTCTAAAGTATAGATCCCAGGATGCCTGGGATGAAGGAAGTCTAAGGTATAGATTCTAGGACGACATCATTATTGGCCCTGAGTGGAAAGATTTATGTAGGCATTCTGGTAGGACTTCCATGTTAAAAGTCAAAGAAAACTTAATAACTACATTTTTTTAGTACTGAGTGGGGTCTTATCTGCAATCATAAAATCCACGATATCATCCTGATTTCAGGACTGACTCTCAGATAGAAGGTGGTATTTGTGCGTCAGATATGACAGCCTGCAGTTCTGATAGGGTTACGTTAGGGTCGCTGTTAATAAAGACAAGAAACTCCTTCC
Source organism: Mastomys coucha (assembly GCF_008632895.1). NCBI lineage: Eukaryota > Metazoa > Chordata > Mammalia > Rodentia > Muridae > Mastomys > Mastomys coucha. Next base: position 158,896,203 of record NW_022196904.1, on the reverse strand, counting down.
TCGATAATGAAAACCAGGATGAGTCTTATCTCAAGATATGACTTGGAAGGTCCCAAATGGCCCTCGTCCCAGGCAGCAGTGAATCTTGATTGTCATTTGTCAGCAGGGGTGTTGACAGAGGCTGGCTGCCTGTGTCACTGCCCATCAGATATAATTGCTGACTTTTCAGGACGTATTCCCCCTTCCTGAGCCTAGAGGAAGCCGAGCCTGAAATGGGAGGCTCTTATTTTATTTACAAGCGAAGGAACAGCTGCCACACACCTGGAGCTTAGGTACAGGAAAAAAATAAAAAGACAAAACAATATTATGGGAGTGGGAGAGGGGGAGGGATGTGACCTGTATCAAGAATTATGTGAGATCACTGGAAAGGAAATGATCAAGCATCCCTATAGGGCTCTGTCTCTGAAATGTGTACCTCTTCTCAGCCTTCCTCCTCCAGAAATGTGACTCAAGTGATTTTTTAAGCCTGAGTAGGTCATTGGTTAAAGAATTAATCTGTGTTAACCCCAAAGACTCTTGTGACTACCTAATACTAAAAGACATTTTACAATATTTTTGCATTTTATTTTATTTTGTACGTGTGGCAGGACACCGCCATGCTTTACATGCAGAGGTGACAGGGCAGTTGGTGGGAGTGGGGGCTCTCCTTCCACCCTGTGGGACATGGAAACCAAACTTGGATCTGTCAAGCATCTTGCCAACCCCTAAACACAATTTGATTCGATGTATTTTTCAGAGACAGTGGGAACACTTACTAGAAATGTCAAGAGGGCTTTGAGGAAGCATTTAGTACATAGAGTGATGATAATATCATAAAGCATTGCTGGGGATTCTGTGTGTGAAGCTATTTGTATGTGGTCATTTAGGAAAAGCCTCAATGGTTACATTTCTATATAAAAGCGTAGTGGAAATGGGCAGAAGCCCTGCATGTGAGAACGAAGGGTGGCCTGGACTGTAATGATGGAGCTGTGTAGACTGGAGCAACGTTGATGTGTCTAAGAAATGGAAGACGGTAACAGGAGAAAGACCAGACATCTACAAGTCATTCCTGATGAGGCAATAAAGTCACAGAGAGGACTTGGGGGTGGGGCTAGAGGGCTTAGAGCAGAGGATTGGTGTGAACTGACAATGACATAATTTTTATAATTTCCTAAAATCATGTGAGAATGAGTCTTAGTGTGACTCTCACAGCAGACCTGAGAGAGGAGCACTTTTCTGTGGTTGGTTCCCATTTTCAGACAGACAGACTCACAGATTTTGTTGTTGTTTTGTTTTGTTTTGTTTTGTTTTTGTTTTTTTCAAGATAGGGCTATTATTCTCTGTAATAGCCCTGGCTGTCCTGGAACTAACTCTGTAGACCAGGCTGGCCTCGAACTCAGAAATCTGCCTGCCTCTGCCTCCCAAATGCTGGGATTAAAGGCATGCAACACCACCGCCCAGCTCAGACTCACAGATGTTAAGAGAACTGCTCAAACGACAAACTGAAGCCAAGGCACCCTCTTTTACAGCTTCAAGCTGCCTCTTCACTCCGCCTTGGATGGGTTGTTGGCAGTGAACCCGGAAAACATGTCATTAACAGGAAGGACATCCGGAAGACAGGAAAGCCAACTGTCATCGATGCCGCACTAGCGGATAAACAGGAAGACAGCTATAGGTTTTATGAATCCCGGGCAGCTTCTCCCATGATTTCAAATGTGAAATAGTCTCATAGGCATGTCAATTCCCGAATACCCTTGGAAGACTGGTTTGGGAGGATGCACGTATGATTTTTTTTTTGTGTGTGAAGCACTTAGGAATCATGTGCCCGTGCCTCACTCCCTTCTTTACTTCATCCTTTGCTTCTTCATCCTTCCCGAGTCTCACCGATGAGCTGGGATATTCTCTTGCTCAGTGGAGTTAGAAGCCCAGGGCCTTCGCAGCTGCAGTGTACAGCAGTGATCTACAGACCTCAGTCCCGTTGATGTCCTTTGCGGTGTTCTCTCGCCAGCACTGCCTACGCCTGGAGCCTTTGGATTTCCTTAGTCTCCTTTAGTGTACATGTTCAGCCTTTCATAACAACCTTTGAAGTAAAAAGTAAACCATTCCCCCATCTGGACTTCTCTGTCTTTTTTCCCCATGAGAAGAAAATCATTGCTATTGTGCTGTTCTGAGGGTGTCATATCAGGAGATGTGGATGTTCCCCTCCCCCACTGCCTGAGGTAATGGTTATTCTGATCACAGCAGACTTCTCTACTGTGAAGATTCTCCTCTTCCTTTCTTTTTTTATTAAATTAATCATCCCATTTGTTTACATCTCAAATGATATCCCACTTCCAGGTTACCCCTCCACAAACCCCCATCCCACATCTGTCCTCTCCCTCCTCCCCTTTGCCTGTATGAGTGCTCCCCCACCCACTCACCCTCTCTCTCCCCACCGCTCCAGCATCCCCCTATGCTGGAGCGTTAAACCTCCACTGGACAAAGGGCCTCCCCTCCCATTGATGTCAGGCAAGGACATCCTCTGCTACATATGTATCTGGAGCCATGGACCCCTCCCTGTACACTCCTTGGTTGGTGGTCTAGTCCCTGGGAGCACTGGGTGGTCCTGCCAGCCAACATTGTAGGTTCTTTTCTTCCATTGTTAGATAGAACTGATAAATATCTGTAGAGGGACTTTAAGATCATGTAACTTGTTACCACACTCAACAGACTTCTCCTACAATGATCCATTGCTATGAAAAAAGGAGCTTATATTTTTGTATCTTATTCTGGTATCCTGCAATCCTACTAAGTTACTCAATGTATTGATTTTTTTAATATTTAAAAAACTTGAATTTTTTTAGTTAAAATATTTAGTTAAAATATACTCCTTTTTGTTGGATTAGGTTTGCTAGAATTCAATTTATAA
>NW_022196904.1:158891009-158893306 GCF_008632895.1 Mastomys coucha | reverse complement strand
CATGCTCTTCAGGACTCCTTTGTATTATTTTCAATGTCTTTCTCTGGTCTGGGCATCAGAATAATATTGACCATATGAAGTAAATTTGGGTGTGTTCACAAGCGAAGTCTCCTTTGGATTCTTATAGAATTTAAGTCAAAATTTTTCCTCAACCAGCTGGCACAGACGAATTGGCCTAGAATTCTCATTCTCATTCATTCAGCCTCTCTCCCTCTCCCTCCCCCTATTGCTATCACTTTCCCTATCCCTCCATTTTTCTTCCCTCTTCCTCTATTTTCTGTTTTTTGTTGATGTTGTTGTTGTTGTTTTTGAGAGGACCACTTTGTTACCTAGGCTGGCTTTGAACTTATGACCTTAACTCCCAGCCTCTTACAGGTACACATCTACTCTCCTTAGCTTTCTTGGTGATACGCTGTCCTTTTCCTTGATTCTGTTGTCTGTCTAGAGTTTTTAATGTTACCAGTCTTTTCAGTGAAACGACTTTGGTTTCATTCATTTTTCTCTGCTTTTTCTGATACCAACCTTACTGCTTCTTGCTGTCTGTTCCTGCCTGCCTTCTGGTCACTGTTGGCACACTAAACTTTTGCTGCATTTTTAGTGTTGATGAACTCCTTTAATATAATCCGAGCTCTTCCCCACAACATGGTTGTCTCCTTCTTATTTTCTTGTCTCATGTATATTTTTACTAAATCTAAAAAGGAGGAACAAGCAGGAATGTCTTAGTCAGGGTTTCTATTCCTGCACAAACATCATGACCAAGAAGCAAGTTGGGGAGGAAAGGGTTTATTTAGCTTACACTTCCACATGGCTGTTCATCACCAGAGGAAGTCAGGACTGGAACTCAAGCAGGTCAGGAAGCAGGAGCTGATGCAGAGGCCATGGGGGGGATGTTCTTTACTGGCTTGCTTCCTTTGGCCCACTCAGCCTGCTTTCTTATAGAACCCAAGACTTCCAGCCCAGGAATGGCACCACCCACAAGGAGCCCCACCCCCTTGATCACTAATTGAGAAAATGCTCCACAGCTGGATTGCATGGAGGCACTTTCCCAACTGAAACTCCCCTCTCGGTGATAACTCCAGCCTGTGTCAAGTTGACACACAAAACCAGCCAGTACAAGGAATAATGGATTTTTCTCTTTAACACAAATGCTTCGTGCTTTCTCTTATATGCAGAATCTCAATTTAAATACACATGACATTGGCATTTGCAATATTTGACTCCTATAGCCCTTCACACCCTGTATGAAGTGGTAGTAATAAACATTTTCTTTCACTGTTCATAATAGCTTCATGGTGGTGGTAGTAGTGGCAGTGGCAGAGACTGCAGTGGTGACAGCAGAGGAGGTTGTGGTGGCAGTGTTACTGGAAGAGGTGGAAGTCATAGTGGTGGTAGCACCGGCAGATTACATACCTCTAATAATAATACCATCATGCTAGGCCACCTCTATCTTTCTTTCTCTCTTTTCTTTTCTTTCTTTCTTTTTTCTTTTTTCTTTTTTTTTGCATTTATTTTTTAAACACAAACCAGAGCCTCAGCAACCATTTTATTCTCTATGTGGGAGAAGCTACCCTATGGTTCCCAGGTAAGGCAGTGATTCTCCCAAATCAACTCAGGTCATAGATTGAGCCACACTATTGTGGCTTGTGCGGGGCCCACTAATCATATATGAAGACAAAGTGTGCTTAAATGAACCCTTCAGAGTAGAAACTCTCCACAAAGAATTTATTGATGCAACAATCTGGTATGTGTCCACTTATAGTCCCCTGCCTTGCCTGGGCTGTGTGCTCTCTGCCAATCCTGGAAAAGAGTGCAGTTAAAATCTATTCCTGGTAGTTTGAAATTGATCAATTACTTCTTCCCTGAAGTAACTTCCTGAAGACATGTATTCAGGCCAATCTGGAAATAGCACAGAAGACCTGAAGCAAAGTACACGGCCTCTTTCCAAACAAGTGGTTTTGTAATGTCTTTATTTAGCTGCAAAAATAGTGTGCCAGGTAAGCTCTCCTGTGTGCAAGTATGTAAGACACCAAAACACTTTTCCAATGGTTCGTGTGCTAAGAAAACCTTCCCCTGTCACCCACAGGTATAGTAAGTGGGTCCCATAGGCTGCATGTGAGATTGGAGGTCTGGAGGAAGAAGGTTGGGATGTGGGGAAGGTAAACCTCTGTTTTCAGGGATCCAAAGAGGAGTGCAAGGAGCATTTGATCAGCGATAAGTCACTATCATACATCCTGGCTGCTCCTTTTCAATGTGTTAGGTCAAGAAATGGCAAACCATCTGGATTCATGTTTTCACCA
>NW_022196904.1:158850629-158890484 GCF_008632895.1 Mastomys coucha | reverse complement strand
AAAAAAAAAAAAAAAAAAAAAAAAAGAAATGGCAAACCTTCTCACTTCTGACCTTCCCTATAGCCGCAGATGGGCTTAAGCACTCTGTTCACACTAAAGGTCTCAGTAGTTTTCCTTCTTCCAATTTCCACACAACTACTCACCAGGGTTTCTCAGGCTAGCTATTCCTGGCACTTCAGGGTAGATATTTCTTCTTGTGGGGCTCTTGTATATCCAACAGGCTGCTGAGCCTCATCTTTAAACTTCCTAGATAGTAGCAGCATCCTACCCCTAGTTGTGACAGCTCAGGGTCACCAGATATTACCAAATATGAGGAGAGAAGTTATCCCTGGCCAAGAATCATTATTTTAGAGAGATTTTGAGCTTTCTATAGGTTTCACCTTCTGAACATAAAGAGAGGAACAAGAGAAACGAAAGCATAGCTGCCGAACTCTAACCTGCTCACTTCCTTCAACATTTATCTGACCAAGCACAAGAGCTTGCAAACTGATGGACAGAAGGACACACTTATCAGAAGGAGTCACAGGGGGATTTTGTTTCAAATTATGCTTGAAGACATGTAGGAGAGGCCTGTCTTCTTCAGTCTGGGTCTTTATAGAACAGGGAACTCAAGAGTGGAGGGCATGACTTTTTTTTTTCCATGTGGCTCTTAACTGCTAGAACTTTCCTGTCCACAGAGTACTGACCCTGGTAAACTATTGTTATAGGCCTCATGCCATTTCTCACACTAGTGACTAATAACTCCAAGTTAGTGCTCTTGTATAAGATGGTCCCCTGGGCTCCCTGATAGGTCTCTAACCCTAATGGTCAGCCCTAAACACATGCACATATAGGCAACACTTACCGTACTCAGTATATTGTGTACACACACACACACACACACACACACACACTGTCATAAGTTCATAAGTTCAAGAGGGAATGGGGTAACACAGGAGGGGCTGGAAGAGGGAGGGGGTGGGTAAACTGGTATAAACACAGTGTACTCGTGGATGAAATTCTTAAAGGATTAAAATAAGGATGATGGTCCTCCCCCTTTTACATGTTCTCAGCTCAGTGCTCATTTCTCACTTTGTTCTCTTTATTAATTTCCCTGTGTGTTTGTCCAGTAGACATTCTGAGTTCCTACCCGAAGTGGTATATGATAGGTCGCAGTTCTCATGGAGGGATTCCCAATATTAATTCTGCTCACATAGAAACTTCACAGAGCCTCTCTACTGAGGAGAAGTGTAGTCTGTTTAGATTCCCTTTTAAAGTCCCCTTTGCATTCTGACCTTTAAGACAAAAATAATTTTGATACAACTACGATCAGCACTTACTGTGGTTTTTGTTTTATTTTGCAGGCATTTGGAATACTTTTGATCATCATTTACATGCTTCTACTTTTATTCAACACCAAATCCTCAGCTTCTTTTCCCATTATAGTGGGTAAACATCCTTGAAGATGCCTAAGAACATGTCTGTCATTTGCCTAGCCCATCCTCCACGGTGGAACATTTAAATAGTTTTCATTTTAGTCTGCTATAAAGCATTTCATTTTTGCTATCACAATTAGTAACACTTGTATGTTGTAGATAGATGTCCTTGAGCCTGAAGCTTTGGGTGTTGCACTCACACCAGACCCTGAGAGTGGAGCTGGTGTCAGAGGGCATGGGCTCATGCTTCTTGCTCTGCTGCACACAGCCCAGGTGCTCTCTAAAGCACAGGTTCTGCTCTGCGAGCTGTGAGGCTCCATCCAGCCATGAGTAGGTGTGGTATTTCATTGAAAAATTAAAAAAAAAAAAAGGTTTTAAAACACTATCTACTATGTTTGTTTGTTTGTTTTCCCCAAAGCCGGAATAGCCAGAATATCACTTAAATTTGAGTTTCATTTTTCTCTACTGGTATGAGATCATAGAAGGATTTTGTTAGCATTATCAAGAGTGTAATCTTGGGACACTGGTTTGAGTCATCTCTAACATCAGGAGAATGCTTTTGGTGGCAGGAGCAGTCAGAACCATTCATGGGTGGCCATTCTAGTCCTATTAGTTGTATGCGAGAATTACTCCTTCCTGCTGCCTTGAAGATAGATGTGAAACAGGCAGGTTTTTCTTTGGCCAATGACTGCAAGTGGAAAGTGTCTCTTTTTGTAGAAGACAAAACTATTTCAGGAGTATTCCTTTTGTCCTCAGCCACAGTCCCAGCCCTTTCTAGCTTGGGTCCTTGGAAAGCTCCGAGAGGAAAGCATGAACCAAAATTCCACTGTGGCCAATGATAGGTGTGTAGATAGGGTACAAAATAGATAGTCTAAGCCACCAAAACAGAGATGCTATGAGACCAGGCCTGACTGCCAGCACCAGGTCATCACTGAGGGGCTAGTGCCTAGAACCTGGGTATAGGGAGCTTTAAAATATCAGAGCCTTGCAGTGCCTCTCTGAGTAGGTACTTTTCCTAACCAGCCAAGAGTTGTGTGGTATTTTTATGTAGAATCCATTCTACTCTGAGCGACAAAGTAGGTGACGACATGGTGCCATCTGCCAGCTCAAATTATTTTTGTCATCATAGATTAAAAATTCTGTTTTAATATTCAGCAGGGAAATGACTTAATGCTGGTTGGCTTCTGATAGCTTTTAAAATGTTGCTTCTCTTTTGCAGCAGACCCATAAAAACTAATAAAAGAAAGATCTAACATTTATTGATCATTCATTATATGTTATCGTCTTTGCCAAGCATCTTCTTACCAGCATAGTTTCCCGTATTTCTCCACAAAAGTTGACTATGTCAGTAGTAAGGCATTCCTGGTTTCAGATGAAGAAAATGAGGCTTGGCCACTTCATTCTGTTGCTGTGAAAAATACCATGCAGCTTAGAAGAAGAACAAATTCATTTGGCTTATACTACTAGCTTACAACCCGTCACTGAGAAAGTGAGGGCGGAGCCCAAGCAGAAACCTGAGGAGAAATCAGACAGAAATGCCCTTGCTGGCTCATTCTTGGCCTCATAGTTAAGGTTGTTTGAATGAGAGGTACACAAAAGTCTCATGAATTTGAATATCTGATCACACTTCCTCCAGAAACGCTATGATGGTCCAAATCCTCCTGCTATCCCCACTTTGCCCTCTCCTCTGTCTGCTGCTCATGGTTTGAGATTCGAGATCTCAGCTCCCATTCCAGTCACCATGCCTTTCTGTTGTCATGTCCTCACCACAACGGCAATGTACTTCTATCCCTCTGGAAGTATAAGCCCCAAAGAAACTCATCCTTCTGCAAGGTTCCAGGGTCATGGTGTAAAATAAAATAGAAAAGTAACTAAACACACATAGGTAGCTTTCTTACATGGTCCAGGACCATCTGCCCAGGGAATTAATGCTGCCCTCAGTAGGTTGGTCCGTCCTGCTTCTGAGGGAATTAATGCTACCCACAGCAGGCTGGTCCTTTCTAGGTCAATTACCAATCAAGGCGATATCTCTTTCAGACATTTCCACAGGCCAGTCAGACCTAGACAGTCCTTCAGTTGAGACTCATTTCTTAAGTAACTCTGGGCTCTATGTCAAGATGACAGTTACAGCTAGCTAGGATTGACACCCTGGCTCTCCTCTGGCTTTCTCCACCTAGGAGTCTGTATTGGTCTATTTGGATTTTGCTGGGCTGACATCCTTTACTGACTTCGCTTGCTCACCTTTGTCACAATTGTCATCAAGATTTTTATCTCATGTAGAATTTTGTCAAACCAACTACTGCCTAGCAGATACTGTTCAGCCACTAAAAACAAATACTAGTAAAATTGACCTTTACCCTTGAGAAGCCACCAGCAGAGCAGTGCTGGTCCACAATTCAATGTGAGCCACAAGTGCAAGCCACTGATATTCACAAATATATATTAAGTGTCAAAAATGATGGGAGAATTAATTTTAATACTATACTTCCTTAAAACAGCAAAATCTAAAATGTTATCACTTAAAGATAAAACCAGCATAGGAAATAAAAGTATTTTACATTTGTAGTGTTTCTGGAACCTGAATCATTTCATTTTTACACTCATCAGTATATGGATATTAGACCAGCCACAGGCTGGTGGAGCTGTTGTCTCAGGTGGTAGATAGCTATTGCATTGCCTAGCATGTGTCTGATGGGAAAGAGTAAGGTGCATACATAATACAGTGTACCTATACACAATAGCCACTGGTATTTGTTTTATGAACAGGTTGTTCAAGATTAGAGAAGAACCGTGAGATAGAATATGCCCAGAGCACTCTGGAAGTCCAGCAAAGGGACACTAAACCCAAGCTGGAGCTCCAAAGAGGCTTGCAGGAGAAGATGGCTGGGTTGGGCAGAAACATGGGGAACTGGCTATAAAGGGTATTGGAGAAAAAAGACACAGTAGGTGAGGTTTCTTTTGTGTGATCATCTACAGGTTTATAATGTCCTCTTGTGTACCCTGGTCAAGGAGAATCAACCTTTGAGTAGGCATTTGTAGCCATGTCTGCTCTTGCTTTTCTATTATCATATTCCCTACTAGGAGAAGTCCTAGGGTTGTTAAAATCCATATCTTCTATCTAACCAAACACACACACACACACACACACACACACACACACACACAAGGTTACTGCAGTTACTAGGTAAGGTTTTGGGGAGTTTTGTTAATGTGGGTAAGAAGTAGTACTTATCCATTGCCCTTTCCTTCCAGTCTCTCATTGCTTGGAAAATAGACAAGGTGTGGAGAGGAGAGCTGCAGCAGGTACTCGGTGACTGACTCTCCCTCACACTGTGGAGGGAGAGCACATTATGGACATCAGAGGAGGAAGACTCACAGCGTCTTTGTGGAACTGTGGTTCTAGTCCCGAGCTACTTAATACTACACCTAGCACTTATGAGAGAAAATTAATTCTTAACCCATTTCAACCACTGCTGTTTATTTTATGTTATATTCACACAAACCTAATCCTGGCTGATGGCAGAGGTAACTGCTATCATTTACAGAAGATTTTACAGAGAATCTGGAAAAAAAAATTAAGCCCTTAGATAAGATGGGTAGAGCAATAGTTCTCAACCTGTGGGTTGTGAACCCTTTGGAGGTGGGATGGCCCTTTCACAGAGGTGGCTTAAAATCATCAGAAAATAGAGATATTTATTTACATTGTGATTCCTAACAGTAGCAAAATTACAGTTGAATAGCAATGAATATAATTTTATGGTTCGGGGGTCACCACAATATGAGGAACTATATCAAAGGGTCATAGCATTATGAAGAATGATTTTGCTGTAGAGGGAGGGGTAGTGTTAAAACAAGGCTGGGAATTCATGGTTCTGGCCTCAATGCAGCAGTTGTTCTGGCTAATGCTGCCTCCTCCTACTGCTGCACATTTTGGGAGTAGCTGCCATGCTTCACAGTGGCTATGACTGTTGCTCTTCGGCATGGGACATCGCATGAGAGATGGTATGTGATGGCCACTCTTTCCCACTCTCTACTTGGACAGGATCCCTTTGCCTTGGTAATTTGTCAAGAAGCCCATACACAATGAGGAAAAGAGAGGGAGTATCTCTTTTTCTCTTTTTAGCCCTGTCCTAGGGCTGTAGTTTCTTCTTCAGGGACGTCTGGTTTGTCATTTGCTGGGCATGGAGAAGGCTTAGCCAGTCCTTTCTCATCTGTAGATCATGGGCTGTGCATTGTCTCCCTTCTTCCTGCTGCTTGCCTCCTGGCTATGGCGCCCCTCCAGAGGTGCTGATCCTCAAATCTGTCAATTGTGCAACTTGTCAGCTGCTCTACCGAGGGCTCACTGGGGAGAGAGGTTGCTGACTCAAGGTTGATTTCCATACCAGCTGCAGAACTTAGTCAACCGCAAGATCCGTCCTGCTTGCAAGTTGGCCTAATCAATCAGGGGCTTGTAGAGCATCCTCACTAACCTTCAGTGCTATGCTTAGTTCTAGCCCTGTTGCCAGAAAGGGGCTGAGCCAAATTGAATGCCCAGGATGCCTGCCTTACTGCATCCAGGTGTAGCCAGCCTGCAGCCTTGGCACTTGGACTGGGCATGCTTCTGACTAACCTGAAGTCAGCTGGCCATGGTCTCTCTTTGAGTACCTCACTGCTGGGCATAGAAACAAATCTACCCCTGAGTGTGTCTGTCTCTAAGGTAGCTGGGCATACCTTAGGAGAAGGTTTGTATGATGACTACCTTAGGCTCTGTGGTCCTTGCTTCTCTCTTCTACCCAGCTCTGCCATAGCAGGCTGAGGAGAGTGTAGATATTACTAAGTAGAAGGATCCACTGTGTTCCCACGAAGCATTACTTAGAGACATTTGACATCAGAGTTTCATATGGTTTTAAGCTGTCACAAAGTATTTTTTGCTTCAATTTTTCTAACCAGGCAAAAATGGAGAACGTGCTCTTCACTCATAGGCTGTGCAGACCCAGGCACAGGAGCTGGATGTGGTCCAAAGGCCATTTTTCACCAACCCCTAACCTAGAAGAAAGATCATGTGGTGATTAAGAGCATGGTGTTTGTTTTGCATTATCTGTGTGTGTAAATCCCGGGGCTGTTGCTAATTGACTCTGTAACTTACCACCACACTCTCCATCTCACTAAACTGCGGGTTCCTTATTAACATATACAACACAGGACAGAGCCTCGGTTGTGCAGATAACAGATGTCACGTAGATGGCCCCTCATATTCCGAGGGTCCATTGTAGAGCCCGTATTGGACTTGACACTAGGAGAGATTTTTAAGGGAACCAGACACAGCAGGTTGTTCGGGAGTTGGGAAGCTGGCAGGGATGAGGGGGTGGGTTGGGGGTGGCATGGGGGAGGTGGCCTTATGCCTCAGTCACTGTCATACTGGGAGGCACAGCAGGAGCAGTTTGTCATCTCCCTGTCACAGTGATGCTTCCTGGGGTTTGGGAATGCTGTGAGATTTTAGCTCAGAGAGAGACAGCGAGCAGAGCTGCTGAGGTCTGCCACAGGGAGGTCACGCTGGCCCTTTTATTGATTTACACAGCCCACAGCTGCACAGTGACACTGGAAGTTTGGGCTTTCTTGTTACCTTTGCCAGCACCCCAGGCTCTTTCCTCAGCTCCCAGGCCCTGAGGTGTCACAGCAGTATAGCTTTGCCTTACACTGGAAGGGAGCCCAGCCCAGCTGAGCTTCTGTCAAAAACCATCTTGCCCTTGATGTTTCTGTTAGTTGGAAGGCCTTTTAACAGAATGCTTGCGCTGGGTTGATAAGCCGTTAGCAGACAAGGTGTCGGACATGGTGATTCATGATTTCATTTGCATACATTCTCTTAAGTTCCATTTAAAACTCTTAAGTTCCTTGTTGGATCTTTTGGAGGGCAGTCATGATAGGTCCCTTTTTGTGAGCTCTCCATAGCCTCAGTAATAGTGTCAGGCCTTGGGACCTCCCCTTGAGCTGGATCCCACTTTGGGCCTGTTGCTGGACCTTCTTTTCCTCAGGCTCCTCTCCATTTCCATCCCTGTAATTCTTTCAGGCAGGAACAATTATGGGTCAGAGATGTGACTGTGGGATGGCAACCCCATCCCTCACTTGATGTCCTGTCTTCTTGCTGGAGGTGGGCTCTGTAAGGTCCCTCTCCCCTCAAGCAGCTCAAAGAGTCAGATGCAGGTATTTGCACTCAACCAATGGACAGAAGCTGTTGTTGAATTAGGGAAGGCTGAAAGAAGCTAAGGAGAAGTGTGATCCTGTAGGAGGACCAGCAGTCTCAATTAATCTGGACTCCTGAGATCTCTCAAACACTGGACCACCAAACAGACAGCATACACCAGCTGATATGAGGCCCCCAACACACATACAGTAGAGGACTTCCAAGTCTATGTTCATTCAGAGATGACGCACCTAACCCTCAAAAGACTGGAGGCCCCAGGGAGTTTAGAGGTCAGGTGGGGTGGGGGGTGGGGACATCCATGTGCAGATGAAGGTGGGGTGGGGGTGGGGTGGGGAAGAGGTGTGGAATGTAGAATAATCAGAGGCTGGATGGTGGGGCGGGGAATGTAATATGATGTGTAAAAAATAAATTAATTTATATTTAAAAAAAAAGGTCTGAAGTTCCACTTAAAACAAGAGTGCTGCTCTACCTGCTTGGGGTGTCGGTACTTGTTCAGCCCTATCTGACCAATGATCAGAAACCCAAGTGGGCTCATCACCTGGAGACCTCCTGTAATAATTTTTGTCTTTATGTTACAGACTTTTCATTTTTGAGACAGGGTAGGTCTCACTATGTAGCCTTTGCTGGTCTGGGATTTGCTATATAGTTCACCAGGCCATCCTCAAACTCAGAGATCCCCCAGCCTCTGTCTCCTGAGTGCTGGGATTAAAAGCATGTGTCACCATATCCAGTAAGTTACAGACTTTTTATTTAACTTAGCCCTTAAAGATCAAAGATAACAATGTGGCATGCCATAAGTTACTGGAACATGTAATACAAGTATTTTAATGGCAAGCAGCTTTCGAAATCATTCTTTTATTTAATGTATAAACTATAGAAAATACATTTGAAACCATCACAATAAAAATGATGGCACTCAGAGCCAGTCCTTTCTCCAGGATGAATTCACACAAATCTTTCACATTCCCACTGTTGCCTTTGCTTCCAGAGTTTTTCTGCTATGTGCATCGCGGTGACTCCTGTGCTCCACACTGCTCAGATCCTGCACTGTTCTGGGCCAAGTTGACCTCTCAAGCTCTGGAATTGGGTGTTTTATACCAATCACAGAGCTGCCTCTGCCTTTGACAGAATTACTGAGGTTCGGCTTTGAAAGTGGTAATCTTTCTGTTCTCTCTCTTTGAAAGTCCTTTATTCTAACACTAAAATGCCCAGTGCTGCCAGTTACCTTGGGAATTACTTCAGTTTGAACGGTTTCAGTTTCTTTCTGCTACAGTGATGCTTTGATCTGCCTTCTGCTGTGATTCTTCTAGAATTTTGGAGTATGAAAGGAACTTCCAGGTCAGGTATGGCATGAAAAGCTTGGCTGAGCTGGACTGCTGTGTGACACAATTCCAAGGAACACTATTCTCTTTGTAGCCTATGTGAGTGTTGTGGCCTGGAGTTAGGTAAAGAGAGATCTGCCTTATAAGATGCAGCTGGCCTGGACCAATGGTTAGGACTCCTTTGAGGAGTCAAATGATGCTGCTGGTTGGTTTTGGTGCCCTCTGAGGGCTCATGTTTAGAAAGTGGGTCCTCACCATGATGATGTTAAAGATGGCGGGACACTTACAAGGCAGGGTTAGCATAAGTCAGTGAGTGGTTCTTGACCTTCCTAATTGTGAGCCCCTTTAATACAGTTCCTCATGTTGTGGTGATCCCTGGCCCCCAACCAGAAAATTATCTTTGTTGCTACTTCACAACTGTAATTGTGCTACTGTTATGAGTCGTAATGTAAATATCTGATATGTAGGATAACTTATATGCTACCCTGTGAAAGGGTTGGGCAACACCAAAGACGTCAAGACCCACAGGTTGAGAAGCAATGGTGTAATGTAATTAGATTATTGGTGGCTATGCCCTTGGAAAGCATCGAGTAGTCCTTGTGGAATCTCAGTTTGTTCCTATGACAATGCATTATTATAAAAGAACAACACCGGCTTCTACCCACCGCCCTCTGTCTTCCTGTGATATCTTGGCAAATGTTCCTTTTCATGAAGTATCTACCACCAGAGCTGACCAAAAACTAGACAATAGGGTCCTTCAGTCCTGAATTTTTAGCCTCCAAGCCTGTTAAATTAAATAAGTTATTTTTTATGTGTTCCAGGCATTTTGTTTTAGCAGTGGCAAACATACTAACACTCTCATGAAAAAGAATAAGGAAGAAAGGAGAAGAAAGAGAGGAAGGAAGAGAACGATGAAGGGACAACTGTACTTCATACAGGTTCTTCTGTACAAGGTCTTTTTCTTATATAATGATAAACATAGGCATAGACATAGACATAGACAGACAGATGTAGACATAGACATGTGTGTATGCATATGTACATATACATACATATATACATATATACATACATACATACATACATACATACATACATACATACATAATGGTGTGTTTTATAAAACATGGAGATATAGTGTGGTGGGAGAGAGCACCTCAGTGGGTCTGGCCCTGGAGTTCCCCTGAGAAATCACCACCTTGGACAGGCCTAGTACAAAAGGGAGTTTATTGGGGGAAAGAAGCCAAAAAGCAGAGCAGGGACCCTGGAAAGGCAGGGAAAGAAGGTAGACAGAGAAAGGCAGAGAGGGAGGGAGGGAGGGAGGAAGGGACACAGATTGAGATTGAGAGAGTCTCATATGCCAGGTTAGCTGCACCTGGCAGGCTGCTATGCAAGCTGTTGCTAGGTAGCTGTTGGGCGGAACCTAGAGGAATTGCCACCCTTAACTCTTTCAGTTATGAAGTCTGAAGCTTTTGCATCTTCACTACGGAGTGATTGCTTCCCACAATCTGCGCATCACTGTCCTGTTCAGTGGCGGAACAAGCCAGAAGCAGTAGTCCTTCGGTCATGCCGGGTTGTAGCCTAACGAATTTTGATGATCCCAGTCAAAAGTCAATTGTGATACGTGTGGCAGGACAAAAGCATAATGAAGACAAGGCAAAGGGCAGACATGGCTGCCAGGCCTTCGGAAAATCCACACAGACTTCCAAGCGCAGGAGGCTGGATGTGAAACCTCACAGTTAACATGTCACCGAGTGGTGGGAAGCTGGTAGCACCAGGAGCTCCAGATCTCAGCTCCTTGACTTTGGAAGAGCTGCCAAGTCTCCACCATTGGGATTCGAAAATCGCCCCTCACCCTCTACCCCCTCAACCCGGCTAAAGGCTTTTCTTCAGACCACTCCCCTCTTCCTTCCTCTGCTTGCCCCTCTACCCTCAGGCTTACCCCCTCTAAGAAGCTTGTGCTACTGAGATGCACATCCTCCATCTCTGTGGAAGCAAGGTATCCTACATCTCTTCATGTGTTTACATAAAACAAGTCTCTCTCCCCTTCTCTCTTCCTCCCTCCTATCTCCTGGAGGGAGGTAGCTTCATGTCTAATTTTGTTTGTACCCCCCTTCCACAGTCCCCACTCCTGTGCCTAGCACACACAGCAGGTGATCAATAAATGCGTTTGAATAAGGAGCTGCAGCTGATTCACCGCCAGCACTCTGGCCGTTGGCTCAGTTGTACTGTGGCATGCAGCCTTCCAAGGAAAGCTTGCTGTCTTGGCTTTCTTCCACGGAGCTGGTATGAATTTCGATACTAGATCTTCAAAGAAAAAAACTCAGGGAGAGAAAAAAAACACAACTACTTTGAAAATTGAGGTGGGGGAGGAGAAGACAAGAAGTCCCAGTAAATGGGACCCTGTGGGGCCCTTAGATAATTTAGTAAAATTTAAGCTGATACCCAGTACTTATTGTATGACACATATACATGTCTTATGTGTGTAAATGTATGTGTGTACACTCCTGTGTAAATACACATATTTTCACAACAATCATATAAGTATTATCACACTCACTTTACAAAAAGCAAAAGTGGAGGCCAGTAACCTCCCTCTCCAGCCAGGTTGGAGCATAAGCTACTGCCATATAGTGAGTCCATGTCTGTGTGTGTGTGTGTGTGTTATATCTGTGTGTAGACCACAGGCAAACCATTTTTATAAAAGATTTATTT
Organism: Mastomys coucha; assembly: GCF_008632895.1. Classification (NCBI taxonomy): domain Eukaryota; kingdom Metazoa; phylum Chordata; class Mammalia; order Rodentia; family Muridae; genus Mastomys; species Mastomys coucha. The sequence goes on along the minus strand of NW_022196904.1, from coordinate 158,878,851 downwards.
ATTTATTTATTATATATAAGTACACTGTAGCTGTTTTCAGACACTCCATAAAAGGGTGTTAGATCTCGTTACGGATGGTTGTGAGCCACCGTGTGGTTGCTGGGATTTGAATTCAGGACTAGTGCTCTTAACTGTTGAGCCATCCCTCCAGCCCCCAGTCTAACATTATTTATAAGCATAGTGCTCCAGTGGCTTTTCTGTGATCAATCACGGTATGTAATTGATAGGTATCCGGCTTCTAAGGACAGTGAAAGTTTAGCTTGAGAATATTTTTAAATAATTTCTTGGCAAAACTTGGCCAGCTTAGAATAACAGATAACTAGAGTCCAAAGAGTTATCCCCAAAGAGGGACGGTGTGAGGATACATATGGCCGGCCTCTCACTGTCTTCAGTCAATCACACTTGTGATCAAATGCTCTTCTCTGTCGGACTTCCCTTGTGGGAGTGGAAACCATGTCCCTGTTAGTTATGCTATATTTTAATTTTGTCCTTGTAGCTTTTCTTCTCTCCCATCCTTCTTCGCTACTAAGACAACTTATCAGTAAGTTTGAACTGTTGTCCCCTTGAGGGCATCCATGTTTTAGAATTTCCTACTTTCTGAAATCTGGTATGGAAGTACACTGGCCTGCTTTTGCTTTGAACAGCCTGTGTCTGTTCTCCACACTGTCATCCAAGTTTGCAAAGGGGACCCAATTATGTGGCTCCAGAAATGTGCAAATATTGCTTTAAGGAGCACTTGGCCTGTGCGTGTCTGCTTCTGACCCTCGTTGAGCCTGGCAGCAGGAACTCTCCCTCCTTTCCTCCTGGTTGTTCTTTTGTGTTTCTCTTCCTCCATGCTCCTTTCCCCAGCCTCCTCCTCTTCGCTTTGGTGCCTGGGCAGCTGCTACTGTGAAGATCGCGCGGCTCCCATCTGCTTCCAGCATATGGGACCAAGGCTGTTGCTTCCAAAGTCCTCTTGTTTGCTGTTCAGAGCAGGGTGGGTTATTATGTGGAAGTGAGGCAAAAAAAATTGCAGCATGGTCTATATAGTCTTTAGTGTAGATGGTACAAATGATCACCCTTTCTCTCCATCCATCTGTCTGTCCATCCATCCATCCATCTATCCATCCATCTATCCATCTATCCGTTCATCCATCTATCCCTTCTTTCATCCACTCATCCATCCAGCTATGTAACCATGTCATAACTTCTACCACAGAGATTTTAAGGTTTTTCATATAGCTATATAATAAAATATAAATTAAGTTCAAAGTCTAATCAAATGCAGCAACCACAGAACACTGGGGCCAAGAGGAAACTAAAACACAAATCTACATATTGAAGGACCCATAAATAGTATTCCAAACCCATGGCATGTACCTGTCTCCAAAGACAATGCAACAAAACAAAACAAAAACACGCATCAAAGACTCCATAAATAAATGTAATTTTTAAAATTAAATTATTGAGTGGTAAGCAGTATCTATCGGTTTAGTTATCTTGACTTTGGGTTCGTGGAGGAGAACACAGGTGGACGTCAACCAGAAGGAAGTAACTGAGCTGGTGTTGAGTCAGGTGCTTGTTGAATCTGTGGATTGCTTGCCATAGGAGATTAGATCGGTTTGTTAGGGAGGCTGCAGATATCGTGGATGCTATGCTATGGACTTCTTCTCTAATCACTCAGCAGTGATAGATGCCATGCCCCTGATTCCCATACATCATTGCTGGTTATAGGGAGGTCTAGGAGAAGTGGATGGTCAAGTCACAGCTGAAGTCTCACAGAGGACCAGTCAACATTGTGAGTTGTTTGGGGATAAGAGACTATGGACAATTGGCCAGGAGTTATCTCACAGCTTCAGGGTTGAAGCTCCTTTAAGTGAGTTATACAAAATGCCAAAATAGAGTCATTGGCCAGAAACTATAAGTTTACAAGTTACCCATTACATCAATAAGAGAGCATATAATGAAATGTCTTTAGCTATAATTCTTGGCTTTTGTGATTTCATGCTTCTTAGAAGTCAACAGGAAGCCTCTGACAGGTGGAGACTTCCTGTGTTTTGTAATGCAGACTTGGGTGTGTGAGGGTTACAGACTCAGATGCCCCCAAGGTGCTGCATGGAAATACATGACAAGGATTGACTGTAAATAACAGCTGGGTAACAGTGAATGTGGACAACTAGTATGGCAGGTAGACCTTTCAAAAGATGGCACTAGCTGCTTTGTTCAGATGGATGGAGCCAGCATAGGAACCCATGTGTCATATGGGTTTAGGCAGAAACTCACAATTCGTATGAGAATTTTCTGCATTTTGAAACATAAGATAGTCAAGGCATGCCTACAGACAGAACTTAACTTCTGCTTATTTTCACCCAGGGAATAACCTATGTACATATGAAAGAGAAAGTCAAAAGGGAAAGTGAAGGGGCTAAGACCCAGGAGTATCCATGCTCTTACCTAATCACTGTAGTTACACTTCAGTGAGAATACAGAGGTGCATTTGGGGCTCCGAGGAATGAAGACAAGATTTGTTTCTTGAGCAGGATGACAGTACTTCTAATCAGTGTTATTGTTAAATCTACATTTGAGAACAGAATGAGCTCTTAAATATCAAATGGCAAACTAACAAAGCAGTTACTTCTTATCCAAACTGGTATTTTATGTGGCTTGAAATACCTTGTCTTCAAAAATCAAAATCCCTTCTTTCCTGCAACAGGTACAAGAATTCTTCGTTGAGTTTAAGGGTGTTTTTCTCTCATTTGTTTATGGGTAAAGGATAAAGAGGAACTCCAGGGAGCAATTTAAAGCTACCTATTATGCAAAGCGTTCACTCAGCAAAATAAAATGCCCCAAGCATTGTGTAGCAAAGGTGCTCATGTTGAGATTTTTAATAATTCTGTACTGGATTACCATGGCTTTCCTGAAGTTATCTGTTTGGAATGTAGAGACTGTGACACTGGAATTTATAAACATGTTGATTTCTCTTGTCAGGAGTCATTTTAAAAAACTGTCCCTCTAATGAACTTGGAAGTGAGCCTCCGTGCCACCTGTTTCACGTTCACCTGCCCTGTCCCACTTTGGGGGAGGCATAGAGACTCCATAGGAAGCCATGACTACTAATTAAATAACAGCACAGGCTGCTGCACAAACAAAAATTTCCCTCTATGAATAACTATTAAATGCACCAGAAGGTGCATTCTAGCTTCACTTAGTGAACTGAGGTACCATTTGTTTTTTCACAAGTCACTGGAGGAAAGCAATCTTGATCCTAATGGTGCGAATAAAGGACAAGATGGGCCACCCTGTGTCAAGCTTAAGGATACAGGTTGGAGTACAGAGACTCTCACCTATAAGGTAAAGAAATCATTGTGCAGATTTTGGAAGTATCTGATGTGTGGAAAATACAAGACTGTCAGTGGAAAGCAAAACCAAACAAAGCAAAAATAAAATGAGCAAGTCAGGAAATATCTGTATTAGTTAATACTACCTTAAAGAAGAGTTCAAGGCAAAAAAGAGACAACCACCTATAATGAATTGTCTTCTGGATCTTTTAGACCAAGAATCAGTGTGTCATTGGACAATGGCGAGAACCCAGATATTGCTTCTTTTAAGCTCTCTGTCAGCTGTCATACCGTCTCCTTATCCAAAGGTCTCACTGCTCTCTCTTCCTCTTATTCTTACTCCATCATGACCAGCTCCTCTGATACTACATCACAGTTTTCTAGCCAGGATGACCCAGTGTTCAGTGTGCAGTGGGAAGGGTGGGGTCAATAATTTCACTAGGAAAACAGGTATAGATTAGGATATTCAGGCAATCAGAGACAGGGTCATTGCCGCTATTAGAGCCCTGTGTGTGTGTGTTTTTGTTGTTGTTTATTTGTTTGTTTTTTTCCCTGTTTAATCACAGAACCTAGGTCTCTTGATTCAGGCTGAGTTACTCTTTGGTCAACAGTTGACTGCTAACCTACTGTTTGTCTTACATGCAGCAGTGTCCACAAATTCTAAGGAGCAATGAGCCTGTCAGTGTGGACGGGGAAGCAGAGCTGACAAGCGGCTCAGGGTCAAAGATTCAACATGTAAGAGAAGCAGACATGTTACAACAATTCCTTTGTAGTGGCATTTTTTCCCATGCCCAGCAGATGATGGAAGCATGATGTGAGATTAAGGTACTCTAAGATCTGAGAAGATCAGGGTTAGGGTTAGGGTTAGGGTTAGGGTTAGGGTTAGGGTTAGGGTTAGGGTTAGGGTTAGGGTTAGGGTGGGGTTCTTGGCTCTCACAAAAAGTCAAACTCTTGTGTGTGGCTCAGATTACTCTAGTTTGCACTCTGTTGTAGCAGGTAGGTCTACCTTCCAGCCTCATGCTCCAGAAATAAGTCTCAGACTCAAAATATATTTACAAATACCTTGGCTATATAGCTAGACTCTTCTTTGACTAGATTATGACTTAAATCAATCCATTTATTCTAATCTACGTTCTGCTACATGGTTGATTATCTGTTACCTGTGTTCATGTACCATGCATCTGTCTCATCACATCTCATGGGTGAATCTCCTACACTTGGCTCTCTTCCAGAATACCTCCTGCCTCCTGGATGTCCCACTTCCTATTTCCTGCCTAAGCCATAGGTTATCAAATTTATTATTGACAGGTGCCACATCTATACAAACATAAACTATTCTCTCTAAACCCCATACACTCAGATTTTCTCATTTCTACCTTCTCTCTCTCTCTCTCTCTTTTTTTTTTTTGTTGTTTTTTTGTTTTTTTTGAGACAGGGTTTCTCTGTGTAGTCCTGGCTGTCCTGGAACTCACTCTGTAGACCAGGCTGGCCTCGAACTCAGAAATCTGCCTACCTCTGCCTCCCAAGTGCTGGGATTAAAGGCGTGCGCCACCACCACCCGGCCCTTCTCTGTTTTTATCTAAAATATTTCTAACTCTTTTGGTAGCAGCCATCTATGAGTTTGCATACTGCTTCCTTTTTGTCTTTAATCTGTCTTTACTTCTGATAAAGGGTCCAAATTTCCTTTTGGATTCACACAGAGTTAATTCGAGTCTAATCAATTGTCACTGATCCCTGATCATAAAAATAGAGTCAGAGAGGGATCTATAATTTGGTCAGGATCAACAAGACAGTTTGGAGATTTTGTTGGGACATCTTGGAAGGACTGAGTTGACAAGCTGGTTGATGGAATTCTGAAACTGTTACTGATTGTTCTGTTCTTTAAAGATGAAGCTTGCTTAAGGCCAAGGATAAAACAGGAGTGAAGAGGGGGAAAGAGACGGAGGGCAAGATGAGCTCCAACAACTGTGGAGCTCCTGGACATGGCCACTCCCCTTGGTTGTCTTATCATTTATCTCTGTCAACTACTTACCCCGATCCATCTGCCTGTGGAAGATTCTGACATTCTTATCAGCGTGTGTGTGTGTGTGTGTGTGTGTGTGTGTGTGTGTGTGTGTGTATGTGTGTGTGTATGTATTTATATGCTATTTTTGGATACAGGGTTTCTCTGTGTAGCCTTGGCTGTCCTGGAACTTGCTCTGTAGAACAACCTGGCCTCAAAGTCAGAGATTCACTTGCCTCTGCCTCCCAAGTGCTGCATTTAAAGGTGTGTGTCACCATGCCCAGCCTGACTCTTAAGTTCTTTAGCTTCAGGTGTTCCTCAGGATGGGCAGGGAATCATAGGAGCTCACAGGGACTAGAGACCTGGACCTGGCTCACTATTCAAACAAATAACAACAACTTTTCTTCCCTTAATGAATTGGGAGGATTACTCTTTTAGCAATGCTTAAGTCACTGGTTGCTTCCCAGTAAGATGCTTTGAAGATATTTGTGGATAGTGTCTTGAACTCCACAAGACATAAATGTAGTTGTTGTTACAGAAGCTTTGTTGGAGAGGTGACAGACGTACGGATACCTCCTCATGGTCCTTCCTAGTGTGTTTCGCACTACTATTTTAGTTGGGTAAAACAATGTTAGATGGATGTTATATAAATCAGTGAGTCCAGGTCTGGCTGTTAATTGCATGAAGATTTTGATGACACAGACCAAAACAACACTTCCTGATCCTTACAGCTCCTAAGTTCCATTGTTTTAAGAGGAACTAGTATGACAATTGCTTTCAAGGCTGCTGACAAGGAGACAAAAGCATTAAGAAGAAAAATTACCTTGAGATTAGGTGACACTGTCCTTGTTTTTAGTTCTCTCATGTATACCATAGGAACATGCAATATCTTACAATGATGCTATTTTTCCTCTGCATTTAAGAAATGTGTTTTGAATTTAGGTCATTGTCTACTTCACTAAGCAATCTTACTTGTGTTAAGATTAAGACAGGCCTCATAGAGACTGTTTTATATCAATATTATATTTCTGTTCAGTAGAAACAAAGAAAATCAAAAACATGTTGAGCTATTAAAAGATTCAAATGATGTCTAGATACTGAATAGATTTAAAACACACAATGAATCGGGAACAACTTGGTTTGGTCTCTGATTCTCATCAGTGTGCTGGATAGTTTTATGTTAACTGGACACAAGCTATAGTCATTTGAGAAGAGAACCTCGACTAAGAAAATGCTTCCCTAAAATCAGGATGTAGGCAAAACTATAGGGCATTGTCTTAATTTGGTGATTGATGGGGGCGGGCCTATCCCATTGTGGGTGGTGTCATCCCTGGGCTGGTGATCCTGGTTATGTAAGAAAACAGGCTAAGCTAGGCATGAGGAGCAAGTCAATAAGCAGCATCCCTCCATGGTCTCTACATCAATTTTTTGCCTCTAATTTCCTGCCCTGGCTTCCTTCAGTGATGAATGGTGATGCGGAAGTATCACAAACAAACCTTTTCTTCCTCAAGTTGCTCTGGTCACAGTGTTTCATCACAGTAGTAATAACCCTAACTAAGGCAATCAACTATGAACAATTAACCTCTCACTTAAAGAAGTGACTGTGCCCAAATAGCTAAATTTGTAGTCCTCTGATTAAGAAAGAAATAAGCTCCTAATTCTAAATTATTGTTTAGAGGAAATAGACTAGTCATGGGGTGGATGGTGGGAATTTAACCAGAAAGCCGAGAAAGGGTAAGGATGGAAGAAAAGGAGAAAAAAAGAAGAGAAAGGTAATAAGCGGAGGGAAGGAGAAGAGGAGGAGGAAGAAGGAGAAAGGCAGAGAGGAAAAGGGAAGAGTAACATCCCAAGGATTCATTTTCTCAAGCACACAATTTATTGAATGCTTACTAAATGCCACACAGTACTTGAAGCATCAGGAATGAATGAATGGAGAACTATTGTTTTATCCTCATTGAAATCTTTTTGTGTTGTATCATGTTGGGCAAAACAGAAGGAAAAAAAGTAACCATCATATTGTCTGTTGTATATGCTATGCTGCTATTTGGGGACATGCTGTGATTTGGGGACATGTGGCCAGGACAGCTGCATCTGTCAGACAGGTATTACCCTTTCCTGGCACCGAAAGATGTTGGGATCTTGGTAAACAACCTCTCGGTAGGTATTGAAAGCCACACAAACCGGATCGCTTGTAAACAGAAGCTATTTAAGAGATGCAAGCAAACAAAAACAGACCCCTTCAATCTGGTCCTGCTGAAGAAAGAACAAAAAGGAATATGTCTGAGAAGTCTGCGTTGGTCCGCACGTATAACTATATGCTCAAACTGAAACTAGTGCCTTGTCTGGAAGAAACTTAGATCTGAGAATCAGGTGCTGCCATGCCCTTGGTTAAGGTCCAAATAACAAAGGAGAGCACATCTTTGCATCCGTGGTGGAAAGACCAGACAGGGTGTGTCCCATGACAGTCCCAGCGGGTCACCCCCTTCAGAGACTGTGGGTAGCTGTGTCCTTTGAGCCTTCTCATTTTTCTCTTGACACCTGCACCTTGAGGATCTTCCCCATCCTTCCCTAGTCTGTGCATTGCTCTCAGACTTCTGGGAGATACCTACCAGGGACCTCTTTACTGCAGAGGAACAGGTCACAGCCATGTCCTCCCACCTTTTCCATCCAGAGCCTCAGAGCAGCCAGTGTGCAAAGGTCAACATCCCTACAGACTTACCTGTGTTTTAAACAGCTGGTCACCCTTGCCTCTCAGGAAGAGGTGGACTCTGTGGAACTACCTACAGAGCACCACGCCCTCTGAAGTCAAGGTCCCTGCAGATCAGAAGGCTTCTTCATCCTGAACAATAACCTCCTTTCCAGAATGTTCTTCCATTGTGCTGGATTTAGAGGTTCTCTCACTTCTTTTAACCCAAAGTCCCAGCATTCATCTTGGAGGACTGGAAAAGCAAAGATAATGGATTAGGACTCCCTTTTTCAGATTCCCTGAAGCCCTCTCTTGAGGTACCAAGGGAGGAATCAATAATTAAGGTGGTTTTCCACTGAATAGATGTTTTCATGTTTTAAAACATGGTGGTTTTGCATTGTTGGATGCCTTTGCTTTACATATTTATTTAACCCTTAAGATAAAGGTGTGGGTGAGTTGCAAAGGCTTTCACCTGCTGAAGGTGATTCCTGTATTCCTAACTTTCCAACTCCAGTCGAACCAGTCCATACCTCAAGCTGGGAAAGCTCTGCTTCCCACTTTATCAAATATGGACCCCATGACAGGACTGTAAAAGGTGTGACCTTGTGCCTGTCATGGACTAAATTCTGTCTGCTCAAATTCATAAGGTAAAACCCTAACCCCAGTGTGGCTGTGTAGCCAGCTGCATTTTTTAGAGTAAGAGAGTAATGGAAGGTAAATGAGGTGGCTGGTGGACTCTTGCTAAGGGAAGATTAGTGTGTCTCTAACAAGAGACACAGGAGAGCCAGCTGGCTTGCATTTGCCCAGGAGGCAAACAGCAGCAGGTCAGGACCCTTTGAAGGGACCCAAACTGAGTAGGTCCTTGATCTTGGACTTCAAAGACTAAACCTAGGAGAAAAATGAATTTCTATTGTTTAATCCTCCTAGTCTGTGAGTTCTGTTATGGAGGCTGTCCGGGTTGTGTTTTGTGTCAACTTAACACAGGCTAGAGTCATTTGGGAAGAGAGAACCTCAGTTGAGAAAATGCCCTCACCAATTTGGCCTTTAGGCAAGCCTACACGGCATTTTCTTAATTAGTGATCTGTATGTAATAGCCTAGAGGGTGGTTACCACCTCTGCCTTGTTCTGTAAGAAAACCTGAGCAAGCCATGGGGAGCAATCCAATAAGCAACACTCCTCCATTTCCCCTACATCAGTTCCTGCCTCCAGTTCCTCTACATCAGTTCCTGCCTCCAGTTCCTCTACCTCGGTTCCTGCCTCCAGTTCCTCTACATCAGTGTCTGCCTCTAGATTTCTGCTCTGCTTGGAGAAGAAAGGGTTTATTTCATTTTACTGCTTTTTTTTTTTTTTAACCTTAGGTCTTGGTGGTTTATTCATAATAATAGCAATCTAACTAAAACAGAAGTTTAAGCAAACTGTGACAATGTTAGTAATGGAATAAGATGGACTTCTAAGACAGGCACAGTGGTGAACATCCAGTACTCAACAAGCTGGGGCATGAGGATTTCTGTGAGTTCAAGGCCAACCTGGTCTATAAAGTGAGTTTCAGGCCATCCAGGCTTCAAGGTGAGAACCTGTCTCTGTCTCAGAGAGAGACAGAGAGAGAGAGACAGAGAGAGAGACAGAGAGACAGAGAGAGACAGAGACAGAGAGACAGAGACAGAGACAGAGACAAGGAGACACAGACACAGAGACACAGAGACAGAGAGAGACAGAGAGACAGAGAGAGACAGAGAGACAGAGACAGAGAGAGAGACAGAGAGAGACAGACAGAGACAGAGAGACAGAGAGAGACAGAGACAGAGAGACAGAGAGAGACAGAGACAGAGAGACAGAGAGACAGAGACAAGGAGAGACAGAGACTGACAGATTGACATGTAAAAAGAATCCAGTGTGCTCTGGTGAGTCTATTTTGCTACCTGTGTAGGCATCATTGGCTGCTGGCAACACTCAACTGTCTTGGAGGCTCTCATCCACATTCTCCTGTAGAGACAACCAGTGAGCTCCATAGATCAGCTACACAACTTTAATAATAATAAAATCTAATATTACCTAACCAAAAAAAAAAAAACAATAGGACTTTTCAACTAACCCCCTCTTCACCAAAGTAAGCAACCACTATTTGTGGATGCACTTAAAACTCGACTTTCCTTAAAAGGATCAAGATCTGTAACTGTAGAAAATGTTCTAAAAACCGTTTGTTGAACAAATTAATTTGCCACAGGCTTCGAAAGCCCAAACAATGGAAATGCCCAGGACTCAAAGACCTCACAGATGGGTGACAAGAGCTACTGCTGGCAATCTCTGAGAACCCATGGAGAGCTGGAGAGGTGCCAAAAGACAAGAGCTGGGTAAATATTGTCTGATATCCTTTTGAGGGAGAAAAATGCAAATACAAGAAATTATAATTTACAGACTTAGTAATTTTGATCCCCAGTAGAATTTGATCAGCAAATAATTAGGTCCAGAATTAGAGGGGAAATAGTCACATATATTAAGATCTGAGCCTTTGAAGTGTCCCTGAGAACATATTGGTGAAAAACTGGAGTGCATTGAGAGCTCTGTTGTGTTTTATATATGTGAATGAGTCCATGTGACAAAGGGAAAGTTAACAATAGAATGCTCAACAACAACAACCACAACCACAACCAGGCTGTCAAACAGGAGAACAAAATTCTATTGCTGCAATATGGACAAAGAAATAAATACACAAAATCCCTAGGAGAGTCACACAATATTATTAGTGATTGTATTTGTGAATTTCTTCTCTTTTTTGACTTTCTTTTTTGCTATTTCTAATTTTGTGTGATTAAGTTATAGACAAGCTATTTTTAACAGCGAGAGAAAATGTCAAAAGATAAACACACAAGGGATCCGAAGTATTGATTAATGTATTGACTTTATGTGGTGAAGGGTACTATGAAGGGATCTCTTACTATAATGTAGAATTCTTAGAAATGTTGCTACATTCTATTTTATTCTGGGTTCACAGAGGTGTCTTGTCACCAAATCACCAGGGACACAGTTAACAGTATGGATGTTGGACTCTGTCATTCTGATAGAGTGGTCTGTGGTAAGGCTTGGGGATCTCATCTTGGGGAGTTGATTATATTACAGTACATTGATAAAGGTTGAAACCATATATCCATTAACAGTGAGGCAGAGGAGACTGTCCCATGACCTTGGAGGTCACTGATAGCATCAAAGATGAAGACAAATGGCTATATGACAATGTATACTTTTATAAATAATATTTTTTTATGTATACAAGCACAGAAAAAATGTTAGTAATGCTTGTTCATATAATGGGATTTTGGCTTTGTTTTCTATTTACTAGTTTAACTTTCTCAATTTTTTAGACATTTCATCTGTTAGGTTTATGGCTATTTTAAAACGATTGTTTGTGAAAGATAGAGTATTGACATAAAGTTTCATAATGGCAATTAAAATTTTAACCAAAGAACTATTCTGGTGTCATAAAAAAGAGAGCCACATGGAAATCAGTAAGGTATAGGTTTATCCATTGGGACGGACCCTTCCAAACTAGGGAAACAGTTACTGCTCAGGGTTCATGGCATGATTGTTAATATTATCAACTTTATAGGCTCTAGACCCACCTAAGAGACAAACTTCCAAACAAATTGGTGAGAGAGTTTTTAGATTGGGTCGTTTGAGGGGAGACATATACACTAAATGTGGTTGGTCCCATCACCACAGTGAACAAAGGCACTGAGCAGAAGAAGATCACCATGTCTCTGATTCTTAACTGCATATGCAATGGGACCTGCCACCTTAAACTCCTTTCTTTTGTGATGATTATACCCTCAAACTGTAAGCCAAAGTAACAACCATTCCTTCTATAGAGTCATTTTTGCCAAGTATTTTGTCATAGCAATGATAAAAGCAACTGACACTTAAGGCGAATCTAATCCCAACTCATATTTCCACTAGGCGTTCCTCACTGTGTCCTTGTACATGACATTTCTGGAGATGAGGCAGGCCACAGTTATGTGTGTTTCCATGTTATCCAGCAGGATCATTTTCATACCTGCCCCCATGGGCTAACACCAGGACTTCAAGGAGCTATTTCGTTCATCAAAAATAGCTTCCCCAACCTCATTAGTCATTCTTCCTAATGCTAATTTCAGATTTATTTGTACAATGTAATCACTCTTTTAGAGAGTAGAGATACATAATGAGACTTGAATACCTGAGCAATGCCTTCACTGAGCTTCATTTTACATAGATTAAAAGATGCTAAAACTCAATACATTCAGTAAGTATGGTAGTAAGCCAAGAACATGAAATTAGGATGAAGATCTTCAGGCCTGTCTGTGATGAAAACTCTGGGGCCTTTGGGGAGAAAAAAATAACCTTGTTTTCCCCTGCCATAATAGCACTGAAGTACCAGATGAGGGCCTAGGTAGAAAACCTTCCCAGGCTCTCTGTGTGCACACTCGTGTGTGTGTGTGTGTGTGTGTGTGTGTGTGTGTGTGTGTGTGTGTGTGTCCTGAGGGAGCACATCTCCTGGAGAATTGGGTTCTGGACTATCATCCCAAAGATACAGTGCTTTGCAGCAATTATCCCTTCCTTGTGTTCCCAACATTGTCTAACAGAAGGAACGAGGAGGCAGCGTTCCTAAGTCAAGAGGCACAGCCAAGACCAATTGAAGAAGAAATTATTGGATGATTCTGCATGGCAGGAGTGCTGAGGGTATGGAGCAGGTCTGCTACACAGAGGAAGAAAGTACAGAGAGCCCCCAAAGCAAAGGTCTATAGGGATGTGAGAGATGGGTCTGGAATGTGAAAACTGGCACTTATCATGCATGACCCAGGAGCACCTGGGTAGAAGGGACCTGACCACGGGCTATAAGGGGAGTCCTAGTGGAGACACTGTCAGTGGAGGAGGTGGAAATCATAGAGGGTGAAGACCACTAAGCAGGATTCAGGGCACTTACTGATGTGGGAGCCACAGAACTTTTCTGAGGACTCTCATTGGATTATCAGAAATAGAGCCAGTGAGGTTTGTTTTTTTTTTTTTTTTTTTTTTTTTTTTGCTTTCACTTCTGTATTTTCTCCTGAAATAATAATAAAATACATTCTCTTGTACTCACATAGCCTGTTATTTTACCTTTCTCTAGACAGCTAGAGAATACAGAACAAGAGAGGAAAGAGCTGCTGTTAGAATCATAGAGTGAGGTTCTTATATGTAATGTCCATTATTATCCACGGGTGCTTCTTAACATCAATGGTCACCTTCCCTAACACACAGGCTCTCTGTGTGCACACTCTTGTGTGTGTGTGTGTGTGTGTGTGTGTGTGTGTGTGTCCTGAGGGAGCACCTCTCCTGGAGAATTGGGATAACCCTGACTCTGCCTGTGGCTCATAATGCTCTCTTGCTTGGTACTTCCAAGTACAAATATGTCATAAAGGCGTAAATCAGTGTGCCATAACTCAGGACAGGACCCATTTCCACTTTGGCCTTTCTTACCATATATGTGTTCAGAAAAATATGCCATTTTTCTTTCCTAATATTTTCCTAGTTGGGATTTTCTGCACAGTGCAATGGTGAGTTCTATAGTTTTTAAGATGAAGAAATGGGTCTGGTTATTTTCCTTGCAGATTTTACTGCATTTTCAAACACATTGAAATAATGGGAGAGTCAGGAAAATAACGCATGCTCTGCGTTCATCCAGCAGACAGGGGAGGTATCAGCCGTACTATACCTCTAGAGCAGGAAGGATGTCTTACCCTGTGAATAAGCTGATTTGGTTCACACCTGTGGACACCCCTGGGCAAGTTGAGTGGTGAGGAATTAGTGACATTCCCCTGTGTTGGTACTCAAGTGAGGTCCCCAGACTGCCACCATCACCAGCAGCAACACCTGGTTCAAATCCCCAGTTACTAAGTTGCCAGGATGTGGGCCAGTTCCTGTTTTTATCTATACCTTGTTGTTCTCACTGAAGATGGTAGATTCACTGACTTGTGATATTGGAGTCTGATTAGACAGCATCAAGCACTTTGGCACAGTGCCAGGCAATGACAACATTACACTGCTGGTGTTTGTGGATTTACAACCTTTTTTTTTTCTCATCAAGAATGCTACCCTCTCTGCCTTCTTCCCTATGTCCTCAGGATTGCTGTCTGAGCTCTGTCTTCTTTTTGAGGCTGTCTTAATTAGGGTTTCCTTGCTGAGAAAAGGCACCATGACCAAGGCAACTCTTCTAAGGGACAATGTTTAACTGAGTGTGGCTTACAGGTTCAGAGGTTCAGTCTGTTATCATCATGGCAGGAAGCATGGCAGCATCCAGGCTGACATGGTGCTGGGGAAGGAGCTGAGCGTTCCACATCTTGTTCCGAAGGCAAACAGGAGAAGATTGACTTCCAGGCGTCTAGGAGGAAGATCTCAAAGCACACCTACCAAGTGACACACTTCCTACAACAAGACCACACCTACTCCAACAAAGCCACACCTAATAGTTCCACTCCCTGGGTCAAGCATGTTCAAACCACCACACAGGCTGATAGGGGCCATCGAGACAGTCCATTCCTTTATGTTTTCTTCCCTTTCTGTCTTGCTACTATAATTACTGATTTATGCTCTTAGCTTCCATGTTACTAAGGGACTTTGAACACTCACCCGATCAAGATCTAGACATGAACCTATTGTGCATAGCAGGGTTCAGAAGTATGGGTTCTACTTAGAATTATGTAGGTACACTACAGAGACTCAGACCTAGCTTCTCCATGTCTAATAGGCTGTTTTTACCTTGCCAAGGTGTCTGTATGAGCCAGACATCGGAGGAGGTGCAGCCTTATTGGTTATTTGGTAAGCTTTTTCTTTCCCTTATATTTTACTTTCTGGCAGCAGGAATTCAGGATTTCATGAGGACCACTGCTTACCACCAAGTGCACCTCCAGAGCCACATCGCCTTTAGAGATAAGATCATACTGGCATGGGGTGACTAACCTCGAAATGTTTGAAGGAGCCTTTTCAGGGCCAGAATCAAAACCAAGCTTTGAGATAATGGCCACTTATACACAAAGGTTCACAGCAATACTGTTTGAAACAGCCCCAAATGGGAAGCAATTAAAAGGCCTTTCAGCTAATAAGTATATAAATAAAATGTGGGATCACTACACAATAAAATATTATTAATACTTATGTGATTCATAAAGCAGAATAGAATGCTGATATCTGCATTTGCTCAGGTGAACCTCAAAAACACACCAAGTAAAAGGAACTAGTCACAAAAGGCCATATGATTATATTTATGTGAAACATTCAGAATATGTAAATCAAAGGGACAGAAAGTACACCAGTGATTGCCGGTGCTGTGCCCAGGTGGGAGGGGACAGAAAGGACTGCCTAGAGGGACAGAGGTTCCTTTGGTGTAGTGGGAATATCTTGGAACTAGATAGAGGTAATGGTTGTACCGCATAATGAGTGTACTAATGACACCAAATTGTACTCTTGAAAATGGTTAATTTGATGTTATGTGAATTTTACCTCAATAAAAAAAATTAAGCTTTGAGTGCCAGGGACTCCAGAGACGGAATGTACTATGCTTTGCGACACAGAATAGGCCAGGCACTTTATTGCCACGTAATGAATAGCTCTTCGAGAGGCACTCTGCTCTCGTTTCCCCCCATTGGCTCCACATGTGCTGACATCCTTTTCCTTCGATAAATAGATCTGAATGGTACATGATTGCTAGAACATTGTGCAACTGTTGTCCAATATTCTTCTGCTTGTTAATTTGCCAGAATGCTCAAAAAATTAAGCAGCTCATCTCAGAGGTAGGGATACTGGTCATGAGCATTGGCAGTTGTGACATCCCGTCTCATATGTTCCCCTTATATTTCCCAATTGTGTGATCTTAAACAAAACACAGCATCATTCTGTTTACCTAGGGCAACAACTGTATGCCCATGGTCCTTGAGCTTTGAAACATTATTACCCTAGGCAGGTCCGCTAGAATTTTGAAATAATAGTCCCCAGTGGCTCTTGTCTCCAACTGCAATTCCCCTCACCATGCCATAGAGCTTTCCTGCTCTTTCGGAGACTTTCTAGCCCTTAAGTCTCTCTGGACTTGTTACAGAGACAAGGTTCTCTATGATTTCCAGGGTCCCGGGCTTAGCAAACCTAGAGATCCTGTGCTCACACTCTCCTGCCTAAGTCTTTCATGTTGGAGCTGAGGGTACAATTGAAGCATGCTAGCCAACAGCTAGCACCAGCTGCCAGACTCAGTACCACCTTGAAGCTCTATGACAAAGCAACCCTTGGTGACACACAGATAGAGGGACAGATCTAGGGAAGGGTAGTCATGACTGCTCAGCTTGCCATGTAACTGGGGGAACTAACTTCATTTATAATAATCCCCTGCTCTGTCTTGCCATCTCTCTCTTTCAGCACAAAGACAGAGCAAGAAGTCTAAAAGCCATGATAGATAATCCACCACTTAAAAGAACTTGGTTTGCCCATTGCTTCCTTTTCTATAGATTGGTTAGGCAGAAAGGGTACAGGAAAAACAAAGTCCCAGTGGCAGGCATGATCCCAGTCTTTGAAACAACGGTGCCCATGACTGGAGAGGTTCTCCCTCGTAGCTTTGGTTCCTATTGGCTGATGCTACCATTATGTCAATATCATTAAGGTAGGAACCATGGAAGGATGGAAGAAATCAGGAGAGAAGGAGAAAAATAAGATGGAGAAGATAAGACAGAAGAAAGCAGGACTTCTACAGTCTCGAAATAGCTGTTCCCTCTCCCTCTGCTAGAGCCGGAGCAGCTCAAGGGATTTGAGGTCTGCGTTATGATGCCCAGTTCTGGAGCACTGAGTCAAGACTGGGGTTTATGGTAAAAGAAGAAATGGGGCTTGATTCACTTCCAGTTCTGCTGTGTTTTGAATTCTGAACTTGACCCTGCTTCTGCCTGCTACAATATATTTTTGGAATCCCCAAGTAGATATTCCATGCCCTACATCAGGTTTGACAGAGGGGCTCGGGGAGAACAAGGAGGATGTGGACTTCCCACTTAACCCAGGCTAGGTACTCAAACAAACAAACAAACAAACAAACAAAAAACAATGTTTCTGGATACCCTGGTTAGTGAAGATAAGAAAGAGGAAAGGTAAGACCAGAAATCGCTGCATTTGGCCACACTGATCTCTTCTGACACAGGCCTTGAGGTACCTAGGGACCTTGCTTTGTAAGCCATTTCTGGCTAATAGCTACAAAGTACCTTGCCACCAAAGAGAAGAATCAGCAGATTAGAGAAGGCAGAGGGTGGGAGGGTGGGAGGGAATAGGATGTTTCTTCTATCACCTAAACTGTTATCCAAGATTGTAGGTAAGCACTTGCATTTGACTTATAACAGGCTTTGTTTTCCCCAATTAAGAAAGAAACCATCTTTGAGCTGCTGGAGTCTCCTTCACGATTTGAGGTTGTTTCTTGGAGGTGATGGCTTGAGGTTGTTTCTGGAGGTGATGGCTTCATTCTGGGAAAGCTCTTTCCCTGTGTGGGGACTGAGCGGGAGTAGTTAAGTCATTTCTTGTCATCTATCAGCCGTGTTCACTTTACTCTTAATTCTGGTTACAGCTTCTGAAGATGACTCCCTCAACACCTAATCTCACTAATAATGGCATCAGGAAAGTCTTGGGGCTTCTGTGACTTGGCCAATGAGTTTCCTCATCATCTCATCGAAAATAATGAAGATATTGGATCTCAAAATGCCCCCTTCCTGTTTGCCCTGAGGTAGTTTTATCTGCCAGTGAAATAGAATAAGTATCCATCTGCTGGGGTTTATGAAGGTGGTAATTAATCACATGGATGATAATTAATTACATCCCTTTCCCCCTTTGAATTCCAAACCAATTTGTAAGTCGACCAAAAATGTCAGCTAGAAAGCTCAGTATCAGTTGTGTGGTATTGCTGTTTGGAAAATGGCGCTCAGTTCCACAGCCAGGTGAAACCTCCTAGTCCTTCTGCCTGCAAACTAAACTTCACCACCATTTGCATCCCAAACAATTGGTTTCCAGGATGACCTTAGGGAAACATACCTCATATAGTAGATGAAGGGTACTCATTTAAATCAGTGAGGGCAGGCTAGGCTATCAATGGGCTGTTGTACAGTCCCATTTCCCAGTGTCTCAAGTATGTTAAATCACTCCTACAGTGGGGGGGGGGGGGGGGGGGGGGAGAGGAAAGGTAGATGGCTACTTACCCTCCTCTCTGAGAATGAAAGCAGTGAGCTGTCTCCAATCTCCCTTGTCAGACAGAGATAAAGCAGGTAACGGTTAGTCGCTCTGCCTCCAAATCCATCATAATTCGAAATTGTTTTTAGACCTGTATTGCTTCCATTTAACTGAAGACCATTCTAGAAAAACTCCAGTGAGTCTGTAGAGTGTTGCACCTTCTCACTAAACCTTTATATGCTTCACCTAAAAGGGAACCAACATTGATCCCTAAAGGGACATAAGCTTAGAGTGGCCAATGGTTTATGTTTATACAGAAGCTTATGCAGGCAAGCCCCAAGCTGAGGGCTTTCTGCAGTTTCCTTTAACCTTCTTGACAATTTTTTTTTTAATGAAATAAATGCTAATATTATTGCCCTTTCAGAGATGAAAGAATTATGGCCCAGAAAGGCTAATAGTTTTCCGGTTTTATGTAAATAGCAATGAAAAGGCCAAATTAAGACCTAGTTAGTCTGTTTGTGGAGTATCTGCACGGTCTTAAAGGCTACTGCCATAGAAGCTGGCTGAAAATCCTAAAGGAGAGGATATCCCTAGGAATAGCAATAATATGAATGTACTCTGGTCACTCAAACATGACAAACACATTAAGTAGTGCTGCATAGTAGTCAAGCTCCTGAGTTTCCGGAGTCTAAGGGCTATTTAGACTGCAGCTTGACTCCTGTTCTACACCTGCCGTGGAAGTGTATCGAGATTGTCCTGTGGAGTCTTGGGCAGATTGCTCTCTCTGGCTTTGGTCTCCTTATCTGTGAGAGCAGTATGGTGATAAGAACCATACTTCCCTACTAGAGTCCTTGGCAGCTCGAGATAATTCTGTGAGTTTGAGGTGCTTAGTGGATGGCCCCAAATGTGAACTCAACCCACATTAGCCAACACTATTGTCGTTCTTCTCTTGGGGAACGATGCTGTCGTTTCTCTTGGCTATAATTTCAGATCTCTCTCGTCTTAATTTTTTCCCCCATTCTGCCTCCTTCGTGCAGTTATAATGAAAACCCTTTCTTGGCCAGAGCACTGCTGGCTGAGAGCTCTATTTGGAAGCCATCCAGGAAACTGACCCTGCTGGAGCCTACCCCATCTCCCTTCCTTGGAGCTTCTGTTAATTGCCATCTGGCTATTTTTAGTTTCTTCAAGTGTGTGCTGGGTGCAAGCAGGGAAAGTCCATCCTGCTGTGGAAGTGGGGTTGTGTGAGCTGTGGGGCTTTAATTTGGAAATGTTTTGACACTTCATTTGTCAGGGCACCAGTTGCTGGAAACTTGCGAGAGCAAGCAGGAGCTGGGAGCTTATTTTTTTTTATTTTTTTTATTTTTTGTAATCAGCATTCTCATGGAGGAGAGAATCCCCTGTTGCTGCAGCAGCTCAGAGCATCCAAATGTGAGGTTGGCACAGGCAGAAGGAATTTAGGGATTTGAAGGCTTAACGGAAAGCATAAATAACAAACATGCAAAGCAACCTATTTAGGCTGTCAGCTGATATGCAGATTGGCAGAGGCTGCTTGTTGCCTTGTTGGCTTCTCTCTTGGGAATTTTATTTGGCGTAGGATTAGCATCAGTTTGGTCAAAAAAATCCCTACTTAGGTCTATTCCCAGTCCTACCCTGACACTCTCCTCTCATTTTAAAACACTGCACACCCTGTGCTAACCTGGTGTGCCAATGAGGCTGACCTTAATCATTTCCATGAATGGAGGCTGCAGCCTAGGTCTGCCTGCACTGTTCTGTCTGTCAGTTTTTGTTCCTGTCTGGTGCTTCTAACCCTCCACTTCTCACCCGGACTGTTGTTAACCAAACCAGTGGCGGTGGACTCCGTGTTCAGAGCCGGTGTCAGGAAACAGCTCACAGGTCCTACTAGCGGCTTTGTAGTTCTATCTCATTCCATCTATCTTGTTTGTTAGGCTGCTGGGCTGCCAGCTCCAAAAAACAACTCTGTTAACATTTATGGAAAACAAAATATTCCTAAAAGGAAGCATCAGATAAATTGGAGGCTACACACCTAGGAGACTTTGGAGACTCTGGCTGCAGGCTTGATCTGGGGAAGACAGCATTGCAACCAGAGACTCGGCCCCTACACAGCCGTCACACGGCACAGCCAGCACACTACACTAGTCTTCATTTGCTGTCCCTGGGCTCTCCCTCTGCAGCTCTGGAATTATCAGAGTGAACTCTACACAGTCCTTGTGTCTTCACTCTCTGAGCATGCCCTGATACCCGCCACCCCAACCCCGCCTCCACTACCCTCCCGTGCAAGGTGCCTCTTAACTGCAGATCATGCCTGTGCTCTAGCGGTAGGCATGTTGGAAGGGGACCTCTGACAGGCTGATGAGCTCTTGTTATGGGAGTGGGGCATTCCCGACCCAGCAAAGGAGTTCAGATGCTCTGAAATACAAAAGGATGGCAGATGCGCTCTACTCTATGGCAGATAAACACATACAGATAGTGGGATGGCTCATATGAGTGAAGGGTAGCAGAGCAGAAAGGAGGGTCCCTTGCTTCGCAGTAACACCAAGTGACTTGAACAGTGGGCAAACTTGAGTCTGTTTGTAGGCAAGCTGCATGGTGGGATGATTTGGGAGCCCCAGAAAATCATTCTTCATGTGGTCTAGGACAATAAAAACTAATAAACTAATGTTTTGATAGCTTAGTTATGTGGCCTTTTGGAATGTGTTGGAGCAATGTATTGTTGCCTGACCTTTGCCTGGAAGATGTGAACGAATGTTGACTAAGCCTAGACAGCACCAATTACAAAATAAGAGTAATCACATCAACGTCTAACTTGGAGGACTGGCAAGTTTAGTGGGCTTATGGCTGAGGGGCTACTTACAGAAGTGTGGGTGACCCCAGAGCGGGTGACACCACCAAACATCTCACTCCAGCATAAATGAGGACTTTCCCATTGCTGCATAGTAGTTGTCCCTACTTGAGTTAATCTTCCACTCTCTATACATGTGAACGCCTCCTCAGAACACAAGAATTACATACAGATGTCAGGGATGCACAGGAGGCAGTAGCTGATTAGCTGAGATCTCTCTCGAGTGAGAGACTAATGACCCTTTCTACCCATGTTTCTATGAGGGAATGTCAACAGACCCAAGTTCAGCAGTCTTTTTGGGACAGTCACAGCTGCATAGGAGAGGATGGCTGATACTCAAAACACAATGTTCTGTAAAGGGCGTAATGATTAAAAGTGGTACTTCCTAGCAAGCATATATGTAGAGATGTTTCTTATTTCTCTAGCTTTTGCGTTGAAAGCTGTTGGAGTTTCCAGGGGGTTACCATAACAAATAACTACAAACAGGGTAGCACAGTACAGCAGACATACTGTGTACAGTTCTGGAGTTGGAACTCCAAGATCAAGATGCCTGCAGGGCCAAGTTCACTCTGAAGGCTGTAGGAGAGGATTCTCTCTTGCCTCTTCATATGTTGTGTAGTGGTTGCTGATAATATCTGCTCATAGGTACATCACTCCAACCTCTGCCTGTGCTGTCACACGATACTCCACTGTGTCTCTTCATGTCCCTGTGCTAGTTTCTGTCTTCTCTCAGTGGGACCATTCGAACTGTATTTAGGTCTGAACTGCATCCAACAGGGCCATTTCTTAAGTCAATGATAGCTGCATGAATTCTATTTACAAGTAAGCTCACACTCAAGGTTCTAGATAGACACAAATCTTGTGGAGAATCTTCAGGAAAGTTAAACTGTATGTCCCTGTAACATTGCTGCATTAAGTCTCTGAAATAGAAATGAAGAGAAAGAAAGGAGAAAAATGAGTGGGTTTTTTTTTTTTTTTTAACTGATATCTGTGGTCCCTTAAGCCCAAAGGAAAAACTCTACAAGTATTTTCTGATTGTAGGTGTGAAGAGAAAAATCTCTTGTGTACTGAATGGATGCAGCACCTATCAATTAAAGCTGATTGGCCTGTAGCTGAGGCAGGAAATAGAGGGTGGGACATCTGATAGACAGAAGGGATTCTGGGATAGAGCCAGGGCAGGAGATCAGCCCAGGGAACATGGAGGAGGACACAAGCATGGGAGCTGAGCAGAGGTAAGTAGCCACATGACAAAAGTTAGAATAGAATAATGAGATGTCAATTTATGAGCTAGTCTGGGAGCGGCCAAAGCGGCTACAAGATGATTGGATATGTATGTTGAATCTCATAGTTGTTATTTTGGGAGCTTGGGGCCAGGAAGAAAATAGCCCATTACATAGGTGTAGTGCAGAGGACACATCTGCAGGTTCTGCACTTAAACAGATTCTGTCCCTGAAACAGAGCATAGAGAAAGATCCCAGAGTTCACAAAAGGAAAGGCTTTTGCTCAATGTGGAAGCAACCACCTTCAAAGACAACTAAGAAGAATTGTGAATAAGCAAGGGTCTCACGCTGGATTTTAGGGTAATTGGAAAAAAAGAAGCTGGGGAATGGAGGGCACACTGCAATAGGTGAATTTTTAGTTAGCATATGCGTACTCACAAGGCCATGTCTGCTCCCTTTGACATGGTGACATGCGACCCTGGTCTTTTCTCAGTCAATTTTAAGCTGAGACAAGAATATGACTACATAGTGACTGTCAGGATTTAGTAGCGACTATGTGAGGACCTCGGCACAGCTCGCATGCTGCACGTGTAGCTGGGAAATTAGCATCAGAGATCACTATAACCTCAAAAATGGAGCCCAGGCTATGAGGCAGGGTAGCCTAGGCTAGGCTCTCCCAACAGTTCACCCCTATATCCCAATGCCTCACACCACCAGGGCCTCACTTCTCACTTATCACCTGTCCATTATGCTTTGAAGAGGGGACCATCTTTGTTCTAGCCTCCATCAGGAACAAGGGGCTTGCCCCCCTGGAAGTAGCCAACGCTACTTCACATGAGCCATTATAAGTTATATGATCATTCTGAGTTTCAGGGGGATTGTGCAGTTCTACCACGTGTGTACAACAAACAATAGGAATGTGTGACCAGTGATATTAGTGGCTATAGCCTTGGGTGTCACTATGCAAGCTCATCCAAATGGGGCCAGTTTGTTAAGATATTATTCTTAAATCCCTACTGTTCATTGGTGGTAAATTATAAAGGAAAGATTGTAATGAATAATTAACATTTCCACTAAATAATCTTATTGGAATTAAATTCTGCCTGGTAGTTGAGTGACCCATTGCAAAGGCCTGTTTGAAAGTTGCTGGTGTTGCTCTAAACCTTCCACTCTCTGTCCATGGCATTGCTGAGAAGGACCAATTTGGGTCAACTACTGACTTGCTATATATTAATATAGAATACCGTACAACAGCAATTTCCAGTGCTCATGACTTCATGTTGATATGTACTAAGGTGCAAAGTGCCTGAAGATGTAAGGTCACTCACTAAAAGTGTTGAATGAGGACCCCTCTGTCTGTCTGAGCTCTGATGAACTTGGATCACCCATCTAAACCCTCTTTTCACTTAATTTCCAAATCCTGAACTATGAACACAATTATGCTCCTTTGAGCAGTGACTTGCATTTAGAATTGAGAAATTCCAGGAACCTGGAAAAGATACAGTCGTAGGAAACTATCAACAAACATGGTCATTTTTCTGATTGCTCAGCACAGAGGGCATCTCACTCCATCCTCAAATGGCTCATCCAGGGAAGGAAAATGAGGATGGTCTCTCCATTAGTCATCATCCCACACTGGCCAGTGTGAACCACTCCTAACACAGGCATTAACACAGGGGTGCTCTAGTGCTTGCTCCTGTCCCAGCATGGACAAGGACAGTCGGCTGTAGGAGACACACAGCATGAATGAGATGCACACTGACTCATAATGCCAGCCCCCAACCTGTGTGAGACCCCAGGAGAGGCCATGGCAGCAGGCTTCTCAGGTAGGCATTGTTAGAGCAGCAGCAGCATTAGCAATGGAACCCAGCTCCAGGTTTCAAGCAGTCAGTTCAAGGAATTCCTTGGAACCCTGTGGGCTGCAAGGCATGTGTGCCGCTATGCAAAATGGGAGTGATCTGTGCTCAGGAACAATGTGCCAAGTCAGGCCTTTTCCTTTCCAGCCTCCAAAGCTTTTCTTTCTACCAGCTGAGCATTTCTGAAACTCAATCATTTCTGTCATCATATGGCTCAGGATTTGTTATCGCTCATATTATATCATTCTGGGAAAGATGTAAATGTTCCCCAATAATTTTTCTCCTTGTACCAATAAAGGTTGCATCTCCAGAGGAGAGTAGTCCCCAGTCAAATTGACAGAAACGTTTCTGGTTCTAAGATAGTGTGACAGAACATTTTTCACTTGTTTCTCGTTTTGTGGGTTGTGGCTATTGAACAGTCTTTCTGTAGCCCAGGCTCAGACTCAGTATCCTTTCAAGTGTATCTACTGCTGTGTCTGGCTCCATGGTATTTTAATCAAGATGGATCATGTTCAAATAGAACCATACCTAGGAAATAAGAGGCATCATTTTTTGTGTGTATTAAAACATACATACAAAGAAGATCGTCATCTTTCCTAGCAATCTCTCCCTCCTAACAGATTTCCCTCCAGGTCACATTAACATTATTATTTCCCAACTTTAAACCCATCACTGGAAGAAGAATGAAACCACTTGTTTGTCCCTGACCAGAAAGAACCCACTTGCTGGAACTGGCATGGTTATCACCCTGGAGAAGGATAGACATATAGTAAAATAGAGGTTCTTATTAAAAGAGAGAAGGCAAGATTGCTGATGTTGGTAAGAAATTCAGTATCTGCTACACTATGGTCCTGATCCATGCCACTGGTGGGATGCTGCTAATATGTAGTTATGATATCATCCTGCTGGTGAGTCTATGGTAACCCTGCTTTGCGTAAGAATCATAACCAAGGCTCTACCAGTTGCTCTTGCTTTTGCATCTTCAGGTTTCTACCATACTTTTCTAAAGCTTCGGTCCCTGAAACCTCATGCTCCTGATGTGATCACTGTCTTATATGCTATTCTTAGGTGCCTTGTGCATACTCTCGGAGATTTCTGCCTGGCCTTCTGTTCAGTTTGTACAACCTTGGCTCATTTTAAATGTTCATTCTTGTGGTGGTTTGAATGAGAACACCGCCCCCAATAGGCTCATATATTTGGGGGTGTGACCTTGTTGTAGGAGGTGTGTTGCTGGACGTGGGCTTCAAGGTCTCAAAAGCTCACACCAGGCCCAGTGTCTCACTGCCTGTGGCTCAGGATGTAAGGCTTCTCCAGCATCAAGCCTGCCTGCAGGCCACCAGGCCACGATGATAATAGACTAGCTCTCTAAAACTGTAAGCAACTCCCTGATTAAATACCTCCCTTCATAAGTCGCCTTGGTCACAGTGTCTCTTTACAGCAATAGAACAGTAACTAAGACAACCCTCTGGGTCACTTCCATGAAGTCTTTCCCTTGATACAGAAGATTCCCTGCTGTGTGCTCTGTGCCTTTCCTGTAATTCTCTCATTGCCACTTCTGCACGCTGCTGCAATTCTTTCTAACAGGCTTCTTCCTGCATGTGCCTTTCCTTCTACCAAATACCCATGCTGGATGCCTCTTCCCACTCTCAGCTCCTTCAAGTGCCTGGCACAAAGGGCAATAAGACACACGTAATAGATGTCTGCAAAGGGATCAGTGCTTGAGGTCTGGGGCCAAGTGTTGGTGTCAGAATCTATTTGTGCTTTCTTAAGAGGGGCCAGCCATGGGAAGATACGGTAAAAGTAGCCAATATGCTTTGTAGTCTCCCCGGCCATGGAGAATGGTTGTGGAATAATAGGTAAAAAGGTGAATAAAATATGAGAGATACATTTATCTGTCCCCTGCCAGAAGTCTAGGAAAATGAAATACGGGTTCTTCATGCTCCATGAGCATTAATTCTGCATTATTTAAACATGGGCAGCCCTAAGGGTGAAAGGGAGTTTCACTACACAGCAGATAGAGAATTCTGTCTTACGAGGAGCTGTTGTGGCAGAATTCTGCCATAATGAAAGTGCTAATTAACTGAACAAGATTTAAGTCCAATCTGCAAAGGCTGCAAAAGGAATCTTTTGCAACCCCTGAGACGCTTAGTTAGAGGTGTGATTGACTGCAGAAACCAGTGCAGTTTCCTTGTGTCCTTACTGCCTTGGAGCTGCTCAGCCAACCAGCAGAGTTTGCCTACCAGCAGAGTTGGGTGTGGTCTCTGGAGCTAGGTAGCTAACAGTGTTGATGAAGCATGTGCAAAAGCCTGGGTCAGGTCTAAGGTTGGACTGCCTGGTAGAGCTGTCTCCAGACAGAATAAACAATGGGTGGAAGGAGTGTTGGCTGTGGGAGATCACAGGTAGGCAGAGGGATAGAGTTTACAAAGATAAAGTATGTAGTAAAGGCAGCTGGGGATCTGAGCAGCATCTTAGGTGTGTAAATGAGGAAAAAGAAAGGAATAATTCCAAGCCTCATGTCAGGAATCTGTTGTGGGATAATGAGAACTCTAACATAGGGAGGCAATTTATGAATAACTGGGGCCAAAACATAAGGCCAATGGTGAGGTACACTTCATGGCACAAAGGATAACTTGAAATTGATGGTGAAGAGACTGGCTGAGAGCTTAAGGTTAGAGTTAGGTAATTAATCAATCTTAATTTTGCCATTCATCAAAGTATGTGGCCAACCTCTTATGATCATCAGCATCTTTACCTATAATACAGTGAAAATAACAGTACTGGACTCTGGGGTTCCTGGCGCCAGTAAAGAAGGTAAAGTTTACAAAGTGCTAGGCAGACATAGCAAACGATAAGCTACATGTGCTTGATATTGTTCTTACTCTTTTATTCTGGATATTTTGGTTTTATGCTTTTATAATAATTTGTATTCACTGTTTAATTTATGCATAGTAAGTAAAATATATATGTAAATAGATTTGGAGCTTGTTCCTGTCCAAGCATTTCACAGAATTTTTTTCTGGACCAGGAAACCAAACAGACATTCTATAAATAAATAAATAAATAAATAAATAAATAACCAACCAAACAGACATTTTATGAATAAATAAATAAACAAGCAAGCAAGCTTTACTTACCTATAAACTCACAGAACATTTGGCCAATGTTATATGGCTCAATTGTTGGCTTTTTTCTATTGGTTTTGCAGGCATTTCATATCATTTTCTAATACTATGTGAAAAAAATTGACCATGTCTGCGGTTTCTACCTAGGTATCAAGTGAGCAGATGAGAATGAACTTCCTTTCTATAGGAACAGGGACCACAAGAGCCAACTAGATCATCAACAGCAAAAGAAAAGCACCTGGTAAAGAACTCTTAAAGGCACTAGATTAGGACCTAGAGAGATGGCTCAGCTGTTAAGAGCTACAACTGAGAGAGGATTTGAGTCCAGTTTCCAGCACCCGAGGCAAGCAGCTGCCTGTAACTCTAGCTCCAGAGGACTTGATACTCTCTTCTGGCCCAAGGGGATACCTGTATTCACATGTGCAAATATACATACACAGAATTATATATACACACAAAATTAAAGATAAAGATAATCTTTTAAAATGTCATTTAATCAAGGAGGGCTTTGCTGATCTGATACAGGAAGCTTTTCACAAAGGGAGCACATTAAGATATATTTTATGTATCATAAGAATCTGTTCTCTAGTTTCAGGAGTGAAGAGCTTTTTTATTCATTCAGTCTACCAACAAAAATTTAGTGAATGCTTCTACTTGGCACCAGACTCTGTGCTGTGTGCTATCAGTTTGGTACTGGGTAGGAAATAGAGCTTTCCTTTAGTGACAAACACTATCAGAGGCAAGGGCAGACACTCACATCTTAGTTTCTTTTCCTCTTGCTATGATCAGTACCATGACAAAAGAAACTTAAGGAAGAAAAGGTTTATTTGGTCAATAATGCTATGATACAGTCTATTACTGCAGAGAAGTCAAAATATAAGGAACTTGAAGCAGTTGGTCACATTGCATCTACAGTCAAGAGCAGAAAGCAATGAATTCATGCACGTTTGCTAGTGCTCAGATCTTTT
>NW_022196904.1:158832571-158850619 GCF_008632895.1 Mastomys coucha | reverse complement strand
TTGTAACTCATAGAATAAATAATTTACTACATAGGGAATGGTGCTGCCCATGGTGGATGGATCTTCCCATCCCAGTGTAACCAAGACAGTTCCCTTCGGGAAAACCCTTCATTGAGACTCCCCTCCCAGATATTTTAGATGATGTTAAGTTGACAATTACAACTAACCATCACACTAATTAAACAAACCCATTATTATAAGTGTTACTAAAGAAGAATATGAGAAGGTAGAAATAAGAAAGTATCTAACAGGAGAATTTAGCCCAGGAAGGGAACAAAGGCCATGGAGGTTATACTTTATGCCTATGATCTGAAGAGTGACTCAGCAAGGATCCTCACAAACAAATACAGCATACCCAACAGAATATTTCAGATAAGTTAGATAATGCGGCTACTTCCCAAAGGTATGCAAAAGTTTAGGAAACCAACCAACAAAAGATGTGAAGTACACTAGCAAGGGTGGCCTCAGCCTTGGCCTAAAGATGATTACCTAGAAACCTGAGGGAATATTTATGGCTGGATAGTATCAGTCGAGAATTCCTTCACTATGTTCAAAAGGGACAGGCAGTTGCATTTATTCTGTTATTCAACAAAGATTCTGTGAGTCTCTAAAATGCACCAGAATCACAAAGACACAGAAATGGTAGCCCAAAGAAGAGCTGACCTTTCAGTTAGAGGGAATCCAACTAGTCTGTGGAGTGCCTGGTAGGAGAAAGCCAGGAGAGTATCTGTCAGACCTAGCCACTGTCATTTCCTCTGACCTCATGTTGTCACTTTGCTTAGATGATTCCAAACAGAGTCAGATGGCAAAGAAGCCCACGGGTACAGTCCATGAAAATCAGACTCCTGGGGGATAGCAGGATATAGGAGAGTGGAGGGAAAATCTGATGATAAAACAGAAAATACCCCACAGAGTAGACATTGTATGAGTGAAGTAAAAAGTGACTATAGGACAATACCACAAAGTAGGGGGCACACCAAGGGAGGAAGTATCATATGCTAAGTGTCTGTGACAGGGACTAGCATGTGATCTCCCGAATGGGCTTTCTTATTATTGGATTTCTTCTTATTATTATTATCTGGTTGAAATCAGCCAAGTGGAATGGTAATAGGAGAACAGGGACAAGAATTTGGAAGATGGCCACTTCACTTTGTTAGAAAAGAGGAACCATATTCAGACCATACTTAAAGAAGAAGACTGGAGAGGCCAGCTTTTAAGAACACTTGTTCATTCAGAGGACCTGGGTTTGAGTCCCACCACTACGTGGCAGCTCAGATCTGTCTGTAACTCCAATCCCAGGGTATCTGACACCTTCTTCTGATTTTAGCAGGTACCAGGCAGATGTGTGGTACATTGATATACATGTAGGCAAAACATTCATACATATAAAAATAAAATTTAGTTTAAAATAATAAGGGCAGAGACCATGATGGAAAAATGAATGTAAAGAGAGAAAGAGAGTTTGTAAAGTGGCTTGGAGGTCAAAATACAAGGAAAGGTGAGGTTTAGAGGACAAGGAGTGTGGAGTGAAACCGTGCGGGATGAAGATGGTAGGTAAGGCAAGAGCATCCTGAGCTTACCGAGAGAACACCAAACTCATCCTCTGCAGTGCTGACTTCTGAGAAGAGGGTATTCGTCATGGCTGACGTAAGTCATAGGCCTTTCCTGAGATACCCGGGCTGATGTTGGAATTGAGAGATTGCCATTTTGGGGTACCCCCTTCATTTATTTAGTTGATAGGTATTTATTAATGGTTTTAATAAATTAATTAATAAGTCTGGCCAGAGGCTGAGATTTAAATTTTATGACGTGTATTTAGGGAGAACGTGGGCTAAGCAGGATAAGTATGTAAGAAATGCATGTAGTAGCCTGTGGTGTGTGCATCACATGTATCCTATGCAGTGAGCTGGATACAAGGGCTGAGAGCCTTGCTTTGACTAGTGAGAGAGTCCAGAACACACCCCTAAGCTACATCTCAGAGAATGAGTTTCTCAGGTAGAAAACTAAGCAGAGGAGTGTCACCAAAAGAAAAGAACTGATCAATGTATTCCAGTTACTAAAAAGTAAGCCATTGTACTGGCTAGTTTTGTGTGTCAACTTGACACAGGCTGGAGTTATCACAGAAGGGAGCTTCAGTTGGGGAAGTGCCTCCATGAGATCCAGCTATGGGGCATTTTCTCAATTAGTGATCAAGGGGGTAGGGCCCCTTATGGGTGGTGCCATCCCTGGGCTGGAGGTCTTGGGTTCTATAAGAGAGCAGGCTGAGCAAGCCAGGAAAAGCAAGCCAGTAAGAAACATCCCTCCATGGCCTCTGCATCAGCTCCTGCTTCCTGAACTGCTTGTGTTCCAATCCTGGCTTCCTCTGGTGATCAAAAGCCATGTGGAAGTAAGCTAAATAAACCCTTTCCTCCCCAACTTGCTTCATGGTCATGATGTTTGTGCAGGAATAGAAACCCTGACTAAGACAGCCATCCTCATGCCTTAATCATTTGTCATAATGAAATGTATTTCCTGTTCATCCCATCTCTAGTGCCTTCTGGGTAGCCAACCCAGATACATATACTCCTTTCATGAATAGGTGGTCTCAGCACTGTTGCCTAAGGAGCAAAAAGCACAGATGCTCCCAACTTGCAGGTTCCCTTTCTAGTTTCCTGGAATCTACAGATTAAATACGCAGATCTCAAGATGGTAGGATGCACATTTGAGTGGGAACATGCTGTATTTATCTTTCTGGGTCTGTGTTACTTCCCTATCAACTCATCTTAATTTGGAACAATCATAAATCAAAGATACATTTGATATGCCTAACCTATCCCAACCATAGCACACGGAGGCAATGCCATGTGACTGGACGCTAAGGCTCACCTTAGATGCTCAGTGGTCCATGGCAGTGCACTATCACTAGTGCAAAGAATGTTCAGACTTCAGAACTGGTAGTAGCATTCCTGCTTAAAGTGTATCCTCCCCACATCTCTAGAAATTCAGAAATTCTTCAATGGACCCATCATAAACTAAGACTGTTTGCCTTGGAAACATATGCTGGACCCTTTGCCTGAAGTGACTCATCACGTACCCAAATATACTTTTGGCAGAAGTGGCTCTGTGCATGTACAGACACAAGAGTGTGGGAATGTTGTCCTGGTGAAGCTGTTGCTTCTGAACAACTCTACAGTAAGAGAACATGGACATTTGGTTGGATGTTTGCTGCCACTGACTTGGGGAACTGCACAAGATATAACCAGAATCTGGAAAAGGGATGGAATTTTCAAGAAATGGGAAGAGAAGAGACCATGGAAGAGGCTAAAGAGGTTATTTGATTGCTTAAGTCTAGCAGAAACAGTCCAAAGTTGCCTTCTTGTCCTTCTCCAGATACATGAGGCCATCAGATCTGAGGCCATCAGAGATGTAATATGATTGGAAGTGCGCCCTTTTCTCTCATCTTTTGCCACACAAAAAGAGAACCACTAAACATGGAGGGATGGTTCAGCAGTTAAGAGAGCTTGCTGCTCTGGCAGACATCCAAAGTTCTATAGACCTAGCATCTATGTCGATGATTCACAACTGACTGTAACTCCAGCTTCACAAGATATGGTGTCCTTTTCTGGCCTCCATGGGCACCTGTACTTAAGTGCACATGTGTGAGCACACACACACACACACACACACACACACACACACACACACACACATAGTGTCTGGCCTCCATGGGCACCTGTACTTAAGTGCACATGTGTGAGCACACACACACACACACACACACATACACACACACACATACACACACACACACACACACACACACACATACACACGCACATAGTGTCATGGCAATGTGAAAAGCTAGCCACTGAATTCCCATCCAAGTTCCACCTCACACTTACCAAATTACATATTCAGAAAGATTTTGTTTTCCATAAGATGGGTACAAAGCTGTTTGCTGTCTATCCCAAGGAGACACAAAGATCAAACACACGTACAGGGACATCCTTTGGAACTGTAAGTTTCTCTGCAGATATGAAAAGATTTTCTTGCTTTTTGTTGCTTCTGCCTGAGGGGGATATTTTTTCCCTATGGCATCAAAATATAATTTAACATCTGCCAATGTACTCAAATATAACCAATTCTGTGAAATTGTACCAATGGTAGAATAAGGAACGAACTCAATATAATTTTCTGTGAGAACAAAGAGATATAATTAGAGGACACTCATTGGTTTCCTGAGGTGCTATGAGGGAAAGTGTAATGGAATGGTCTATGTCACTGTTCTCTTTTCTGCGCTGTGGTTAATCCCATCTGGATAGTGCCAGGTGGAAGGTTCCCAGATAATCTAGATATTGCCTGTTCATGTTACCTTTTTACCATGGATTTTCTGCTGGGCCTCATGGCACTGTTTCTGAAGTTGCTTAGCTTAGGTACAGAAGGCAACACGATCTGCATTCACTCGCCCCCACTTCCTTGTCACATAACGAAAAATTCGATTATTTTCTTTTAAAATACACACACAAGCAGGAAGCCGGAGGGATTATCTGGATCATGCTAGCAAATGATCAGATTACTTTCCAAAGCCTATGCTCCCTTTTGAAACAGCCATAGAGCTAAAGGTGTTTTGACTCCACTTTTTGAGGAAATTGCCTCAGTCTGCGTGATGGCTTTCTATTGATTGACAATTTGACAGGATCTAGAATCATTTTGGAGACAGATCTCTGGGTGGGTCTGGGAGCAATTTTCTTGAGAAGAATAATTGATATGCAAAGATTATTAAGTGTGAATAATACCATTTCATCGCCTGTGGGGGGAGGGGAGAGGGAGGGGCGGACACACATAAAAGCAAACTGAGCATACATCATCTGCTTCCTGACTGCAGGTGTGACGTGACCACCCGCACCTGCTGCCATGACTCCCTCATCAACCGTGATCCAAAATGAATGTTTCTTTTCTTGAGTTGCCTTTGTCAAGCATTTTTTTTTTTTTTTTTACAGCAACAAGAGAGGTCACAAACACAATTTATCATTTTTTTCTGTGTGTTTCCTGGTAAAATGTGATTAGAGGCTGTTAATGTGCCATCCTACCAAATGGACCAATTTGGCAAAAGCCTTGTCACTCTCCCCTATTTCTTTCCCTTTTCTCTCCGTGTCCTGTTTCCATCTCTACTCCAGAAGCTAGATACTTCTTTGCTTTAGTCTGGATGATCAAGAAAATTAGAAAACACTGTTCTAAGAAATGCTTTCTAACACCCTGGTAAATCAGAGGAGGAACTGCACAGGAGGGTCTCAAGGGCATCTGGCACCAGAGCCATCCACTGTAACCACGTACAATTTCCATTCTTTCTCGAGAACTTAGACTCTAAGGGGAGTTGAAGAAAACTCTACAGAGCCTTGTAACTGTGGCAAAGTTTTTCTCTTTGTGGAGATGGGCTTTTCTCTCCACCTGAGTGGCCTCTCCTTCCCAAATTATGAGAGCCATGGCTGCTCTCATAATGGATCATGCCAAGAGAAGATGTTGCCATGCCTGGGAAGAAGCAGCAAGATGAGAACATTGGTATTTCTGCAAGTATAGACAGCCTGACAGCCAAATTTGGAGTCTGGGTGACATTTCAAATTGGTAATGCTCCTAATTACTCAAGCCCTAGGAAACCATATGGAATGCAGCCACCACTCTAGAATTAATACAAGTGAGCACTGTGAACCCATTAGTGACAGCATGTTCTCCTGGAGTAATGGCACCGTGTCTGTGTCGGCGCAGTGTGATACTGCAGTTAGTGTGTGTGTGCGTGTGCGCACACATACATACACACACACACACACACACACACATACATGCCAAGTTAAATGTCTGATTCGAAACTAACACCCAAAGAGATGAAGAATGAAAGTCACCAAAGAAGCAGAAGTAAAGTGATTTGAAATTTCAGTGAACAAACCATATTCCAAGCTTTAGCTTCAGCAGTATTGGAGAGGAGAAATCCAGCATCCATGGTCCCCACTTCATCTCACCAATGCATGCTCCATGGGCTAATGCCTATCATCCATGAGTGTTCCACAAATTAAGCCATAGATCAACTAGATTTGCTTTCTTCACCCAACATATCTGAAGGGTCATCTTTGTTGATATTGTTGTTTCATATTCATTTTTAACCTTGTTTCATTTAAAATTGTAGCTATTGTTTATATATTGTATATGTGGCCTAGTGTCTTCTTGTCTGGCATGTCTCCAGCTGATGGTCTCCCACACAGTTGGAAGGCTCCGGTGGCTTTCACTGTAAAAGCTTTTCTATGAAAATTCTTACACAGCAGACATGGCATCTTTGCTGGCGTTTCTTGGGCACGTGCCTTGGAATGAAACTGTTGGCTATTAGGCCATGCAGGTCATTCAGCTTGACTACATAATGCCAATTTCGTTTCTCATAAAAAACGGAGCACATCCTGTCCCACACTACTTGGCAAAGGCAGACACCAAGGGGAGGCCATGCTCTATTCTAATTTTTAAATTAAATTATGTGTGTGTGTATATCACATTTTACTCTGTAACAAGATGTAGGAACTATCACTGCTTTATACCTTTGTCAGATTTCAGTGCTGAAAAAAATGAGTCATTTCTACCAGACTGGAACTTATGACTTACTCCTTAAGGTCTGAATTTGCATTTCCACTTACTGATGACTCTGTTTCTTGGCTTTTGAGCTCTTATCTTCTGCATAGGGCTTACTCGTGGATTTTGGCAATTTTTTCATGTGAATCGGTTCTAATTCATCTGTGGGAATGCGTT
The DNA here is from genome assembly GCF_008632895.1 of Mastomys coucha. NCBI lineage: Eukaryota > Metazoa > Chordata > Mammalia > Rodentia > Muridae > Mastomys > Mastomys coucha. Next base: position 158,843,854 of record NW_022196904.1, on the reverse strand, counting down.
TTATAGTCTCTGGGTTAACCTTCATGAGGTATAACCTCTTTGGCAAATATCTCCTCCCAGTTTTTACTTGACATCCACTCCTTCCTGGTGGTCTTCTATGACATAATAATAAGAGACATAAACTCATGCAGCAGGGCCTCTTGCATGAAAGCCCCCTTTGCTTGGATTGTTAGATGTATCTTTAGGGGTGAGGAGTTGAAGACCTCAGGTGTGGCTCACTTCTCACATCTTCCTTCAGTTGTGTCCTTCAGTGCTGTTGCTGGTTAGTATAGGAGAGATAATAAGGATTAATATCTATTCCTAACTTGAAATTTCATCCTAATGTGGAAGTGAGCTTATGTGTTTACTGTCCATAGTAGCTCCTCCCCAGAGCACAGTGTAAATAATTTAGGCATTTTCTGTTTTTCATGCAGCTTGTTTTCTCATTTAAAGTATGGTGAGGATAGCATAGCTGTCTTTAAAACTTTAAATATTCAGCATTCTTGTTTGTAGCTTTTTAAGAGAGAGAGAGAGAAGGAGGGAGGGAGGGAGAGAGAGAGAGAGAGAGAGAGAGAGAGAGAGAGAGAGAGAGAGAGAGTAGAAAGAATTAGCTGAAGATAGTCCTGCATTCCCAACCCATAACCTGGTCTCCAGCTACACCTCAGATCCCCAGGAGGCACCAGCACTACCCAGGGACCATTCTAGAACCCTTGGTGCGATTAAGTTCTGCAAGTAAGTTCTCATTTTAAGCACAGAGTGGCTTGGTCGTTCTCTCAGGTGACCCTCCTCATGGCTGTTTTTCACTCCGGGTGGCTGCTACATGAGAGTAAGAGCCTCTGGCAAGAAGCTATTTCAGAAAGGAAGAAAGGGGAAAACAAAATTTAAAACCTTTTGTTTAGAAATAGTTTCAACTTCCAGATAAGCTTCAAAATCCAAATCAATTTACAGATGACTCCAACTTCTTTAGTTGTTTCACCTACGTATCTTTACCCCATTGTCTCCCTTTGTTCTTTCTTACCATAACTGCACATACATGAAGATTTGTATGGAACCCATATAAGCATGAATATATTCATATAAAACATATAATGCCCATGTATGTTTATACACACAGACATCAGACCCTTCATCTGAATAGTTCAGTGTGATTTATTTTTTTCCTAAGAACAAGGCTCTTTTTTTTGTATAAACTAAAGAAGAATTACATTTGAAAGCAAAATGGAAGCTGTCCAGTTATATATGTACTGAGCCATTCAGTGTTGGTGCTCCAATGTGAGTGGAGACCCCAGCATAAATGGGGAGGCTGTTGCCCTGAATATTGAGGTGAGAAGGAACAATGCCTAATTGCCTCTTCCTTGTATAATTCCAGGGAGACTTGATTTTTATAGCACTGAAACTAATATTCAGGAGAAGAGAGTGGGAGTGGTCAAGATACACAGCCAGAAAGATGGGGGAGAGGGGGAGGGGGAAGAGGGGGAGGGGAAGGGAGACAGGGAGGGAAGGGAAGGGAAGGAAGGAGAAGGAAAGTGCATGCTAATGCTCCATGGCACATCCCAGGTAGATAGGGTTGATTAAAAACTCATTGCATATTTCAAAATAGATAGTAGAAACGATGTTGAGTGTTCCTGACATAAAGAAATGACACATTAGACACGATGGATGAACCAGTTACTCAGATACAATCATTGTGCAGTGTCCACACGCATTGAAATAGCTCACTGTCCTCCACGCATGTGCGTGTTTGTGTGTCGACTTAGAAATGCAGTTAAAATTTAACACGCAAATGCAGTTAAAATTTAACACACTTATCAAAGAAAAAAAAAAAAACAAGTCATATTCTATTAAACCCCAAAGCAATGTGGCCTGCAGAGGACCCTAGTGTTATGAAATGTGTTTTCGGTGTACAGTTGGGGTGAGCTAGAGACAAGGGCAGCTTTCAGGATGCTGTCAAGACTGCAGGGAGTCCATGAAACCCTTGATGGTCGGTCTGTTCTCTCCCCTGGGCTTTCCCTGCATGTGGTCTAAACACAGGCTGGTTACAAAATGTATTCTGGGCTTAGGATGCCTAGAATCTTCTCAAAGCATGCAGTTTAAAGAGGCTGAGGCAGCCTGCTGTGTGGGTCGGAGCTGTTCCCTGAGGGCTGGGTCCCTTTGGCCTGTGAGGGTGAGCAGTACCAGTTCGTGGTTCCTACTGCTTCTCCCAACTCTTGACTGCATCGTTTGTGGGTAGCTAAATGTGATTGTGAACAGCAAAAAAAAAAAAAAAATGATTTTGTCTCTAAGAATAGGCTGATGCAGGAGCCCAGCACACAGCGCGTGGCGCTCCTTTCGACCTTTTCATTATTTGGTAATTGAACCGGCAGACATTTAATTCTTTCCTCTGGAGTCTTCATTAAAGTGCTCAGAAAAGATAAAACTGCAACAAGAAAGAAAAATGTACAAATTTAACTACCATTGCTCATGCCTGGATTCTTCCTCACATACCAGGCTTCTGGGTTTTAAGTAAACAGAATATTTTCAAATTGCATGGAATTCAATATCAGCTGCAATTACTGGCTCATCCTGATTCTGTAAGGATTGGTATTCGGTAGGCAGGGATGTGAATGACTGCTGTTGAGGCGTTGAATTGAGTCCATTTTGGGGTGACCATGAACTGAGGTGTACTTTACACATTCTCCCTCTGGATCCCATGTGACATTTCTGGGTGAGAAAAAGAGACTCTCTTAATCAGGGGACAAGCTGGCACTAAAGGTTTGAAAACTTTGAACCTGCCCACCTCATGTGGCAAATATTTCTTGCTATTTTTTTTTAATCTTCCCCATCTTCCTTCATCCTTTTCTTCAGCATGAAACACGAAACTAAACTTTCCAGAGATCATGGGCCAAATGTAAAAGAAAAGGCATGAATCAAATTTACACACATATGCAGTCAATGAAGGGGCTACCGTTTCATTCCAAAGTAGACTCAGATACGTGTCGTACCTCTGAAGAACAACACCATGAAGGTCTAGCAGGATGATGACAGTGAGCACCTGTCAGGGTGACAAACGCCTTTAACAATACTGTTATCGACTTGTTGCAAAGTTCTTGGCCATTTAGACAACATTAACGATCATTATTGATCTCTTTAATAACTAGACTATAAGCGCACAGTTCCTATGTATACCTCACTTGGACGATTGTAAAGAAATTAGACCAAGCATTCCTGGAAGCACGGAGTGGTGGTAGTAAAAGAACTAGAAGCATCGTGGCATCCTGCCTCTATAGACCTGCCTGGTTCATCTTCATGGGAAGTTTCTTGTTCAGTATAGTAGCCTGGATCAATGTGACTAAGGTTAAATATAAGTCAACAATCAACATTCAATTTCCTAGTCACCTAAGAATATCTACCTTTCAGTAAGCACAGGTAGCTAATGGCTGTCATATTGCACGGCACAGGTATGGGGGACAGCTTTCCAATCTTCACAGAAATTCTGTTGGTCTGCACTGATGGAGAGATTGACATGGCCCAAATGCACCTATCTGGCACATAGTGACCAAGGGTAGTGGCTGTGCTCACTTGCCAGTCATGGGTACATTGCACATGGCTTGGTTTTAGTGAGGCAACACTTTTCAGTCCCTCTTGCTGTACATATTGTCTAGTCTTCCTTTATTTGTATTTATTGGTGTTGTAGTTACTTTCCTATTGCTGTGATAAGACACCATGACTAAGGCAACCTTATAAGAGAAATTGTTTAATTAGGGCTCATGGTTTTCTAGGCTTAGAGTCTAGGATAGATAGCAGGGCAACGGCTGAGAACTGACCTCTTAATTTGCAAGGTTTTGGAAGCAGAGAGAGAGCGAGAGAGGAGGGAGGGAGAGAGAGAGAGACTAGGAATAGCATGAATCTCTTAAAACCTCAAAGCCTTCCCCCAGTATCATACTTTTTCCAACAAGGCCACACATAATCCTTTTCAAGTAGTTCTACCAACTGGGGACCAAGTATTCAATCATATGAGCCTATGTGGGTCATTCTCATTCGAACCACCCCAGTTTGTATGTGGGATCTGTCACTAAGCAAGTTTCCTAGGAAACAGATCATAGTGTAGATTTGTTTGCAGGAAGTTTAGTAGGGAAAGCTTTCTGCTTTCTCCTATGGATGTGAAGCCACATTCAGGTGGGCTTGGAAAGAGGGAAGAGTTAAACTACTATAGAGTTGTACTAAAAGTCTCAGCTAGTGGAACAGAGAGTGTTGAAGATGGGCTAGCCTTGGCTTAAAAGATGAACTATTATCTGGAGGTAGGTGACTATTATACACTTATGATTGTGTCTTCAAAAGCGATATGAAGAAGTAAGGTGGTCCTCATTATGAAGACAATCCTTACCTAGAGAATGGTTCACCTGTGAACCATCATCTCTCTTAATCCCCAGCTGCTGAACAAGTGCCTCCATCCTGATAGAAAGACCTGTGTGGTCCACCACAGTATATGCTTTAAGACCAAGATCCAGGATTCCAGTTCAGGGCTACAAAAAAGAAGGTGATAGTAGATACTTGGGATATCAGATCAAAAGATGGGAGTCCACACGATGGACAAATGGATGATGTTAAAACTTTAGCAGAAATTACAGGATAATTCAGATCATTTTCTCATGAGCCAAAGCTTTTAGAAACTGGATATGTTACCTGATTGGGTATGTTCTGTACGTTCTGTGTCCCATGGAAACATATGGCACATAAAAGATGCGCTCCTCCCTTCTCCCAGCATGTAAATGCAGTTGGTTGACAAAGAAGTGGAGTTCTCAATACAGGACAGTAAGTGGTAAATGCACATGTAGTTGCATGGTCAAGCTGGGATTTCTATGCCAGTGGAGAGGAATTCCTTTGGGCCAGACTGGTTAAGGGAAAACTTAGAGAAGAAATGTGACAGGAATTGGTTCCTGAAGTATCAGAATTGGTAGACTTTTACTCTCTATCTTCTCACATCCTACTTTCACAAAAAAAGATTTTTAAATTCCCGTAGGTTCCCTGAGGATTCCTTATCTTAAATATGTTGATTGTCTTCTCATATATGCTTTAAAAGCCAATTATTGGAAAGTCACTTCTAATTTTTAATCCTGAATACTAAAAATGCACACCCCCTGAGATTTTCCTACGTGAATCTATCCTGACTTCACCTCTTTGATTTCAGGTTCTTTTTCTCCAGTAACTTCAGTGTCTCCAGTTGCTAGCTTCTATTTCTTCCTCACTCTCCCACGGACTCCAAATGCATGAGTCACAGAATTCTGTCCAGCCTGTCAACACTTCTCATCCTTGCACTGACAACAGAGTTAAAGGGTGGCAATAGGGAACCTGTTAAGGAAACAATACCAAGCATTTGCATAGCTGAAGTTTCAGACTTTAGAAAACTAGATTTAGGAACATCCTAGAGCAGATAACACCACAGCCACATTATAGAACCTCAGTGTTGGATCAGAAAGCTAGAACATTACCTGAGAGCAGGACTACATGGGGTGTTATAGGCCTAAACCTACACTTTCATGACCATTACAACATGGAATGATACTGGTTTCTTGTTGCTGCTACTATTTAAAAAAAAAAATCTGTAGAAATTATTAGAGGTTTGGAACAATTCAGATATATTGCTTTATAGGCTAGGGGCCACATATCTAAAAAATGGGTCTTATAAGGCTAAAATGAAGTGTTGTGTGTGTTCTTCCTCAAGGCTTTAAGGGAGAATCCATCCCCTAGGAGATTCATTTCCTTGGCTTCTGCTTTAGTTATTACATTTCCTTCCTTGACTCAGACTCTCTCTGCCTTTTTCTTAGAAGGACTCTTGTGGTTGCAATGGATTGCATTGTGATTGTGAACCCATGCGGATTGCATAATCCAGTGTGCTTTCCCCCTTTCAAGATCTTTAATACATTACATCTGAAAGCCCCCTCATTATATGAGCCACCATGTAGACACATTCAGTGGTTAGATTGAGGACATCTTTCAAAAGCCATTGTTCTGCCTTTGATATGAGATACCTCACTTTTGTCTTCATTGTCATCTGCACCAGTGAAATGACAGGTAATAGTCCCCCATAAGAATGTTTTTAATTTAGTGAGAAAAAGCCACAAATAGCACCATGGTGCCTGGTATTCCCCAGCAAGTGTTATTGCCATGGTGGCCACCATCAGTGACACTGGAGCTGAGCAAGGTGGAGCAGGGCTTCACTAAAATGACTTTTTAAGGATGTTCCAAGGAAGAGCTCATTTGGAGAGTGAAGAAGAGAAGAGAGAAGAGAGCTAAAACAGCAGCAAGCCTGCCTCCCCTGAACCCCTCCCCTCCATTGGAGCCTTGACCTATGGGAGGGTTTCTAAGTTAACTCACTGGGCTTCTGTATCAACATGTGCTTGATTTAAAAAGCCAAGAGTCTGGAGACCAAGATCACCTTTGAACTGAGATCTGGTTTCCCTAATTGATGGTAGGTCTTAGAGATGTTAAGGACAGTGTACTTGCCATGCCCACTCATCTACTCCAGTTTCATCTGCAATATCAGGGGTAAAAGCCTGATTGAAGACAAGCGGCATTATGACTTCAAAGGGAGTTTGTGCCCCCTGGGTATTCAGTCAGTCGTGGCATCCCCTAACTCAGAGGTAGCCCAGATATGTCCTTGTGAACTCGCGTGCTAGGTACCACCAAGATATGATTTATTAATAGCTAGACAAAATTGGACATTGCTCTTTGACCTTTACCAATGTTCCAACATCTTAGCCAAACCCTGGCTTGGAATTTCGTAAAGAATGTTACCCATCTAGGCTAATTGCCTTCAGCATTGTGGGTAGGACATTGAAGCTTAGAGAATAGGAGATTTATCCCAGGGCAAGGTCAAGTAGAATCCTCATTCTCAGTCAGGTACTGCAGCTGAACCACTCCTAGGAATTAGCAAGAAAGAGACATGTCTCTACTTGCCCAGAAGATTAGCATAGTGGGAGTTTTACCTAGGATGGGTTGGACCTTGAGCCAAGTGTGTGTGAGAGACAGTGTGGAGCAGTCAGCATTCAAGATTCGAGGTTCGAGCCTCTACGGCCCACCGCAGCTCCCCTGGTGCTCCAACAGGACCCATGCGGCCCGAGCATGCTCAGAGCCTGGGGGGTGCAGCACCAGTCCAGAGGAGATGGCTGCTGTTTTAGACCCAATGTGTTTTAGATGGCCTCAGATGTACCTCGACTACTGAGCGGCCAGATTTCTCTTTCTGTTTTGCAATGACTGTAAAAGTCTCGTGCCATTTTTTAAGAAATACATTCAGATCCCACACTTCTTTGTGTTGACTCTATTTATCACGCACTGAATCCCTGGCCCACCTGGCCAGAACTTTGATCACCCCGCGGAATAAGGGGTCCCGGGAGAAACCCAGTCCGTGGCATGTATTGATCTGCGGTGGTCTTTCCTCTTCTTAGGGTCTCCGTGTTTTCCAGGTTCATGTGTTGGGACTGAACTACCACTGTGGTGACTTGCACAGCTCTGAGGGGTGAAGGTATGAACACCAGACTAGAGTCAGGGCTGGAAGACACTAGCTCAGGCCCTTCCGATATAGAAGGACAATGGCTGTCCCTCCTGCACTTTCTATAGCTCATGTGAAGTAAGGACACCAGCATGATACTGTTCCTAAGCAATTGGCTCATACCAGAAACTTACTGAAGGGCTTCTGTAGCTAGCTGGTACTTCTCAGCCCCCATGACTGTAGGAGGTAAATTTTGATTTCTATAAATGTCCCAGACTCAGGCAGTTTGTTTTAGCACACAGACTAAGATAACTCCCCTACAGTATGTGTCATCTTAATAGTAAAATCTTATTTCTTGTGGATCTGTTTTTCAGATTACTTTGCAGCTTCTGAAATCTACTTACATTAGCTTCAGCCCTCTCTCTCGGCCTCTCTCCTTCACCATCTTAGAGATTTCACTCCATGTGGTACTTTGCTGCTAAAGGGCCCCATTTAAGGGGCAGTTTGATTCTGAGCATTTGAGGAAGAGAAGCAACTTGATGGGGAAAATGCTTGGTTAATCTGAAGCATTTTCAGAGTACAACAGCTACACATTTTAGCCCAGTCGTGACTAGACCCCATGTGTTCTTGGCAAGAGCCAGAGACCGTAGGACACTGTCATTTCAATTCACCAGATGAAGAGCAAGCCACAGAGCCTCTCGCCAGGCCTGAAACCAAAGTGTGTGTGGGTGGTTGATTGCTCTCTGCTAATAGTTTCTTGGAACCCCTTTGCCCTAGCACCAAAAGCATGACTCCCCAGATTTACCTGAGAGAGAGAGAGAGAGAGAGAGAGAGAGAGAGAGAGAGAGAGAGAGAGAGAGAGAGAGAGAGAGAGAGAGAGAGAGAGAGAGAGAGAGAGAGAGAGAGCTGGGGCGGGCATTCTGGGGTCTCATTGGGTAGAAGGTACCAGAAAAACAAGATCTGTGAGTTCAGCAGTACAAGGCTCCTCAAATGCAAACAGCCTTTGGAAGAGCAAAATCAGCTTAGTCAACAGGTTACTTCTCCACCAAAGAGAAGCAATCCCCTCTGAGCCCCACTTTCCCTAGAACTGATGACCCCACCTTTGCCCTGGGCTAATGGTTTGGCCTCCGGGAAGCCTCAGGTTGGCGGTCAATCTTCCTCTTTCATCTCCTGGAGCCTAGGAAATGATCAGTGCCCTTGCACCTGGGTTACTTTTTAATGATCTGAAAGACCACAAGGAGCCATCATTTCTTTTGTGCCATTTCTCATTCAGTAACCTAATAGCTACCCAAAGAGAGATTTCCTTGAAAAGAAGAACCGCCTGCTCCTCTTGGGCGCCTCTGATTAAACTCTCACACTGCGCATATTTACCTGGCATCGGACCTGCATGTGGCCTGGCCGACTGGCTGTGGGGGAGTCTTGGTATCTGCACTCTGGCTTTCCTGCCAACAGCTGTGAAATAACGGATGAGTGTACTGAAACTTCACTGTGAATAGCGAGGAGAGGAACCAAGAAGTTGCTTAGGCCCAGGGCTTCCTGTGACAGTTCTAGAGGGGAAACCAGGTTTTTCTGTAGGTTACCCTGCTTGTACTCCAACCATGGTAAAACCAACACCACCCTATATACCACAATGGGATGGAGACCTGTTATTGCCCATCTCCCCTGGCTGGGCCAGACAATTGTTATTTACAGCAACCAAAGGCAGAAGGAAGCAGAATAACTTTTCTCTTATTTCCATAGCTCTTAAAAGAAATAAAATGTTAGAATGTCTGTGATGCAGCGTATTTATAAAGGCAACTTTGTAATGGTTACAGCTCAGGCAGGCATTGATGGCAGAACCGTAGTCAGCCCTGTGTACACACAATCGAGTCTAGGCTGAGTAGCTCAAGAGGCGATTTAGGGCTATTCATTTATTTGGGAAATTTTAAGTGTACAGCTATGTTCACACTCTATGCTTGTTAGAAGCAGGCCAAAGTTAAAGTATGAGATGCTAGCACATGCCCACAGATAGCTAACATGTTTGAGACTGACAGCCAATGAGTAGGCAGGTGCTGAGCCAGCGTGCCCTCCCACTGCTGGTAGAAATGGAAAATGAAAAGATAGAACTCTCCGACAGCTTCTTAAAGTTCAGCATAAGCTTTTCCCAAGACCCGCCAACTCTACAGTACTCAGTAAGAGAAAAGGAAATATGTACCCAGATGAGGATTTGTACCTGAGATCTGGGAAACAATCCAGCTAGCCCCCAGCAAAGGAAATGATAAGCCAGGTATAGGGAATCTAGACACCAGAATGTTGGTAAGCCATGATAGTGAACAAAGTGCTCATGTACACAACAGTACCAAGACCCACTGTGCTGACAGACCAGGCCAGATGCTGAAGAACGCCTACCATATACATGTGCATTAGTTACTGTATTGTTGCTGTAGTAGAACGCTGTGACCAAGGCAACTTACAGAAGGAAGAGTTTGTTTGGCCTTGAGGTTCCTGAGGCTTCAAGTCCGTGATGATGGAGTGGAGGCACAGCAGCAAGCACAGGAAACTGAGAGCTCACATCTGATACTACAAGCCCATAGAGGAGAGAACAAACTGAACATAGACAGGCTTGAAGCTCCTCAGTGACATAATTCCTCCAACAAGGTTGCCCCTCCTAAACTTCCCCTAGCAGGGTAACCAAGTGTTCAAATGTCTGAGACTACAGGGGTGGGGGGCATTTCTCATTTAAACCACCATAGTATGCTTTCATGTAAAGTTCTAAATCAAGCAAAACTATTGTAGTGTGAACAAAAGTTCGATGGTTTCTTGATGTGTGTGTGTGTGTGGGGGGGAACAGATGGAGACAGCTGCAAACAAAATCATGAAGGGAAGTTAAGGGTGATTGACAGATTCTATATCTTGGCTGTGTTGGTGACGTGGATCCATGTATTGATTAAGACACATCAAACTAAATGCTGAGACTTGGATTTCTTCCCTGAATGCATAGGATGCCTTGATAACATGATTTAGAAACAGGAGTAAACTTTTAGTAGAATTGTCTGAAAGGATTTGTGCAACAATTTTAAAGAAGAAAGAAAAGAAGGGAGGAAGAAAAGAGAAAGAAAGAAAGAAAGAAAGGAAGGAAGGAAGAAAGGAAGAAAGAAAGGAAGAAAGGAAGGAAGAAAGAGAAAGGCAGGTTGGGTGGTGGTGGTGTACACTTTTAATCCCAACACTTGGGAGGCAGACACAGATGGATCTCTGTGAGTTCAAAGCAAGTCTGATCTACAAAGTGAGTTCCAGGACAGCCAAGGCTACAGAATAAAACCCTGTTTCAAAAGAAAGAAAGAAAGAAAGAAAGAAAGAAAGGAAGGAAGGAAGGAAGGAAGGAAGGAAGGAAGGAAGGAAGGAAGGGAAAGAGAGAGAGAGAGAGAGAGAGAGAGAGAGGCAGGCAGGAAGGAAGGAAGGAAGGAAGGAAGGAAGGAGGGAGAGAAAAGATGAAGATGAAAGAAGCAGTTTATTTCGGATCTGTGTTTCTAAACTAGTGACATGCAAAAACGCATGTTATTGCATGATGTGAAACACTGATTTGATGTTTGTTGATGGCCTGATTCAAAGATCTAGCGTGACAAATTTCTCTTGATGCTTGGCAGTGACAGTTGTTGCAGCTAGAAGCAAACCTTACAATATGTACATTCAAATGGAAGAAACCCAAATGTGTTGAGCCAAACAAATCATGATACTCAGTCTGAAACCTAGCCATCAGCACGTAATGTCCTTGAGACGCAGCTGATGTGTTGCTTCCCCTGAGACCAGTCAGCAGATCTTACAAACTAATCCTAAATCCTTACATCCTTTGCTTCCCC
>NW_022196904.1:158819953-158832555 GCF_008632895.1 Mastomys coucha | reverse complement strand
CCCCCCCCCCCCCGAAGCAGGCTTAAATTTTTTAAAACTCTTCTTTTGGAAGACTTTGGAACAAGCTAAAAAAAAAAATTATGTTACCAAGTTTAAAAATTCTTGCAGATATGAGATTTTTTTTTAATATCATCTTCAGCAACAAAATCACATAATGAAATACCGTAAAGAACCACTTTGAAAATGTTCTTTCCACGGCAAGAGTCCCTGTTGAAAGATAGCTCTTCTCCTGTTCATTACTAAAAGTCATCATTATCTTAGAAGAGAAAAATTAAGTTTATTCTTTCTAAAATACCTCCTGAGTAGAACAGCTCTGACAGCTACTTGTCATCACAGGAAATTTTAGTGAAATGTGGCTCTGCCTTGAACGAGAAAGTCCCAGGATTGATGTGTGAGTGAAGAAGCCCTCGTAAGCACCCTGTGATGAAGAAACCCAGAAAGGCCCGCAGTTGAACAGACACTCAAGGACAAATCCGTGCTACACCCAGGTACTATAAACGGTGTGCTACCACTTAAAGGTATTCCTTTTTGTTGTTGTTGTTATTGTAAAATACACATAACAAAAACTTTACTGTCTTCACCCTATCTAAGTGCACAGTTCAGTGCTAAGTATATTCATATTATTGTATGACCATCAGCACCATCCATCTCCAGGACTCTTACCTTCTTGCAAAATGAAATCTCCGTACTCATTAAATAACAATTTTCTGTCTCTGATGGCCCACAGTCCCTAGCAACCACCATTCTACTTTGTGTCTCTATAATTTTCATTTCTCTAGATGTCTCCTATAAATGAAACACAAAATATTTGGCTCCTTGTGCTTGCTTGTTTCCTTGATTATACATAGCATGATATAAAATGCACTTGATCTCACACTTGGGAGGCAGAAGATCAGGTGTTCAAAGTTAATGTTGGCTATGTACTGAGTTTGAGGCCAACCTGGCCTCCTTGATATCTTGTCTCAAAAATACCAACTCACAAGCAAAGGAAAAACCACAAGCCAGAAAATAACAACTGTTGTGAGGATATAGAAAATGTAAATCCTTGTACACAGCTGATGGGAGGTGAATGGTAAAGCTGTAGAAGAAAATGGTATGACTAGCCCTTAGAACACTAAGGATGGAACTGCCATATGATGTAGCATTTCTGAGTACATACTCTGAAACTTTGAAAGAAATATCTCAAAATAGATCATGCCCCTGTATTTACTGTAGCATTACTGACGCAGAGCAGTATATATACTCTAAAAGTCATACCTGGCAGGTAGAGAGAAGGTTCAGCAGTGATAAGCGCAGATTGTTCTTACAGGGGACCCCGCTTTGATTCTCAAGCACCTACATGGTAGCTTACAGCCGTTCATAATTCCAGTACCAGGGGATCTGACACCCTCTTCTGACATGCAAGCAGCAGGTATACAAATGGTGCACAGACATACATGTAGTAAGAATATTCATGCACATAACATAAATCTCCAAAATTCAAGACTTTCTTACAGTCTTACAAGTTTGGGATTTTGAAGCATTTCTGATTCTAGAGTTCCAGGTTACAGATATTCAACCAATCAAGTCTTGGATTGGGGGGAATGCTTATAGGCATCTTGAATATGGAATATTTAACCTGTAATAGTTCAATGTAGAAACAACCTGACACTGTTGGAATATATGCCCTGACTCAGATGTTACCAGCGTGGCAGTATTAAGAGGTACACCAAGTCCTAAAGGTACTTCTTTCATGATAGGTCATCCTATATATTACAAAAGTAAACAGTTAAATTATTCAACCAGGATTGTATAAATGCCTATTTCTTCCTTCAAATCTGACCATTTTTACACACACACACACACACACACACACACACACACACACACACACTTTAACATCTGTTATTTGTGCATGAATGTTTAAAATTTTTATTTCTTCCTGATAAATTCTTTATTAATGTGAAGCTATTTTTCCTCTTTTATCACTTTCTTCATTTAACATATATTTTGTCTGATATTAAAAGAAATCTTTTTGCTCTCTTTTGCTACCACTGGCATGGAGTATCTTTTTATATCTTCATTTTTAACTTCTGTGTTTGGGTGTAAAATGGATCTCCTGTACATAGCATATAAGAGGATCATATGATTTTTTTTCAAAAATAGTATGCCTATATCTTTTGATCATAGAATTTAACCCATTTATATTTAAAGTAATTATGGGTCAGAAGAGACTATTATTCATCTATTTTCTTTCTATATGATATACACATTTCTGTACTTCATTTCCTACAATATTGTTGAACTTGTATTCAATTGAATTTTTGATAGTGAAACATTTAAATTTATTTTTCATTTTCATTTGTATATGTTATATAGCTAATTATCTTTGTGGTTACCATGGAGAGCATGTCTAACATCTAAAGTTATGACAATCTAATTTGAATTTTACCATCTGAACTTCAATAATGCACCAAAACTGTGTTCATTTTCAGTTCTAATTCTACCTCTTTCTGTAGCTACTGTCACAATTAACTTGTTAATTAACTTGATTGTGGTAATAACATCACAATGTATATCAAATCATCATCATAGTATACCTCAAATGTTAATTCCATTTGCATTTATACAGAGGGGTTACATCTTTTGATATATATGTTCATAAATATTAACAATTTTAATGTGCTATTCTTTTAAATCGCATAGGTAATCAAGGTAAAGTCATAAGCCATAATTTTAACAGTACTAGAGTTTAGAAATATCCATATATTTACATATCCTGAGATTATTTTGTCTTTATACAACTTTGAGCTACCATCTGGTGTCTTTTTATTTCAACTTGCCAGTCTCAGTTAAGAATTGCTTGCAGCAGACAGAGGTACAGAGTAGTAATTAGTTCCCTCAGATTTTGTTTATCTGAGGACATGTTAATGTTCCTTGACTTTTGAGGCACATTTTTTTTGAGCATAGAACCCTGTGCTGTTTGTTTGTTTAGACTTGTTTTATAAGTATGAGTGTTTTGCCTGTGTACACCATATGTGTGCCTTGTACCTGTACAGGTTGGAAGATCCCTGGAACTGGAACTACAGATAGTGGTGAACCACCATGGAGGAGCTGAGACCTGCTCCGAGACCTGCCCTCAGTTCCCTGCAACAGCAGCAAGCACTCTTAACTGGCGAACCCATCTCTCTGTTCCTGACTTTCTTTTTTCCTCTTTAAGCACACTAACTATATCTACTGATTTCTGGCCTCTAAAATTCCTAATGAGGCTTCTGATTATAATGTCACTGAGGATTCTTTGTGTGTAAATAAAATCCTTTGGATCTAATTGAAAAAATTCCTGGAACATTATTTTGATGAGCCTTCCAGTCTAAAGCTTTTTTCTTTGGATCCTTGTATTTTTTTCTTTGTCTGATTTATTTTTATCAATGACACCTTTATACCTAATGCAATTCAAATTAATAATTTATCTATCAGTTACTTCAAAAATGTGTGTTGACTATAGGAGAAAAGTTTGATTTCATGTTGTCCCCCTTCTAGTCACTACAGTCACTGGAAGGGGAATGTCATGGGTAGCTGGACTTAGGTCTCTTTCAGCTTCTCTGGCTAAGGTCAGAGAGGGCAACTTTAACTGGCAGCATCACCAGCACCTCACTAGATCAGAACAGAAGAGAAAGAGCTTACCAGAACTTTCCAGAGAAAGAACAGATCTTGCACAGATGAACTTGACCGAGAGAGAAGGCATGCCTACTTCACTCAGAAATAAGATAAAGTGTATGGAAGCCTTTTGTAAACTGCAAAGCATTGTCCAAATGCTAATTGCTGCTATTATTCCTTCCTGTTAAATAAAGAGCCACATTATCTACTAGAGTAAATTAATGCTGGTAGCAAACCACTATTGTTCCACTCTTGAGCACATGAAAGTAAAGATGCAGTAAATAGGCAGAAGGTCACCAGCAAAAACTGTTTACCACTGAACCCAGAAGGTCTGCTTGTTACTGAGAAATGAGACTGTTTCCACATGAAAACAACTACCCTGCCACAATAGGGGAAACTGTGCAATATGGATTTTCTGAGTGCTGTTATATCCCTAGCTTCATACTAAGAGACATTCTAGGAGAATAAAATCCAAGCCTTCTCTCTTGGAGAAATGCTCCATTCCAACAAGGCTCCAGTAGTTCCAAATATGCAAATTAACTCAAGGAGGGTTCAGGACAAATTGAGGATTTTTCACTTTTTCTCCCGGTGCCTTGACAGTCTATCATGCTTACTGAATGATGTTTAATTTAATTCACATGCTTAAGGCACTGTGCTCTGCATTGCAGCTGTGCAGTTTGTTTGAAAAGGCTTATGAGGCAAGGCCAAAGGCAGGAAGCACACCACCATGATATCTTGATGAATAGATCCCTGGGGAAAGAAGTGCCCACATAATGAAGTCAGAAAAGAAATCACAAATCCCCCAGGAGGCCCGCAGCTTGCAGGTCTGAGAACAGCCAAGGTAATTCCAAAAGGATCTGGGTGAAGGAGAGGAGACAGCTGTCTCCTCTATTCAGAGCCACACATGCGTGCACAGACATGTGTGATCAAAAGTTGCCAGAATGGAAAGGCACCTTCAACTACTTTCTGCAAGGCTGATTAACTAATAAGAACCTCATTGGATGTCGAGGGTTTAGTGTAGAGCAAGTCCAAAGCCAAAGTCTCTTGGGCGTTTTTTAGCCCTCTTATTAGTCATTTGTTGGTCTCCTCTGCAGCTGACCTAACAGCTTTGTGGCCACTGGGGAAGTTATTTGGTATGTACTCATAGGACACTGGTTTTCCTTTGGAAAACTGAAAAAACTGGTGGCCTCCACCAACCCCAAAACGAAGAGTGTCAATCAGATAGTATCTGAGGCCTGTGTCCTACTTAGGGTTACTCTTTCTGTGAGCAAACACCATGACCAAAAGCACGTGAGGGAAGAAAAGTTCTATTTGGTTTGCACTTTCCCATCATAGTCCACCACTGAAAGCAGTCAAGACAGGAACAGAATCCTGGAGGCAAGAGCTGATGCAGAAGCTATTGAGGAGTGCTACTCACTGGCTAGCTCCCCATGGCTTGCTCAGTCTGTTTTATTGTAGAGCTCAGGACCACTACTTGACCGGGGATGGCACCACCCCATAAGGATGGGCCTTTCCTTATCAATCACTAATTAAGAGAATGCTCTGTAGAATTTCCTACAGCCTGATCTTAAAGAAGCATTGTTTCACTCAAGAGTTCCTCCTCTCAGATAACTGTAGATTGTGTCAAGTTGACATAAAACTAGCCAGCACAGGGGTTGGGGATTTAGCTTAATAGTAGAGAACTTGCCTAACAAGCACAAGGCCCTAGGTTTGGTCCTCAGCTCTGAAAAGAAAAGAAAAAAAGAAAAAGCAACAAAACTGGCCAGCACAGTCTGTAACAAAGGTTTCCTACTCATCTCTTTGGTGTTTCCACCAATGTATTTGAAACATTTTGATTTATGATTTAGAATCAACTATCTCTGTGAATGTGGGAGTTGTACTTTTGTACACAGTTTTGTATACCACACGCACAGGTATAAATAAATACACATGTATGTGCACACATCTCATTTATCAGTCTTGTGAACCCTGATCCTGTTTCCAGATCCTGCTTTTTGAAGAAAAACAGAGACCATAGAGGAGTGCTGCTTATTGATCTGCTCCCTGTGCCTTGGTTTCCATCAAGGAAGGAGAAATAACTGTCACTCTCCATGCCGGATAGTTTTATGTCAACTTGACACAAGCTAAAATTATCTAAGAAGAAGGAAACTGAATTAAGAAAATGCTTCCATAAGATGGAACTGTAAACAAGCCCATAGAGAATTTTCTTAATTAGTGATGGGTGGGGGAGGGCTTAGACCATTGTTGGCAGTCTTGGGGAGCAAGCCAGTAAGCAGCACTCCTCCATGGCCTCTGCATCAGCTTCTGCCTCCTGGTTCCTGCTCTGAGTTCCTGTCCTGGCTTCCTTCAATGATGGACTACAATGTGGAAGTATAAGCCAAATAAACCCTTTTCTCCCCAACTTGCTTATAGGTCTTGGTGTTTCATCACAGCAATAGAAACCCTGACTATATACTCTCCCTGGTCTATTGAGAGCTAGGTTACTCTTTTGTTTGTGGGGAGCCGCAGCTGCCACCCTATACATATATATTGAACACCTGGTCTCTGGCCAGAGCAGAGAGCATTGATAAACAAGCCCTTAGTTGGAAAAGCTGAGTGCCTCTAGTTTGTGATGCAAGCTGGCATGATTTCTCGTAGCCTATTATGCTTTGCCACGTAGCCGATGCTGATTGGGACCAGGGAAAGTATGTAACCCACAAGGGCTGGGGGCTGGAGAGAGAATGATAATTAGGAGTAAGTATGTAGGAATAGAAGTAAAATGTAAGGATAGAAGTAAGATGTAAGGATAGAAATAAAATAGAAGTAAGATGTAGGAATAGAAGTAAGATCTAGGGAATAGGAGTAAGTAGGAAATAGGAGTAAGTAAGAAGAAAGTAGAAAGATGTAAGTAGTAAGATGTAAGTAGTAAAATAGAAGTAGTAAGATGTAAAGATGTAAGTAGTAAAATAGAAGTAGTAAGATAGAAATAAGTAAGATGTAAGAAGCAATATTACAAGGTTCCTGATTAAACTGCATGGAGAAGAGCTCATTGTTGCCTCCTTATTTCCGCTGGACAGAAAGGCAGCTGACATTTGTTAATGAATTTGATTTCTCAATCATTGCAGTTTTAGGTCTTGAGTCTTTAACACAAAGCAACTGACAACTTCTCATTAAATTACATAGATGGGGTTGGGGGTTATTGTCTGCAATTGTTTTCTACTCTAGGTCTCTGGACTATCCAGCCTCTGGGTCCTGGCCATGCAGGCAGTGTCAGTGGTAGGCTCCCTCTCATGGCATAGGTCTCAAGATGGACCAGTCATTGACTGACAACTCCAACAATTTCTGCGCTATCTTTACCCTGACATATCTTGTAAGCAGGACAAATGGTAGGTAAAAGGTTTTGTGGCTGGGTTGGTGTCCCAGTCCCTCCACTGGAAGTCTTACCTGATTGTAGGAGATGGCCAGTTCAGGTTCCATATCCCCCATTGCTAGGAGTCTTATCTAGGGTCACCTTTGTAGATTTCTGGAAGTTTCCATTGCACTAGGTTTCTAGCTTGATCCAAAGATACCCCCCAAATTCCAGTTGTGTCTCCTGGTACTCTATTGCTCCATCCTACCCCTCCTACTTGATTCTTCCTGTTTCCATACTTACTCACCCCTAGACATCACTACCTTGATTCCCATCCACCTCAGATGTCTATTCTTCACACCATCACAGAGAGATTCAAGTGTCCACTAAACTCCAGTCCCTACACATGCATTGAACCCTCCTTGTTACTTAGCTTCTCTAGGTCTATTGATTTCTAACATGGTTATCCTTTACAGCTAACATCCACTTATAAGTGAGTACATACCATGTTTGTCTATATCTGGGTAACCTAACTCAGGATTTTTTCCTAGTTCCACCCATTTGCCTGAAAGTTTCATGATATCATTGTTTTTAACAGCTGAGTTAAACTCCATTGTGTAGATTTGCCAATTTTCTTTATCTATTCTTTGGTTGAGGGACATCCATTCTTTGTTTCCAGTTTCTGGTTATTATAAAAAAGCTACTATGAACATAGTTGAACAAGTTTCCTTGTGATATAGTGTGGCATCCTTTGGGTGTATGCCCAGGAATGGTATAGCTGGGTCTTGAGGTAGATTGATTCCCAGTTTTCTGAGAAACTGCCATATTGATTTCCAAAGTGGCTGTACAAGTTTGCATCCCAGCAGCAATGGAGGAGTGTCCCCCTTTGCTACACATCCTTGCCAGTGTGAGCTGTCACTTGTCTATTTGACATTAGTTGAAATCTCTAGAGCAAAAATAAGCAAACACACCCAAAAGGAGTAGATGGCAGAAAATAAATCAATAAAATAGGAACAAAGAGAACAACTCAAAAAAAAAAAATCAATAAAACAGAGAGTTGGTTCCTTGAGAAAATCAACAAGATAGATAAACCAAAGAGTCATTAGGTCTTATGTCAAAAATCTGTATCCCACAAAATTAGAAAATCTGAAAGAAATGGACAAATTTCTTGATAAATACTATTTACCAGAGTTAAATTAAGGTCAGATACATAACTTAAATATACCTATAACCCCTAAGAAAATAGAAAGTAGTCATTAAAAGTCTCCCTACCAAACAAAGCACAGGACTAGATGGTTTTAGTGCAGAATTCTACCAGACTTTTGAAAAAGAGCTAACACCAATACTCCTCAAATTATTTCACAAAATAGCAAAAGAAGGAATATTGCCAAATTCATCTTATGAGGCTATTGTTACCCAAACCACACAAAGACTCAACAAGTAAAGAGAATTACAGACCAATTTCCCCCATGAACATTCTGTGGGGTCCCCTTGTTCCTCTGACCTGGTGGGCAAGGAATTCAACAGGTGACAGATAGAAATGACATATGGAAGTACAGGATCTGAATGTATTTCTTAAAAATGGTATGATGCTTTTACAGTCATTCCAAAAGAGAAAGAGAAATCTGACCGCTCAGTAGTCGAGGTACATCTGAGGCCATCTAAAATACACTGGGTCTAAAACAGCAGCCATCTCCTCTGAACTGGTGCATCAGCCCTGGGCTCCAAGCACGCTCGGGCCACATGGGCCTGGCCGGAGTCCCGGGGGGCTGTGGGTGTGCCAGCCAGGAGGACAGAGGCTCGAAGCTCAAAGAATCTTGAGTCACGAATCTCCAATCTAGAATCTCCAGTCTTTCATCTCGAATGCTGACTGCTGCACACTGTCTCTCTCACACACACACTTAGTAAAACACCCACTATGCTAATCTTCTGGGCTGAGACCCGTCTCTTTCTTGCTAATTTCTAGGAGTGGTTCAGCTGCTGTACATGACTGAGAATGAGGATTCTCCTTGACCTTGCCCTGGGATAAGTCTCCCATTCTGCAAGCTTCAATACCCTACCCATAATGCTGAAGGCAATTAGTCTGGATGGGTAACATTCTTCATAAAATCCCAGGCCAGGGTTTGGCTAAGATGTTGGAACACTGGTAAAGGTCAGAGAGCAACGTCCAATTTTATCTAGCTATTAATAAATCATATCTTGGTGGGCACCTAGCACGTGAGTTTGCAAGGGCATATCTGGGCTACCTCTAAGTTAGGGAATGCCAAGGAATGATGCACGAGACTGGCTTCCATGAAGCTTTTGCCTCATAAACTGCTGTCATGCAAAGTGTGCATGGCAAAAATACACACAAACCAAAAATATTCAATAAAATACTCATAAAACCAGTCCAAGAACACACTAAAACATCATCCAACATGATCAAGTAGACTTTATCCCAGAGATACAGGGATAGTTCAACATATGAAAATCTGTCAATGTAATCCAACCATATAAATAAACTGAAAGAAAAGCATGATCTCTCATTAGATGCTAAAAAAGCCTTTGACAAAGTCCAAGATCTCTTCATGATAGAAGTCTTGGAGAGATTAGGGATACAGGGATATGCGTAAACATTATAAAAGTAATACACAGCAAGCTGACAGCCAATATCAAATTAAAGGGAGAGAAAAATCTAAGCAATTCCACTAAAATCAGGGACAAGACAAGGCTGGCCACCCTTTCCATGCTTATTCAATATGGTACTTTCAGTTCTAGCTAGAGCAATAAGACAACTGAAGGGGATCAAGGGGATACAAACTGGACTTAAATTCTATGTGGTTGTTTGGCTTGCTGACTGCTCTCGTGTCCAAGGGACACTTAAGAAAGTACCATAAACAGAATGGCTGCATGGCAAAGTTAAGTACACAGTCCAAGTGTGCGATCTGGAAATGGCCAGATCAGTTTCTTCTGAGGACAGCAAAAGAGAGTTATCTCCCCCTCTCCCTCCTGCTCCGGGTGCTTTGCTGTAGTCTTTGGTGTTTCTTGACTTATGCAGCATTGTTCACATTGCTGCTTGCGTCTTTACCTGCCATGTTCCTTGTGTACATACCTGCCTCTCAACATGCTCTTTTTATAAGGACATTAGCCTTGTTAGACTGGAGGTCCACTTACTCAATGGAACCTAATGATAGCATCTGTTATCTCTTCCAAATAATGTCACATCTGTAGGCCCTAGAGGTGTGGATATCAACACTCAAATTTTGAGGGGGGGTCACAAGACAACCTCTAACAGTGGTAAATGACCTAGTTTCAATTTCCGCAGCAATAGAATAACAGCAGAGTCCACTTATGAGGTTGTTGTACACTGAAATGAATTAATAGAGCCCAGACACATAGTCAGGACTCAGCCCAGGTCAGTCAGAACTTCGAGTATCTGGTTTTGGGTTGTGTCTATGTCTGTCTCCTTCATTAACCTATTGTGGGTGGAAATTGTGCATAGTCAAATACACAATAGTATTTTATCACATATGATACAGCATCTAAGAATGTTCTTCCTGAGCTATAATCTTTGAACTGATTGATTAAACTGACTCTAAAGCAGACTGATACTGGGGCTGGAATTGAAAGTCTGCCTGCATTTGTGCGATAGCGTACTTCAGTAGATTATACTTTCTCATCCCATTCATGAACTTAGATCCCAGAGGCTCTCCCTGAAAGGAATTTGAAACCTCTCCTTTTTCTTGTCTCTCCCCAAGGTTTCCTGCTTTTTGAGAAAGCCTGGGGATTTGGTATTCTGCATGCTAATGCTATTGTCTTGAGATATGCAGGGAGCATCCAGCCCCAGCAGCTTACCTTGAGTTATTGGCTTCATTGAATGCTGTAGTCCTGCCATTTTCAACTCAGTTGTGATATTATCTGTGCAAGGCAGGAAAACAGATGGAAGCACACTGTGATATTTCCCCTCAGAGGCCTGAGTGGGCCAATGGCAATCTTTAAATCTGGGTGCCAGATTAAATAACATGCTTTGGGTGACTTCTAATATGTATTATTCAGGAGAGATGTTGTTTTAACCTCCACAACTTTACATGACTTCTGAGTTAATAGAAAGTTTTTCTCCTTGCTTGAAAATTATGTGGAGTGGAGCCCAGTAGAGACTAATACATCAGCATGAGAACTCCAACTAGCAGCTAATGATGGGAAAGGAGGCTCAGTTATTCTTCAGAAAGAATGGACTAGGGAGCCATGTGCTCACAGAGTACATGTGAGGCACAGGCTGGTTCTTGACTGTTTGTGCATTTCCAGCCACAGTGAGGTCATCTCGGAGAGGAGTCCAAGTGGCCAGATGAGAAAATACTTGCACAGTAGAGAGTGTGGTCAGCATCTAGGTTTGGTTGGGTTATTCTCTGGTTTGTTGAGATCAACAAAGTCTTATCATTTTCCCACATCTCCTCTTCCTCCTTGGTACAACCAAATTGTTAATGTATGATATGTTCAAGTCTTTGAAGTACATTCTCTTCTGTAACAGGAAAGTTTCTGTACCTCTTGACCCCAAGTCTTCTCTCTCTAGACCAGTTTCTTTCCCTCTTAGGCTCTGACACCCACTGCTTAATGACTTGCTTGGAGCTCAGTGTCCAGTTCTCTGTGTTCTCCATAGAACAGTCTCAAATAGGACTTGAAACTTGAAAGACCCTCATCCTCCCATAGGAAAGTCTTCTGAAACACAGAGTGGGTGGGGTTGACTCTGTACTGAGTTCTGAAGACATCTTAGTCGATCAGGAAAGAAGTCTTTCCATGTGTAATATCAAAGGCCATTTACTGTCATTGTGCAGGAGTGTCTTTAAATTTGAAATAAAATAAACCAAGAGACATATAACGTGGAACCAGGGACTTTGGTAGGAGAAAGATACACATGTGTGGCCTGAAATATGGTGATGCCCAACTGGCTGGTGATACAAACATGTAAGTTAATATGTGGTTTGGGTTCGTTTCAGAAGACGGTTCTATAAGGATACGTGATGAGTCATTTGGCCTGACACACGTTTGAATACTCTCTGAATCAGGGGAGAACATGGGAAGGAAGGAAGCTTTGAGAGCAGCAGTCTAGTCAGTAAGTCACTGTATCACAGAAAGACATCGGAGGAACAGATACCTGGACCCCTAACCTAGGGACCCGCGGTTTGGGAGGCTTGTAGCAAATGTGTTTTGTTCAGACCTACTTTCTTATCAGAGCCCTGTTGTCTGATGTATTTACTGCTGTCTTGCTGAGTCTCAGTTCCATTCACATCATGAAGGAGCTCTGTGTGAATGCAGCCTTCTCTTCAGATCTGATGGCCATCATGAATATTTCATGTGCTTGTAGCACTGCATGCCAGACCACTTGGAAACGGGGATGTTTGTACTGCTGTCTACGAGTTGTTGTCTCACTTTCTAAGAGAATTAAGAAAATTCTCAGCACTTTGAAAAAAATGTAAGGTAGATCTGATGTGTGTGGTATGTGATGTATATGATATATATGTGTGTGTGTGGGTGTGTGTGTAGTGTATGTGTGAGTGTGTGTGATATATGGGTGGGTGGTTGGGTGGTGTACCATATGTGTGTGTGATGTGCTTGTGTATAATGTGTGGCATATGTAGGTGTGTGTGGTATATGTATGTAT
>NW_022196904.1:158810631-158819871 GCF_008632895.1 Mastomys coucha | reverse complement strand
ATATGTGTATGTATGGTGTATGGTGTTGTGTATGTATGTGTGTGGTATATGTGTATGTGTGGCATATGTGTGTGTGGAGTATGTGTTTGTGTATGTGATGTATGTGTGTGTGCAGCATATGTGTGTGTAATGTGGTGTGTGTGTTACGGTGTTCATATGTATGCTTGGCATATGTATGTGGTGTGTGTGTGTGTATAGTGTCTGTGTGGTATGTGTATGTGTGGTATATGTGTGCTGTAGTGTGTGTGTGGTGTCTGTGTGGTATGTGTATGTATGGTATATGTGTGCTGTAGTGTGTGTGTGTGTATGTGTGTGATATATATGTGTGGTATGTATATGTTATGGTGTGTATGTGTTATGGTGTGCATATGTGCATTTCACTGAACATCTTTTGCATATGAGGTATCCTTAAGAAAAGCCTAGAAGAAAGAAGCTTCAGAATGACATGAAGTCAGGTTGCCCTCTGTGTTGAACCTATCAGTGCTTGGACTGTCATGGCTGTACTACTGTGGTATATGTATTTGGCTAGCCATCATTATGGAGAACACATTCCATTGATTGGCCTGATGTCTTGGTGAAGCTAGTTACTGATTGGGGTTCTAGATATTTTCAGATTATAAGCTGGTCACAAAGCCAGGGACAGGCTCATAAGCTGAACTTCACATGAGAAGATCAAACTCTGCAAAGGTAAACATCTGAGATTGGTGAAACCTGGAAGAGATTTCATTTTAATACAACATTTGGTAAAACTAAAAATCCAAATCAATTCAATTTCTTAATTTATAAATGGCAAAACTCTTACTTTGGCAGAGTTCATAGACTCTTTAATTTCTTTCAAACAAATTCCTCACTTTATCGAGTCCCATAACCAATTTTCTTATATTTTCCTTTATAACTTTTAAACAGACAAAATCAAGTATATATTGTGATAATCACCTAAAAGCTCCAATACCAACTAAATCTTTGGTACAATCAAAAACGTTTCAATAATGTGAATTCAATAATGTGAAGTTCAGTTTTTTCTGTCTATGTAGTAGAGTTAATGACAACACCTCTCTCTTGGTGTTGTGGGGTAGACAACGAAATAGCAAAGACAGTTTGTGGAAGGTAGAAGTCCAAAGCTGTCACCGACTTTATTAAAAACCAAAACTCGCAAAATACAATCAGGAAGCCCAAATTTACTCATTTCATTACACAGTTATATGTTATTGATGCACATTCCTAATAGAGGCAAACCGGAAATAAATTCTTTATTCATATATTAATAGCATGCCTTTCTCTAAAACCCATAATCATGCTGGGTACTGACAGCCTTGAATACACTGAAGGTGACTCTAGGATGAAAAAACAATTCCTAGTATTGAAACTGGGCTGCTGGTACTAAAGGGAACATGTTCCCAAGAAACCGTAGGTAACCAACAGAACAGCACAAAAGAGTGGAAATGGCTTTTCAAACAACAAGGGTCTGTTAAGACCATCAGGACTGTAAGACTCTCTAGGGCTGAAAGACTCCCAGATGCATCTGTTAGCTTAGTTCAGTATAAGGGAAAACTTGCACCAGTGCCACACAAGGCTGTTTTATCTCTTGTAAAAAGAAGTCTGAAGGAATGAGCAGAGGACCGTAGAGCCAACCCTGTTTGTAGATCCAGCCCCAAGCTCCTTCTATCTCCTGCCATGCTACCCTGGTCCATGGCTAACAAGGGATGGGGTACCTCAGAATCTACTGATGCTAGCTCGCATTTCATCAACAACTCTTCATTTCAGGCCACAGGATTGAGAAGGGGGAACTCATAAGTCACCTGCAGAGCTGTTTATCCCCTTTAAGAAAACCTTTTGGGAAAGAGTTTCCAAACAATTTGTGCTTATGTCTACCCCAGAGGTAAAAATTTAGCAATACTTTGTGGCGAGACATACTATGGAACGTGGCATTTTCGTTGGCATAATTTTGCCTCTGATAATGTGGGCATTTTATTTGTAAGATAAAAGGCAAGAATGGATGTTGGACCAGATTCTACACAAAGTATTTGTCTGAGCATTTTGAGTAGAAAACAGAATGTAGGGCCAGGTAGAATTCTACCTGGTGGCCTGGGCAGCTCCTTCCCCATCCTCTTGGGAAATAACCACTAACCCTCTCCTCCCGGTACCATAGATAAAAGGGGGTGATAACATCTACTGTGTGCTCCTGTTTCCTAAGCAACAGACAATCACTCTACATGAATTATGCTGTGAAGTCCCAGAGCAACCCATGAAGTAAATGCTAATCTTGCTTCTATTTTCCATGCAAGGGACTTGAAGCTGTGAGGGTGTCTAATCAACATTCCTAGGAGACCAAGGGACACAACCTTGACCTCAGGTTTCGGTCTCAGAAGCAAGTACTCTTTACCGAAACACTGCCTACTGTTTTAGACGTGTGAACACATGCGCACAGGCAGACATGCACCCAGGAGAGAAATGGAAAAAGTCATAAAATGAGATGAGAAAAGTGAATCCCTGAAACAAAGTTTCAAAAATTAAATATTAAAATGGAAAAAAAAGAAAAACATGGGTACAATAGGTTAGGGCACTTGCCACCAAGCCTGACAACCTGAGTACAAAGCCTAGGACCCTCACGGTAGAAGGAAAGAACCAGTTCCTTCAAGTGGTCCTCCGACATCCACACCCATGTTATAGCATTGTGCACACATGAGCACATCATGAACCACACATACATATACACACAAATAAATGTAATAATAAAAAGCTAATACAAATACATTGAAAAACCATACAAACAAATTTTTAAAATGTAAAACCCAATTTTGAAAGGTGTAAAATCATATGTCTTACAAGTATGAAAGAGATATGTATCGAATAATTTATACTGCTTAGTAAGGGAACCAGCAAGTTAAACAGTTCGAAGGGAAACTGGAAAAACTATGTATTTATAGATAACGGGGTGTGCCGGAAAGATTCCAAGTAAAGAGGAGAGTGTTGGAGCCACAAGAGACAGTCAATGGCACCCTACCTGACTGAGCAGGTCTTTCTCATTTCTAGCAAGATTCTTTGTATCATGAAATCTCACCTCACAGACTACACAGGGGTGACTATTGCTGAGGATTTTTAGGCAAGACCCTCAGGAACCTTAGTGCACACTGTAAAATCTCGAGTCCTTCGTAATTAAAAGAGCGAGGCTTCCTGAAGAGCGAGGCTTCCTGTTGTACTTAGATCGCCCTCTTCCTGTCACCAGATGTTGAAGCTTTGGGGAAGGCAAGTGGCATCACTCTGACATTGCCTCTGTACACTTACATTCCCCTTACAAGAGATGTATCGAGAGTAAGGGGCCAAGAACGGCCCTTTCATTTCTCATGTGTTGAAAGTAACTTTCCAAACTAAGATGGAAAATTGAATTGTTTTCATTTTCCATTGTGTGCTAATATATATGTATATGTGTGTACATCTTAGCATGTGTGGGTGTACCTATGTGGAGGTGTGCATTCATGTGTGTGAGAGTGGGTATAGAGGCCTGAGACTGGTTTGAGAATCATCCTCAATGACCTCTTCTACCTTATTCAGCCAGACAGAGTCTCTCAATGAAACCCAGAGCTCACCAGTATATCTAGTCTTGCTAGCCAGCCTGCTTTAGGAGTCCTGTCTCTGTCATCTGGGGCTAGGATTATCGGCAGGCTACCATATTCATTAGGTTTCCGGGTATCCAAACTCCAGTTCTCAAAGCAGGTTAACACAAGCACTTTAACTGCTAAGTCATCTTCTCCCGTATAGAGAACTAGAAATCTAATAGCTGCCATGCCTCCTCTAGTGCGAGAATTAGCAGAGAGGTATAAGAAGTCTTTGAGATGCCAGATGTATGGCTTGGATGGGCAAGGTAGATGGAGCAACTGATATTTCAACAGGAGACTGGTCAAGTTTGTGTACAAAAAAAAATGTGTGCGCATGCATGAACACACCCAGTACTTCTACAGACGGTGCATATTTATTAGAACGGCTTTATCGATCCCCTCTAAACCTGCAATGCTTGTCTGCCTCTTTCATGTGTCCTCTTCCAGGGATGGGGCAATTTGGATCATCATCACAGGAAAAACACTACATGTATTAACATTGGCATTTTGTTTTTTATTTGCCAGTAGCCCAATTGTGGTCTTGGCAGCCTTTCCTTCATAAAAACTTCATGGTGCTTCCTCCTGCCACCTGGGAGAGTCTGTGGTGATCAGAAGGGGTCCCCTGCTTGATCAGTACAGACAGAGAAATATTCTAAACACCTCAGATTCTGTCCTTAAACTAGGACAAAGAAAACATAGCTATCCTGGTCTCTCCTTCCCTGCCTCTGCTCCCATACCCTCTGCGTCCATCCCTCTTACTCTGCCTGCCTGTGCTCCTCAATGCGCTGCTGGATAGCTGGCTTTGCAAAAGTTTTGTTTGTTCGTATTTTCTGGTTTTGGTTTTGTTTTGTTTTCGCAAGCGCATTTCTGGATGGCTGCAGAGTCCATTTTCTGTTCCTTGTCAACAGATGTCAAATGGGCCCTTTCTCGGAACATACCATGCATCCAGAGGTCCAGAGGGGTCCTATGCAGTCCTGAGTTTGTCCTTGGGAAGGAACAAGAAAGAGGAACAACACTGGCTCCTGTGTTGATGTGAATGAACTAGGATAAATGCTGTCACCACTAATGCATCTTTATCGCCATAAGGACAATAATAAACTTCCCCTTGGAATCATTGGACCAAGAGTGAGCACAGATTTGGCTCTTCCACTTCTCTTTCCCTGTGTCTTCCATCCTATCTACACAGTTATCAATCTGTGACTAACTTAATGTGAATCTGACCCTGTGTCTCTGTCTCGGTGTGGATTGCTCTCTCTCCTTCTCTCTCTGTCTCTCTCTCTGTCTCTCTGTCTCTGTCTCTCTCTGTCTCTGTCTCTCTCTCTGTCTCTCTGTCTCTGTCTCTCTGTCTGTCTGTCTGTCTGTCTGTCTGTCTCTGTCTCTCTCTCTCTCTCTCTCTCTCTCTCTCTCTCTGTGTATGTGTGTAACAAGTCTTTGCTGCCTCTTTTATTGAACGGCACAGAAAGCATCAGCCAGAGCAGGACTGAAAGATGCATAGCAGACTCGTTAACAGGGTTCCACAGGCATGAGTCACTGACTCCAACTCACCCCAACTGACCCAAATAACAAGCAATACATCTATTTACTTTATAGGGCCTCCTTCATCCTGAGTTCTGTTTTCAGCAAATGATTATCATAACATAAGTGCATTGCTCTTGGATATGGGGCATGGAAGAGTAAACATATTTTAGATTAAAACTATGCATTAGCTTAAGTTATAAAAATTGACCATATGGGAAATCCAAAGCAAGTGATATTACTTGTTACACTGTTCTCTTAACGACAGGTTAGATGACTGGGCTGAGTACACAGAACAGCTGTCTTAATCCTAAGTGGCCACAAGATGCCTTGTTAACTCTGACGGTGAGGCCCAACCAAAATTCCAGTCTCTTAGAATGAAATAGAAATTTGTATCATAAGGTATTGCCACAGGCCTCCAGTATTCTCTCCTCAGATCTAACTTAGAAAGGATCGGAACCATGGCACAATGTTTCCCATAAAAGCTATGAACTAAACTTGTTCAAACACCTTGATTAGTCCACTTTCTTCAAAGTCTGACACTATCTGTGGCATGTCCTCTAGAACTTGGTCTCCCGGTTTATGAAGTGATTGTGCTTAGCAAAGACCTTTAGCTTTAAATATCCTGCTTACACTGAAGCCACTGGATATTTCTTACAGTGAAGTGAAGGCTGCTTATTATAAATATTTCAACAAATCTTCAGAATCCTCCATTAAGGAATGGGGTTTGAAAGAATGGAAGAAAATGATTGGTTGGCATTCTAACTGTTCCCTCTCTCCTTTTATTTAAATACACAGAGAAAGAGAAAAACAAAAACAAAAAACAAAAGAAGGTCTCAAAGTTATCATCCCCCCCCCAGTGCTTCTGTCTCCGCCATGAGAAAAGAAGCTGCTACAGTATGTTCACTGATGTTAGCCATCTAACATTTTAGTCCTGTCTGGTTAGCATAAATGTATGTCATGAGGACTGCATTGGTGGGACTGAGAGTGTCACCTCTGCACCTGCTGTCCACCCCCATGCAGCAGGACTTCTTTCCTCTCCTGGTGACTCCCAGTGTTGCTTGGGTATATCATTTCTAGATGCTTGAAATGTAGGAGAATTGGCCAAGTCCCCAAAGCTTTGACAATAGGCTGCTTCTAAAAAGCCTGCCCCATAAAAACATGCTAAATATAATAACCTAAAAGTAGCCTCGCTGTGGAACCAGTCAGTCTTGCTGAACCCATAGGAAAAGAAATTCAGCCCTGAGCTCTTGCCATTCCAGCAAGAACGATATAGACTGGTGTGGTGGCACACACACTCTTTTAATCCCAGCACTCGGGGACAGAGGCAAGTGGATCTCTGTGAGTTCAAGGCTAGCCAGGGCTGCAGAGTGAGACCCTATCTTAAACAAAAACATCAAACCCACAACAACAAAAGAACGGTATGAGTGATGTAGGTGAGAGGTGAGGGTTGAGTAGGTAGAGATATGTAGACTTAAATATTTTTCTTTATAACACCTTAAAATTTATGTATTTATGAATGTGTGTATATATGTGCACAGTGTGCATGTGTACATACAGTGCGCATGTAGAAGTCAGGGAACAACTTGCTAGATCAATTTCTCTTGCCACATGGGTCCTGGAGATGAGATTCAGATCGTCAGAGTTCGCAGCCGGTGCTTTCATCCACCGTGCCATTTTCCAACGTTAGGTATGAAAATGTGTTATTGGTTTTCACATTTCTTCACTTCTAATTTATGTTCAGGTTACTACTGTTTTTTTTGCATGCTTTTCTTTTTAAAGTATATATCCCTTATTTTTGTTGGTGGTGCTGGGATGGAGACCAGGGCTCCATGAGCACACGCCAGGCAGGTTCTGCAGTGGTACCTGACTAGCACACGCCAGGCAGGTTCCGCAGTGGTACCTGGCTAGCACCTTTCCTTGTGTTTTTGTTGCTCCGTCATGTGTAATTAAAATACTTCAAGGCTCTTCTTGCCTGAGAGTGTTTTGCATGCCTTCACGGTTTGTAGACTTTGTCTGGGTGTAGAATTGAAGCCTAGAAATCATTTCCCTTCAGAATTTGCCTCATTTTCTGCTCATGAGAGCTGTGTCTCTCATGAGAGCTGGGATTGCTGTAATTCTAGCTCATTTGCGGCTAATGTGATTTTTTTTTTCTAACTTTGAAAGACGGGGAATTTTCCTTTCTATTTCTACTGTTGCCCAGTTTTGTTTTGATGTCTCTTAAAGTAGACTAAGTAGCCTTTGACCTAGTTCTTCCCCCCGCCCCCATATTTAGCCCTTTGGATTGAAGGCTGATTTCTTTGTTGAATTCTGGGAATGATTTTTTTTTTCTATTATTTCTTCATTTATTATGTCCAGGTCCAAATCAAACTGACTCTTGGTTTCAAAAGTACCTTACCAATCACTCTCCTGACCTTCAGCTTGAATGGCTCA
Organism: Mastomys coucha; assembly: GCF_008632895.1. NCBI lineage: Eukaryota > Metazoa > Chordata > Mammalia > Rodentia > Muridae > Mastomys > Mastomys coucha. The sequence continues at coordinate 158,812,327 of NW_022196904.1, read as the reverse complement.
CGGAGTAAATTATTTTTTTTTAAATCATGTTCCTTTTCTTTTAAGGCATATTTTGGTTTTTTTATGGCCCTAGGGATGAAACTAAAGGCCTCAGTCTTGCTAGGCAAGTGCTTTGCCAGTGAACTCTCTTTTTCTCCCTCCAGTAAAGTGATTCTTAATTTTGTGCCAATCTATCTTTATTTTATGGCTACAAAAAAAAATCTATAATATTCTGTTAGTTACTTTTTATAGCTATCTTGTTTCCTTTGGAGTCATTTATTCTGTTTATTCATCTTAAAGTTTCTCTTCCGTATGATTTATTTCTTTGTTTTCTTTTTGCATCACTACAGTAAACCATAACTTATTCAGTTTTATTGTATGGAGTACTATTCGGAAAGCAATTCAAACACATCAAATTCAACTAACAGAAAATTCTGACATTTGTTTTGTTAAATGTCACTCTAACTAAAGACGGAACTATTCATGTGACTTTCTTCTTTGATATCTGGTGATCCTTGGTTCCTGTTTTGTAGTGGAGTGAGGGCTTAGCACAGAGTTGTGTGATCCTGTATCCCTTACAGGCTTCGTTCTTAAAAGAGCTGACCAATGGTTTGGCCTAAACAGGAAAGATACACTGATGGGCAAGTTTCCTGCAAGCAAGTTGGGTGGTGCTAGCCCATAGCCCCACGCCCAACTCCCAACTGGAACTGAAAGCTATCACAGTTTGTCTCCATTCATCCTCCCAATCCCCTGCATCTACTCTCTAGCTTCCTGTCTGGCATCTCACTGAGAACAGCACTAAAAATTACAGCCAGGGAACAAAACCCTGTGATGTCAGCCTCATCCATTTTGCATATGCAGAAGAGAAGACAGCTCCATCTGCCCAAGATGACAGCCTTTTGAATCACTTTTGATTTTTGGCTTTTGCTGACCCCAAATTTTTATTTTTTTAAAATTTAATTTTATTTTTTAGCAATTTCACTTCATTTAGAAAATCTTTATTAACTGTATTTACAAAATCTGGGCCTATGTTGCATTTTTTTTTTTTTATCAATTCAATCTATTCTGCTCTTTCTTCTCTAGTTCAAGCCAATGTTTTCTCTTGCTGGTTCTTTACAATGCACACACATGTTAAGGAGTTTTTCCAATGAATAGAATTTCATGTATTTTGGTGGGATCTCACAAAAGAGAGGAGACATGTATATTCACTTGGCTCCTGGAAAAAAGATCAAAGAGAGTAAGTACCTGATTATACAAATGGACTTCCAAAAGAACCACCTATGAACAAAGTATTATTTATTTCTGAAATCAGTTGACCAAGAGATAACTTAGTAAAGATAAGGATCATCAGTTTGCAGAAGATTGCTATTCATAGTTGCTGTCATGTTACAATTAATAAGTACTATAAGCTGAAGCCATGAATACAAAGCCATCCCCTTAAATAACTTTGTGCTTGTATGTACACATATACCACACAGATACATGCAAACACATAGATATCTGAAGAGCATATATAACATGTGTAGAAAGACACTAGATGTTTATTTCTTATCTGCATCTTCTAATTATCTGACATAAAATCATACTATTTATGTAGTAAGAAAATTAAGGCATTTTTTTTTCAGTTTTCTAGAAATATGTTTATTCTTTTTCCCTAAGGTCTTCTCAACTCTGTGTTTATACAATCTAGTCTTCCTAAGGTCCTAGAAACAACAGC
>NW_022196904.1:158792510-158809992 GCF_008632895.1 Mastomys coucha | reverse complement strand
ACACACACACACACACACACACACACACACACACACACACATACATACCAAAAAAATAAAAAAGCAGATAAAATCAAATGGTGAACTGGCCAATGTACAGTTTAGGAAAGAGACTTCTCAGTGACTTCTCAATAACCATAATGACCATGTCTGTCCTTCATGTTTGATTCTATCTAGAAAAGGAGATAAAAAATTTTTTTATTACACTCATTTCAGGGTTCTGTAGTGAAATAGCTTGTATAATAAAATAGCGATAAGGATACTTACTGGTCTACTACAGACCGTCCAGTGTTGTCCAAGGTCTGGCCAGGTCAACACAATGCCTCTGCCCTGATTCCTTGACTTTCTTTCTTAATGAACTTGGCCTTTTAGCCCCCACTCTCTTGTTCACATAATGGTATATCATTACATACAGTCTTGGAAGGCTCTCCCAGTGTTGGTCCTCTGAAAGGTGTGAACCCCTTAGGGTCTGCTTGTTCATTTTAATATCCACCCCCCCACACACACAGAATCTCTCTCCCTCTTTAGAATCACTACACACAATCGAGCCAGTGTCACAGCTATCTTCCCTTACTCATGGTTTTGCTTTCCAAGGTTTCAGGTACTTGTCACTGGAGATCCAAAAACATTAAATACAAATTTTCAGAAATCAATAATTTGTCACTTTTGGATTCTGGATCATTTTGCAAAGCCTAGTGAAACCTAGAGGTGCCTGGCCCTACCCTGCCCAGGATGGGTATCACCCCTTTCTTTAGGATACCCTATGATGCAGATGCTATCAATCTGCTCTCAGTGAGTAGTCATCTCCGTTATCAGCTCAACTGTATTTAGGTCCCAGTAGCTCCTCCATAGTATCCTGACAGTGCATTGATTACAAGGCCTACATTGTATCACATAGGTGTTTTGTGCTTTATATGGACATGGGCACACATGGTACACATATGAAAGGACAACCTACAGGAGTCAGTTCCTTTATTCCTCTATATGGATTCTGGTAACCAGGTTCAAGTCATCATGCTTGGCAATAAGTGCCTTTACAATGGAGCCATCTTACCCACTTGCTGTGAATATACTATGTGCCTTATTTATAATTAAATCTTTTCCAGTGTATATGAATAGAAAGAATGTATATAGTCAGGAATATCCTCATTTTAGGACCTGATCCCACTGAGGGACAAATGTAAATCTAATACTCTTCTTGTGCTTGCCAGATGACTACATGTATTTATATTAAGTGATTTGAAAACAACATTCTTGCAAAGTGTAAATAATGGCAGTTTTATTTATTTAAATGATTAGTAGCATTGAGCTTCTCCCTAAGATGGTGTCTTTATTATATAGAAACATCTTAATGTCTACAAGTATTTTAAGTAGTCACAATGGCATCAGGGGCATCTAGTGACCCATAGGCAGGGATACTTCTAAACACTCTTCAATTAAAGAATGGTCCCTATATCAAATGCTTATATAGCCCCACATGACAACAGTGTGAGACTGAGACCTCAGTTGACAGAACACACCAGTAGGATCTTGATATTATTATACAAAGAAAACTGTTACTCTGAAAAGAGCATAAATAATAACAGGGATCAGGTCTAACACTGAAGTTCAGTCATGACTCTGGCACACACAGTCACTTTCCACCCATTATCACCATGCGGATATGATCCAACAGACCTTTTTTTTTTTAAAAAAAAAAAAAGATTTATTTGATTTATTTTATGTGTATGAGTACACTGTAGCTGTACAGATGGCCGTGAGCCATCATGTGTGTGGCTGCTGGGAATTGAACTCAGGACCTCAGCTGGCCCCACTCACTCCTGCCCACTCGCTTCGGTGTAATTCACTGTAGCTGTCTTCAGACACACCAGAAGAGGGCGTCATATCTCATTACGGGTGGTTGTGAGCCACCATGTAGTTGCTGGGATCTGAACTCAGGACCTTCGGAAGAGCAGTCAGTGCCCTTACTTGCTGAGCCATCTCATCAGCCCCCAGATCTTTAAAAAAAAAAATGGTGATTCTTGGGGCTGGAGAGCTATCTCAGGAGTTAATAGCACTTACTGTTCTTCTAGAGGATCCAGATTAGATTCCCAGCACCCACATTGCAGCTTGCAACTGTCCACAACTCCAGTTCCAGGATATCAGATGCCCTCTTCTGGGCCTCTGCATACATAGACATGTATGTGGTACACAAACATGCTTGTGGTGCATAGGAATTCACATGGTGCACAGGTTTACATGCAAGCAAAATATCCTTATATATATAAATATTTTTTAAAATAATATACTTATATAATATATTTTGCCAATGCCCATTCAATTCACTTTTCCTCCAACTCCCCTCATCACACATGACCCATTCCTTTCTGTGCTTTATCTTCTTTATGTCTTGTTTGTTTGTTTGTTTGTTTGTTGAAAGAGGGTCTTACTACATAGCTCTGGATTGTCTGGAATCCGCCAAGTAGATCTGGGTGGCCTTGAACTCACAGAGATCCATCTGCTTCCCAGTGCCATATCAAAGAAGTACACCACCATGCATAGCTCAATGTCCTCCTTTTGTTGCTGTTATTGAGTACAATTATTGCTGCCCATATGTGCGTGGGCCACCCACTAGGACATGAGCACCCTATCAGTGGCCATGTTCCCAAAGGACGGTGATTCTTCCTCTCAATAGCCACCAACTGTTAGTAGCTCCTTTGTGGAGAATGGGTCCTCTGGGGCCCCACCCTAGCCATGCTGTAACTTTGATTGGCTCTAAGCTGTGTAAGCCTTACCCAGCAGCTGTGGGTTGATGGATGTAGCAGCTACATCATGTTCAGAAATCCTCATGTCACAGGTCTCTCCTCCCCACTCACTGACCCTTGTACTCTTTCTGTTCTTCTTCTACCATGTTCTTAAGTGGGGAGATAGAGTGAGATCACCTGTCCACAGCCAATCACTCACAGTTACTTATTCCTGGACACTCTGACCAGCTATGAGTATGCAGTAACCACTACTTCTTGTAAAAAGGAACTTTATTGACCAAACTTGGAAGTACTACAAACCTGTGTATATAAACATATTTGGAAGACAGTTTAGTTTGACAGCATGACCATTTAGCGAAATAACAATGGACAAGCATATGAATTTAAAAGTTGCACAAGAATGTCAGCTTCTTGGCCCAATTTACTTATTTTAAACTAGCAGTATTGTTACTCCTTACCCTGGTATGCAAGGGAGGCAGTGGGGTGACCATTACTTCCACTCCACCAAGCTATCTATATCATCCATGCCTCTAGGCGACACAAGTGAAGCATGAAGCCCATCTGAAATTTTCTATATGTTTCAGAGTTTAGGGTTTTAGACAGAGGGCCTGAGCATCATGGGTAAAGATAAACAAGCACAGACAGAGCAACCCTGATGACAAGAACTGCTGTGAACCAGCACAGGAGGCTCTTGGGAGCCTTGTGTGTGTGCATGTGTTAAAGCTGACAAGAGAAAAAAGGAAAGACACAAAGCAGCTTGGCTTTCTTCCATGTGTTCTCTGGAAAAAAAAAGTTCTGATTATATTTTTCTGGATTTTTTTTCAGGTGATTAGATCCTTCTTCGTGGTAAGATTTTTACACACAGTTGACTAACCTGCTCCTATGATGCTTCTCTTAACTGATCATTTAGATGTAGGAGTCCTGTTTTTCCCCAATCTTTTTTGGCTTGAATTTCCTTGAATTTTTCAATTTTGCTGTTTTTCCTTGAATTTCATTCTAGGCTGTGAAATTTTATTCTCTGCTATGTATCTCTTTAGCTAGACAAGTATAAATGACTACTGACTAATTTTTTAAACTAAACATCTATCCTGTATGTTCCCAAGAGAATGGTTGACATTTTTTAATTACTTTTATTTTTCACCAAAAGAATATATAGTCTAAAACATCAAATAATAATAAAAGTGAGTAAATAAAAATAGTAGCCTTTACCGTTCCTGCTCCCTTGCCATGCTTCCTAAGAGCAGCCACTTTGAACTCCATGTACTGCTTCATTGGTATTGTGTCTACATACTCTTGTGTGAAATTACTATGGCACTCTAGCTATCACATGTAACAGCTCCTTCTCTTTGTGGTATAGCCTCCCTTAGCCACACTTCTCAATGGACTTACTCTGGTTTGCAATCTCTTATCCAAACACTCGGGACCTGGATGCTTTTCAAAATTCAAATCTAAAGGACTTCAGAAAGGTAATATGATCATAGACCATGCATTACTTCACACTCCCAGTGGGGTCTGCAGCAACACCCTATAATGAAATACATTGCATTTCTGCAACAAAACATGAATGTTGATATCAAATGGGATAGATAAAGACTATGCATTGACATGTCAGCTCAGATCAGGGTTTGATATCAATAATGTTACTGTAGAATTACAAAAGTATGCTCATTTCCATAGCTTTCTCTAGCTTCTAGAATTTAGAATGGAGGAATATCAACCTAGATCATTATTTGATTAAATCAGTGATGGATATTGACATTATTATGATGTAATGCGATGTACATATTATTCAATACTGCAGTGCTTGGTTTAGTAGATAATCTATGATCTTGCTAAGTTTGCTTTTCCTGGAATTAATGACCTTGCGTTTTTTTCATTAGCTTGGTTTTGATATCCCTTGATAAATGGCTCCACGCTCCAATCGATCTGACAGGTGCTGTGATGGGAAATCTTGGTTGTCAACTTACCACACCTGGTTGTCAAGTGAGCCTCCACTGAGGAACTGCTTTCGTCAGATTGGTCTGTGGGCATGTTTGTAAGGCAATCATCTCAATTGCTGATGTAGGAGGGCTGTCCCACAGTAGGCAATACCATCCTTGGATATGTAGGCCTGGGCTGTATAGGAAAAGTAGCTGGAAGAGCATTGGGAGCAAGCTAGTAAACAGTGTTCCTTCATCCATTGTCTGTGCTTCAGTTCCTGCCTCCAGGTTCTTGCCTGGAGCTCTTCCTCAGCTTCCCTCATTGATAGATTTTTAACCTGTAAGCCAAATAAACTCTTTCCTTCCCACGTTGCTTTAGGTCATGGTACCCTAGGACACATGCCTCCCAGTACTGGCTCTGTAGTTGCTTCCTTCTTATAACCTAAGGCAGGGTTGCCAGGGATTGACTTTCATTGTCTTTTGTTTGCCTGCCTCTCTCTTTTACAACTGTTGAGTCAGAAAAGGATGTTTTTACTAGCTTCTAGCTGAAGTGCTCAAGAAAATGGGGGGGGGGGGGTCATAATATCCTCTGAAACTTCTCATTCACATAAGCAATACACTAACACACATGACTTTGGGTGGCTCATGTGTTTAATAGTTGCTGGCCTCACCTATTTCTCCGCCCTCCCTTTGTTTGAGATAGGACCTTATACAGCACAACCCAGCCTCAAACTACCTATATAGCCAAGGATGACTTTGAACTCCTGCTCCGCCTATCTGTACTTCCCAAATGGTGGCTTTATAGGAGTGTGCAACTATGACTAGCTAGAGTCCTTCTACCTTGAAATTGAAAAATCTGGTCCATGATCACCATTTTGACAGCAACACCAGAGGTTTAAATAAAGACCAGCGAATAATAGTAGAATCACACTTTGTCACTAGTGATGGGTTTTGAGTCGCGGCAGAAAGCGTCTGCAGACACCAGGCCCAAGCAGTTTCATGTGTAAGAGGTTTAATTGGAAGGGGGTAGGGGGGTAGCAGCGCAGGAAGAGAGAAGGGGGAGAGAGAAGAAGAAAGAGAGAGAGAGAGAAAGATGGAGGGGAACTACCCACATATTTATATGTGGGGTGACGTAGTAATGTAGGTAAAGCTGGGAGCTGAGCCCAATGGATTCTGGGAATATGGTCTCCGTTGCCCTGGCGACAGGCCTGCGGACCCGCCCACATATCTGCTGCAGGCAGGTTTTGGATGCTAACAACTAGCCCACCTCTGAAAATACCTTAAATAAGATCATTTGTAATTTAAAAGGCACAGAGGTCAATACTAAGCAGGAGGCACTGACCATCAGATGGGTGTCTACACCCTGAATTTTCATTTTCTGATTCTTAGTTCTATGACCTTGGATGTCTTATTTGAACTATTTCACTTCCTCCTGTGTAAGATGGAGTCGATAATAGAACCTACTTTTTATTGTTCTGAAGCCCAAGTGGGGAGAAGCAAAGAATCCACAGAGAGCCCATGACAGTTAACAACACCAAGACATTTGTAAGAGAGCCCATGACAGTCAACACTATCAAGACATTTGTAGCAGTTAGTTATTTTTTACATCATCTTTGGTTGCTTAGGTCATTCTCAATTCTCAGGTAGACTTAATTTAAAAAAAAATCTCTTTTATAAGTACAATTTAATAAGTGACCCAGAAAGGTTGTCTTAAAATAACAAGATAAACAATGCCAATCAACACATCTACCTACTCAGAAAGTCCACCCTTCCCATAGTGCCTGGAGATTCCAGGAGCTGAGCCCAGAGGTGAGTTTCCCATTGGAAGATAGTGAGCATCCACAGACACAACATCACAGGCTCCCACCACACTAAGGAGAGAGAAGAGGATCACAGTCTGAGCATAAACACAACAGTGTAAAGGGATGGCAGGAGCTGTTGTTTTCATACTAGGTAAGAGAATTAAATAAACACTAAAAGACAGTGCCACAAATTCCAAGTAAAGGACATACTGAAGGAAAAACATCTGAAAGTCACCTGTGCTGGGTCAAATCCCTTACCTAGACTGCAAGCTTCTATCATCATAGAGCTGTGGGATATCAAAATTCACAGATATCTTTCATATTAAATATTCTGCCTCAGGCCAGGCAGTGGTGGTGCAGGCCTTTAATCCCAGCACTTGGGAGGCAGAGGCAGGCGGATTTCTGAGTTCGAGGCCAGCCTGGTCTACAGAGTGAGTTCCAGGACAGCCAGGGTTATACAGAGAAATACTGTCTCAGAAAAAAAAAGGAAAAAAAATATTCTGCCTCATTGAAAATGAGCCTTGCTTTGAGGGAAATTTCTCTTTTATCCACTTATATACTAACTGCAATAAAATTAAGGACTGGGATTGGTCTCAGGGAGACGAACACATGTACCTTTCAACCAGAAGGCAACACGAGTCAATTTTGTTCACTAGGGGTGATATTCCTGGACATTCAGCAGCATCTACTTGTCCTCTTTTCTGCTGACAGCTCGACATGAAACACTACTCCAAGAGCCACCTTCTGGTAAAGATCTCTTTTCTCTTCTCCTTCTTAGAGTAAACCAGAGTTTCCTGATTTCCTGATACTTTGAGGACAGATCAAGTAGAGAAAGGGTTATTCTGCACACTGAGGGATATTTAACAATCTCCGTACTAGATTGCTAGTAACACTGTAACTGCAGAACATGGTGACCAAAATGCCCCCCATGATACTGCCTAATGTCCCTGCTAGAACTTAGACCTCCTTAAACTTTAGCACCCACTCATGGGTGTGAGGCACTATTCACAACCAAGACAGACAAATCAAGTGTCTGCCACTAGGGCATTAACACAAAACAAGGGGACACACAGCCGCTAATATAATGACATGTCTCTCAGCTCTCCCTTTCCACTTTCATCATCTACCCCTTTTCCTCCACTTGTAGCTTCTATCAGATGCGCCTTGTGCAGAGAACACATCAATCAATACCCGTCAGTGTAAATGAGTTGATCAAATCTTCCTGGGAGTTTCCCCAAATCCCAAATCAATTTAACTGGCTGTTGGCTTTGGGCCATTCCTTTCTCCCCTAGGAGACTCTGTTTCTGGGTTTGCCTAATAGAAACTGATATAAAACCCTGCTAGTTCTAACACACCATGACTTATTGGGTTTCTGTTTTCTTAGGAAGCAGAATGGCAATATGGACCCTTGTGAAGGAGGGGGAAACAGGCATCATCCTCTAAGGATGGAAGGACTCAGAGGTAGGAGCTAGCTTTCAATGTTTTAGCCTAGCTGGGGCAAACACAATCTTCCAACTCAGAGATGTCTAGAGTTGACTTCTACATTTCCCTCTCCTTTTAATCTTAGTAAATGGGCATTGAGCAGAAGGAGCTCTGGCTTTCTGGATTTAAAAGATAAAAGAAACTGAAAGTGACTTTGAAAACAGGTAGTATAGACTGCTCTCCTGAGAAATTTTGCTTCAAAGGGGGCTTAAGAGATGAGTGTGGGTGACTAGGGAAGGGGTTTATTGACAAGGTTGGACTTCTGCTTTCATCTTTTATTACTAAGTATTTTCATGTCTATCATCTATCTATCTATCTATCCACCCATCATTTATCATCTATCCAATTAAAAGGACTCAACTTGTATGAATCCATTCTCTCCCCCTACCATGTGGGTGGGTCCCAGGGATTAAATTTAGATCATCAGTCTATGGAAAGTGCCTTAACTCTCTGATAAGTCTCACCAGCCCTAATTTTCCTTTTCAGGGTAAAGGTTGGCTATGCATCATAGGAGGTTCTAGCCAATCCACTGTACTCACTAGTGATACCAAGGTATAGGGTAACAAAAGATGGTATTGGCTAGAAGTCACATAAGGGCTATCTGGATGGCCAGTGTCCAATTTATTGATCTGATCTATTCTGCTGTCTAAAACACTTCTGCCTCTTTCCCAACTCAGGTCCCATGTAAAACACAAACATTTAAGGCCAGCATGAGTTCACAGAGTAATGATCATACTTAAGGCAAGCATCCCCCCAAGTCCTTCCTTCTCCACCCAACACACACCTACTTTAGGAACCTATTTATCTTCTTCGATGATAAGTTTATCCTTCAAATCATCCAGGTAAAAAGATTAGAAGGCCTCTGATGACCTTTATCCAAGTATCAAGAAGTTTTGCTCATTCTCCTGCAAAACCTACCTAGAATCTGACCTGTTTTCATACGACCACTGCTCTCTTTGACCAGCAGCTCTCATCTAGATGAAGGCAACCCTCTTAAACCTGCATGCCTTGATTCGGCCAACGCTAGACCATGGGCTCTGCCCACTCTGGCTCTATGATTTCATTCTGACATCATTTTCCTGCTTCCATGACTATTCTTCAACATATTACCTGAAATTTTTTTTTTTGCCTAAACATTCAGATGGTATACTGTTTTCCTTAAATGCCACCTCGCCAGGGGGATCCACTATGACTACTGAATTTAAAGCTGCATTGCATACTGTCTTAGTCAGGGTTTCTATTCCTGCACAAACATCATGACCAAGAAGCAAGTTGGGGAGGAAAGGGTTTATTGAGCTTACTTCCACACTGCTGTTGATCATCAGAGGAAATCAAAACTGGAACTCAAGCAGGTCAGGAAGCAGGAGCTGATGCAGAGGCCATGGAGAGATGTTTCTTACTGGCTTGCTTCTCCTGGCTTGCTCAGCCTGCTCTCTTATAGAACCCAAGACCTCCAGCCCAGGGATGGCACCACCCACAAGGAGCCCTACCCCCTTGATCACTAATTGAGAAAATGCTCCACAGCTGGATCTCATGGAGGCACTTCCCCAACTGAAACTCCCTTCTCTGTGATAACTCCAGCCTGGGTCAAGTTGACACACAAAACTAGCCAGTACACATACTCCTTATCTTTCTCGTTGTGATGACAAATGAGCTGACAAAGGCAACTTATAAAGAGAAGGTTTTATTTGGCTCACGGCTCAAGGGTATTCATTGGGGTGGGGAAGGCATAGCTGCGGGAGGGCTAGGCAGCTGGTCACATTGCAGCCAATCAGAAAGTGAAAAGAGATGAACTCTGATACTCAGCTGGCTTTTTCCTTTTCAAACAGTCTACAACACTAGCCCAGGTCATAGTGCTGAGCACTTTTAGGTTGGGTCTCTCTTTTTCAGGTCAATCTTTCTGGAGACACGGACCAAGGGGTGTTTCCATGGTGATATTAAACCAAGCCAAGTTGATGATGAAGATTAACCATTGCATAGCCAAACATTTCCAGCCCCTCTCATGTGCACTCACTGTTTTCCTCCAGCACTTATTATCTCTTATAAGAGAATATATAATTTTTTTCTTCATTATAATCTATTAACCATGTCTCCTCAATAGGTTGTAAACACCACAAGTGTGGGAGTTATGGTTTTCACTGATAGATCCCAAAGATCCATATGGTAGGCCCTCAGCAAATATTTTAGAGTGAATAAAAGTCCAATAAGGTCAAGCTAGCTAAAGAATAATTAGTATTGAGAAGCTTAAAATAACTGCTATTGAGACTTTTGTTTTAAATGATTTTCTATTCTCTTTCTTTGAAAAAAAATAAGTAGAATCACAGCGTCATTTCATAGTAAGTTTCTCTTCTCTTTTCTTTGACTCCACTTTGTGAACAGGTTCTTAGATCATTAAAGTTCTTCTCCTGCAGGGAGGTTTGTTCTGAAGCTATAACAGAGTTTGCTGACCTAAGCTCCGAAGTGGAATATTATTAAATGATTTTCATTTTCTTTGCTGTTTTGAGCCTACAAGTTCTGTCAGAAACGATACTTGGGTGTTTCAGTGTTCTATGAAAATAGAAATTTTTACTTAATTCTATATCATAACAACTTATAAGAAATAGCACTGATGTGAACATCCTTTTGTAGAAGTCTAGATACATGATCTGGTGAGTTTTGTTTGTTTTTTTTTTGTTTTTTTTTTGTTTTTTTTTTTTTTTTTTTTTTTTTTTTTTTTTACAATATATTGTAAAAAGAAGAAAATATTAGACCTGAAGGCATCAAGAAAAAAAACTTTAAAAAATTATCCTTCTGTATTACCAGGCTGCCCTTAGAAAAGTTTTAGCAATTAACACTTCCACCAGCAGGATAAAGCCTGCCTGCTATGTCTTGCCCATAGTGGGATATGCCCTTTAAAATGCCAATTTGGTTTGGAGAAGTAGGGTAACCAGCTTACTTTAATCTGCATTTCTACAATAGCTAGTGCATTTAAATGTTTTTTTTTTTTTAAATTAGAATCCTGAAAATACATATATATCATCACTGAACTGCACAGGCTTCCTTTTTCTGATAACCTTCCCATTATAAAAAAGCCTTCTGTATAAGACTTCTGGCACTGCAGCCGGTCGCTGCTGGGATCTGGAGAACAGGTGGTAAAGGCTTGAAGGATTTCTGCAAGAAGAGACAAAAGGATGTGGAAGTGCTTGCTGTTGCACAGTGGCAACAACCACACACACACACCTGCCACACACACCCCAAAAAGGAAGCATTTGGGTGGGATTTGAAGGAGTCTGGGCTTGAATAGCTGAGAGGCTGAATTAGCCTATCAGGCACAAGCAGTAACCCGATCCTCACCCAACTTTCTACCAACAGCACTTTTTGTAATTGATCCTCTTCCTTTCCCTTCTGAAATTCACCCGGGGTTCCTCCCTGCTTCAGGACCTCCCTCCCAGCCTCAAGGACCCCATCTTTAACGCTGGTGCAGCCCCATGATTCTCTCATATATGGCTTCCCTTTCCTGGTTTCATCTAGTTTCTAGGGTCATCTGACTCGTCTCTTGGCTGTACACGCTGTCTGTGTACTAACAACTCAGACAGAACTCCAGCCCAGGCCTTTGCCCAGAACTACAGAGTTGGATGCCCAGCAAGCTGTTGACATGTCTACTTGGATGTCTGCTACGCATTTCTAACATAATACATCCAAATGCAAGCTGCTCTCCTTTCTTGCTCACTCCCATTCATCCTGAAAAATAAAACAAACATTATTTCTACTTCAGGATTGCAATGGCCCCTTAACTTATTTTCTCTTCTTTAGCAATAAGAAAAATGATCTTGGTGGCACAAGCCCGATCAGAGTTCAGTTCCGTAGAATCCTCTGGTGTCTTCTAAAGTTCTTGCAAATGACAGCGAGACCCTGAATGTCCTGGATTCTATCCTGCTCCCGTCCCAGTCTCCTCTCTTCCTACTTGCTCTCGTGTTCTTCACTCTGGCCTTGGCTGGCTTGTCCCCTCTGTTCTCTTGCACATATAGTAGAGAAACACCACCCCAGGAGCATCCCTACAGCTTCACACAGACACCTCTGGAGTTTCTTCTCACTCCTTATCTTACTCACATATCACCTTTCTAGATAAGCCTTCTATTGGTGAAAGTTGATTAATTAATCGGTTAGTTACTTAATTAAAAAACACTATGTCCTTCCCTCCTGGGAGCCCTCATCACTGTTCCCCACTCTCTCAATAGTACTTATTACTACCTACAACATTATGTTTTTAACCACGTATTTATTGCCTCCCTTCCCTGATAAAACCACATGTTTCCCTTATTAAACTACATATTTCATACAGATTGCTGTTTTAGCTCAGCAGGAAAAGGTGCCTGTGATGTATATGCTTGGCCTAGGGAGTGGCACTATTAGAAGGTGTGGCCTTGTTGAAGTAGATGTGTCACTGTGGGTGTGGGCTTTTAGACCCTCATCCTAGCTGCCTGGAAGTCAGTATTCTGCTAGCAGCCTTCAGATGAAGATGTAGAACTCTCAGCTCCTCCTGCACCATGTCTGCCTGGATGCTACCATGTTCCTGCCTTGATGATAGTGGACTGAACCTGTGAACCTGTAAGTCAGCCCCAATTAAATGTTGGCCTTATAAGAGTAGCCTTGGTCATGGTGTCTGTTCACAGAAGTAAAACCCTAACTAAGACAGTTCCTTCCACAAATTTTAGTCCCAAAATGTATATGGTAGAAAAGAAAATCAGTTCCCACAAATTCTCCTCTGACCTCCACATGTGTACATGCACACACATATACTAAATTAATGCATAAGTTTTATAAGAACAGCCATTTTGATTATTATTGATCATTTGTTTATCCCTCTCACTCGGGCTAGTGAGCATAAGTTAATGCATTACTGTTGACAAAGATAAATGGATTGATTTGTCAGAATTCCTACACTGTAGAAATTTTAAGACTCTCACGTTCCTTTCAGACTTTCCAGTTAGCATTAGAACTTTTTTTCCCTGAAAGCTTTTATCACACTACAGCTGCAACATTGCTGTATAGCTGGATGAGCTGGTAAGTTCCTCGATTCCGTCTCTTCCTTCCCCACCTCCTGGAATCTGGTATTAGCTCTTTCCTATTTTTGTGGTGGTTTTCCACTTTTCAGTGGACATCAATGACAGAAAAACACATTCAGTTCTAAAGTGTGACTTAACATACTCAATCTTATATGTATACAATTGTATCTTTTCTGAATATGCTACTAACTTACTGTGTTATGATGCCAGGTGCAACCACCTACAAAATTAATAATCCCATTGACGGTGATCATTAAGTAAGTCCTTGAGATATTTCTCCTGGGAGCGGGCTTTGTCCTTAAGAAATATCATTCCATCTGTAAGCCTTCAACATTAATGAAAGGAATTGGCTTTGGGTCCACGACAAAGCCTGCAAATATTATTTTGAATAGCTATGATAGTGGTTTGAATAGGTATGGCCCCCATAGATTTGTGTGTTTGAACACTTGACCCATTGGAAGTGGCACTTTTAGGTGTGGCCCTGATGGAGGAAGCATGTCACCATGTAGGTGGGCTTTGAGGTTTCCTCCTATGATCAGGCTCCACCCAGTGCAGATGACAGTCTCCTCCCGGCTGCCTTCTGAACAACAGGTAGTCCTTTTGGCTCTTCCAGAACCGTGTCTGCCTGCACTGGCTACATGCTGTTATGCTCCTGCCATGATGATAATGGACCGAACCTCTGAAACTGTAAGCCGGCCTTAATTAAATTCTGTCCTTTATAAGAGTTGCCTTGGTCACAGTGTCTCTTCACAGCAATGCAGATATCATATTATGGGATCAATTAAGAAGTACAACTGGATAGTCTCAGAAATTTGAGGATATATTTATCCAAGTTGTAGATAAAAAGAAAAACATAAGTAGAATACTAAAACTAGAATAACTGGGTCCTATAACAAGACTGAACTGTATTTGATTCTTGATTCTGTCAATTACCAACTGTGAAACCTTAGCCCCATGAAGTTAATTGAATCTGCTGGTGAGAAAGCTCCAGGTTCAGGGAGGAGCCATCTGCTTGTGCTTTTCCGCAGTGATCATCCTATGTTCACAGGCCGTGCAACCAAAGTGAGGGTCTTCCAGATGCTGTTTGTATCAACCCTAACTTCATATTTAGGAAGTGACAAAATGACCATAGGATAATACAAAGGCGCTGGCTGCACAGTGACAGGGGTGTGATCCCAAACTCCACTTATCACTCACTCTCTAGAGGTCATCAGTGGATCGTTCTCCATCTTTTGATATCACTATCAGATCAGGCTTCTTGTTTAACTTTCTTTAAGACATCTAGAAAGTCTCCTTTCCCCATTATTGTTGCTCTGCCATGAGAGAACAAGTCTTTCTGAAGAAAGACGTGCTCTGAAGAATGCATTTCATGTATGCTATGGGGGCACAGCAGAGCCCGTTCTCCAGAGGCTGGATCTTCAATTTAACCATAGTCAAGCAGAGTCTAGATCCATATGTCACTTGGATCTGGGAACAGAATTAGTGCCCTGATATTTTCATGGTGACACCAGGCACACCATACTTGTGCAACAATTTTTCATTATACAAACTGAGCATTATTCACCTTGGCTGCCCATCTAATGCACTGCTCTTAGTAGCACTAGGATCTATTAACAACCATGACAGATGAGTGTGGGTCAAGGTAGTTGACTGCCTCACTATACTTGATGTGTGTCACAGTAACTTCATTACTGTGGACTGTAACCATCAATTCCTGCTTTGTTGCTTTGGACACTGGGAAATTTCATTCAAAGTGTGCCTTCGAGGAACACAATATAATTAGACTAGCATGGCATACCACTCTTTGGGGGTTACCAAGCACAGCTACCCTAAACTTCTCAAAGATGCCACTCTTGTCTCCTTTGTAAAAGGAATGTTTCCTGGGATTATGTGTGTGTGTGTGTGTGTGTGTGTGTGAGTATTCTCAAAAAATTCCCAAGTCAAAAATTCTCAAGTCTCCCATAATATATTCACATAACACATCTACCTTCCTGATCATAATATAAATTCCTGTCTCACCAACTGTGGAACAACATGATGACCAAGCTTCAAGACAAATGCCAGCAAGATAATAAAATCTATGAGGGGATTTCTCAATGACTTATGTTCAGATTACAGTTTACTCTTTCTAATACAATCCCCTCACAATCCAATCTCCTATAGCCCTTCCAGGTTCTTAGCAAAAAATATTATCTAGTATCTGCAATTTCCTAGGAACACAAACTCTCTCCTGGAGTAAGACATCCATTTATTCTGAAAGCTATGCTTGACTTATCAGCCTACCAACCTTTAGCCCAGGACCTTTATAGCCCAGAGGCAGATCTTGAGGAGACTAACACCCGTCTTTCTACCACAGAATCCAAAAGTTGCTGTGAAGTTTTTAGGCAAAGGGAGGCTGTTGTTCAGTAAGTGGAAGAGTAATTCTGTCTCTGTTGGCCTATAGGATTCAGGAGCATTGGAAAGGTTCCAATCGGACCATTGGAAAAGCGCCCAAGATTCTTTGCTTGGTCCAATCCAATGGTAAGACTGCTGGTTCTCCGCACCCTGCTCTTCTTCTAGCAAGCCCCATATCTGATTGCCCCCTTTCACTGTCCATTTTACTGTCTGGCTTGGAGTGATGGTAACTTTAGCTTAAAGGATGTGACCTCTGGCTGTGAAATCATCTTATTTTCTGCAGAGTAAGCCCTGGGGCACCAAGGATTAGAAGTTCCTCTAATTCTACTAGAAAAGTTTTGGGGATTTATGTCTTGATTTATGGATTGAGTATGGTTGGCTACTCTAAGATTATAATTTTATATTCGCAAAGCTTCTCATTCAGTTATCAGAGGTTTGCCTATTTCTCATTCCACACAATCTTTATCCCCATCCCAAACTTCAAGCATAGTCACCATATAACCCAATGTTTCACTACTCTGCTGCATCCTGGTTAACTATCAGGCAGAGCTCAGAAATAAGGATAAATTTGTCCAAGAGGTAGCAGTCTCTGCTGACCACATGGAATGAGAAATCTATTGTTCCAACTCAATGCTCCACATTCCAAGGTCACACATGGTATCAATTGTCTAGCCTGGAGTTTTCCAAGAAGCAGGGTCTTAGACAAAATTTGTAGCCTGCCATATTAAGGAATACAATCCCAGTGAAACATGAGTAGACCAGAGTAATGTAAGCATGGATTGAGAACTGATAGAAAAACCTCTTCCAAGATGATTACCATATGGTATCAACCAATTACCAGGAGACAACTCCGTATCTCAGGATCATCGTATTGCAGTGAAATAAACTGCATTACAGGACAGTTTGTACAGAGTACGGGAGACAAAAATAATTTATTTATACAGTGTCTTTCATCCCTCATTGATCAAAACCTCAAACCTCAGATCTTGACTAGTCTTCACTTCTGACTTGTGCCACAGGTTACATGGTATCTCATACCCAGGAATGCTCTTGCACAGGAGGATAGGAAAGTTATTGAACTGTGCCCAGAGAAGATTAGATGAGTGTGTACTTTGGCAAAGCTGAAATAGAACACATGTCCCAGGAATCCAGAGTCAACTGAGAAAGACTTGGAGGGTCTGAGGTGACAGTGAACAGGTAATATACCAAAGCTGGAGCCAAAAGGCACTTCCCAGCTCCCTCTTTGTTGTATAGGAGTGGATGGTAAGAATCTAGCATGCTTGAAAATGGCAGAGCCAACTGAGTGATACAGGGGACATCTTATATAGCAACCTGGAGGCAATTGGTTCATAGAAGCCAGAATCTCCTGCTTATGTAGGTTCTGGAACTATGAATGTGGGTAGAGTCTTGCCTCAGGCAATGACAGCTTTCTTGTTACTCCTTTTACTCTGGACCTCCTAAATAATGTGGCGGTCATCATTATGCTGTGAAGCAATATTTTCTAAGGAAATTCACTCAACAGAGTGGGCATGCTGCTGGATTCTATTGTGAAACTAATAGATAGTTTATGCCTAGGCTAAATTATCTTAGTGTTGAAATCCTTGCAAACACTTCTTTTGCACAACTCAAGGCTTTTTGATCTTTCACCAAATATATTTGACCCCGATAGTCACTGGTTCATAAAAATAGCATGTGGATCAAAGGACAGTTCAAATGAGATTGTGAAAGAATAGTGGTTTTGTTAGAAGCCAAGGATACAACACAAAGCATCACAGAGAAAGACGGTCTGCAATCCTTCTGAGTCCGATGCAATCACATCTGCATCCTTGTGGTCCCCTGACTTTGTCTTACATTTCAAGAACCTCTCAAGCCTAGACCATTGCTTCTCAACCTGTGAGTTAAGAACCCCCCTTGGGAGTCACATATCAGATATTCTGTCACATATCACATATCAGATGTTTACACTGTGATTCATAATAGTAGCAAAACTAGTTAAGTAAAGTTATGGCTAGGCAGTGGTGGTGCATGCCTTTAATCCCAGCACTTGGGAGGCAAAGGCATGCGGATTTCTGAGTTCAAGGCCAGCCTGGTCTACA